>NW_028324246.1:678309-1017464 GCF_054372755.1 Phalangium opilio
TGAAATTAACCCGAGTACGAGAAATGTTTTGGATTACCTCTTGGGCCCATCTACTCCGTCATCGAGCGCGTCAACTTCTCAATCTACTAGTTCCACATCCAGCACTAGCGGCGGTACTGCTGCAAACTCCCTTAGGTAAGGTTTTGTTTTGTGTTCGTTGTTGAATAGGCATACATCCAATTTTGAACTCTTACGTTAGTTGTATCGTAAGTTTGTCACTGGTTATTGAGAGCTTGTCACGAAGTGATGTAGGTGAAACGTCATAGACTCTCGTAAAGCGACACCTGGTGAGGTGCTGTCAAAGTTTTAGTACAGACTAAATTTGAAAATGGACTGCAAAACCGCGTGTAGTCAATTCTCGCGTCATTCTCGAACTAGCTCTCAGTATAAGTTGTGTCATAGTTATGGAAAATATCTTATAAACTTATCCTTGAAAGGACTTTGATTACATTAAACAATTGATAGTTTTTTTTTTAAGTTAGTGGTATAGAACAGGCTTGGAAATAAGGTTAATTTCTGAACTAGTCCTCCGGACCAGTGACCCCTGATGTCTTAAATATGAAACTGGTCCCGGGACGAGTGACCCTTCCCCAATTTATTTTTCTACTGGTCCCAGGACTTGTGGTAGTTCTCTCTTCTAAAAAAAATCTCTCTCGGCTTAGGGTTGTATACACAACTGGACTCCTGGAGTCGAAATTTATGTTAAATTGAAAATAATTAGAGGTCCCCATATCAATTTTTAATAAAAGTAGGAATTAGTAAACTAGTCATTGGGACCAGTGACCCTCGCGTTTTGAATAAAAAAAGTGGTCCCAGGGCTGATACTAAGTCACTTTTTTCACTAAAAGTCACTTTTTTCAAATTCGGTTACTAAAAGTCACTTTTCCAAAAATTAATTACTATTTGTCACTTTTTTTTGGATTTTTGAGTCTTTCGGTGTTATTTATCTTCTTAAACGTAATATATTTATCTTATGACGGTTTAAACGCAAAAATAGCGAGATCACAGTAGATCAAAGTCCAAAATCGTGGAGCTCGCTTCGCTCGCTCAGCAAATGTTTAACTTATTATTTAAAATTAATCCAATTCAAATGAATGTTTGTTTTATTTTTGATTTAAAACGGCATCAATTGCTTTGCATTCTGTAATTGAATTTCGCCGTAGACCTTTTATGAGGTGACCTTTCCTTTGACTGGAAATATCTAAGACCATAGATTGGGCTTAATTACGACACCGACCTTTAAAATCGGTCATCTCTGAAAACATGTCATTTCAAGTGGCCCTTTTTATAGCTTAATTTGCCCCTATTTAGTCACTTCTTGCTTACTATTTCTAAATTAATTAGTCACTTATTCAACTAAAATTGAGCGTATGAGTGAGTATCAGCCCTGTGGTCCAAGCTATTAATAAACTGGTTTTTGACCTGTAAACCTGTCTTATTTCCTAGCCTGGTATAGAAGGGTTCTACTATAATCAAATGTTTTCATAGAAATGCATCAAATTCTAACCGACCCGCGTCCGAAACGAGAGAGGGCCCCTCTACACCTGACGTATCAGTGTCTCTTGTCAGCTTGTTAACTCGTCTACAGCATTCACTTCAAAGTCTTAGTAATGCGGCTTTAACCACTGCTGTTGCTAGGGATCAAATTCAACAAGTACGCAATTTTTGCTCTTTGCATAAATTTTTTATTGTCATACTTAACATTTAGTGTTGAAATGCTTAACTCCAGGTTCGAACAAGAATAGCGGAAATTTTGGAAAGGCTAGATAATGTAAGCGGTTACAGAGCTCGACTTACTAATCTCAGGGATCAAATTTACGAAGGTGAGATGACTTCTTCGCAATCTTAAATTGGTTCTTACTGTATAGGATGTTAGATTTATTCAAGCTATATCTTCCGAGTGCTAATTGTAAAATTTTCAATTTAGCCGCGGATCGCATGGCCCAAAGAGGCGAAGACAATACCCAGACGCAAAGGAGAGATCTAGCGTACTGCTTATGGCTTGTTGGTAAGCGCGTATCCCACTTATATTTTATCTATGGCTAAGTAAGTCCTTATTGTTATAGAAATGAGCCTACAACTGACAAGAGACATGCAAAGAATCTTAGCAACTGATTATAGGCTAACTCAGCTTCATTTAAATTCATCCATGCCTGGAACCCCTTTGTCAGCCTCTGCCGCGACTACGAGGAATCCTCCATCAGCCTCTGCCAGTTCCGCGCCAGTTTCAAATCCAACACAATCGGGGGATGTTAGCTTTCCCCATCTATTGTCAAACCAAAGTAGCGCTAGTATATCCGCTCCAATTAATTTGGAATCGTTACTATCTAACACCCCCGATGAAAGCTCCAACGCTTCTTCATCCAGTGAGCCAGCAGCACCTGGCAACAGCAACGCTAATACCTCAAATTCATCTAGAACATTTCGTGGTAGAAATTCTTCTAGCCCTCAGCCTAATGAAGAAAGTGCTAGAAGTGAAAGTGTTACGCAAAATTGTATATTCGAACGTATTAACAATTTATTGACCACCGGCCTTTCAACTAGTTCAAATCGCCCTACCGGTGATTCCGCATTTTCAAACCTTCCATTTTTTCCTAACGCAACTTCGGGCAACGATAGTGATGACTCTCATAGTTTAGCGCAATTGGCCTCGGAAAGACTCCCAAACCATTTTAACCTTCACAGGCGTAGCTCGGCTGGGGAATCTCCCCCTTCGATTCATTTTGATTCGTCACCATTTTTTTGGCGTAACCAAGCGCTAAGGCGTCGTCCTTCATCCTCTGATAATAGAGAATCGAGAGCCGCCGTTAGACTACCGACAGTACCATCTCTTTCAAGTACCGTAGGCCTTCTCATTGAATCCGGGCTCGGAGCCGCTCCGTTGTCTGAATATAATATTTATCAACCAGGTTCATCTAGAAGTAGTCCTTTCGAGGCTCCTACTAGGAGAGTAAATCTCAATGTCAACTCCGAGCATCCTCCCATGAATGATGCCAGTACGTCTACAACTGGTCGAGTATCTCTAAGGCTCGCTAATCAAGGTTGGTAACAATGACATCTAAAATGGCCTCAGCGGATAAAATTGTTTTATAAGCATAAAGCACACGCGTCTTGGCTTTTAAAATGATATCCCAAAATATTATATCACTGTGGGATGGACATGGCGTTGTTTTTCTTGAACTAAGAGCCGAAGTGTAGCTATTGTTGGGTTTTCACGTGTTGTACTTCGTAAAATGATACCGTCGCTGTGTTATATTTAGTTGAAAGCTTAGAATTAACCAAAACTCCCATAAAGACCTGGTTTTCAAAGTAATAGGCAAACTGAAATGATTAAGAGAACTTCAATAGCGTGGTGCCATGTGCATTTTCATTAGGCAGCGTGAGTTCCATACACCCGGGAGGCTAGACAATTTGCCTAGTGGTGCCTCATGGCGAGAACGAAAATAACCTATGGATGGCACCATGCCTTCATGTTACTTGCATATTGACGCCCCATGTTATCAATGTTTTTTAGCTTAAACTCAAAATTTCAATTACAGGAACTGGATCTCTATCAAATCCAGTCAACCAATCTAGGAGTAGTTCCCGGTCAAGTGATCGAACACACGGTTGCTTAGGAAGGGGTATATCATCACGCGTTATTACTTCAGCCATTAGACCAACTAGAACAGCGGTCGCGAGGAGAAGATGGCTTAACTATAGAATGAACATGTCACCCACATCCGTAAGAAGGCGGCGGCTTTATAGATGGTCATCCCAACAGCCTTTATCATCCGCAGTATCAGGCGGGACCCAATTAGTCGTAAATCCTCGTCATAATAGACAAAATTATTCCGACGCCGGCACTTCGGAAGGTGTTCACGATCAACGTTTGCCTCGATCGGTTAATAGAAGCTCGACTACTACCGATGACGCCAATCCGAGTGTTGGTACAAGAATCGCTAGACAAATACATAACCCATCATCACCTTCAACTTCGGGTTTGGGTCAGCCTGGTGTAGTGGAATCGGAGATATTGTTAAACAGACTCAGAACAGTGCATAGAGAACGTTTAGCCCAACCTTTTACCATTCCCTTTGTGCAAGTTGAGCCTACAAATTCTCCTACCGACGGAGAGTTGCCTCCGTTACCAGCGGATCAGCGACCTCGTTCACCTCCCTTGTCGGCGATACTATCGAGGCCTACTGTTAATGTCTTGAATCGCCCACCTCACGAAGGACCAGGCGGTCTGAGCTACCTTGGTATACCTAGTCCTAGATTAGCCCCTGCACCACCATACTGGCCTCATAATTTTTATGACACTGGTTTCAGATCGAGAGGTATGTAATAGCGTTTTCCATTGGGTCGCCCGAGATTGTTACGTCATTGCTCTAGCTCGGAGGACCTGATCTGGTTGCTCCCAATGAAAGACGAAAGTATTTTCAGAGCGGTTTTGCGAAGTCATCAGACACTCGATATTGGTCTCTCGCGTCGGGGTGGTTGGGATCAATCCGAGAGCAAACCGCGAGGGAGTGACTGGGTTAATGGAAGACGCGTCTCCGTCTTGGAGCCGCTCCTCTTTTCCCATTGAGTCGGATCACCCTTTTGGAAAACGCTATTAGGGACTTCTATCTTAGTGCAGACGTTTACAAGAATTGATAATTATTCGCAGGTATGGGTCCTGGATTCGATTCTTCTCATAATGTTACCTATCGAATACAGTGTTGGGATTTTTCAACATACACATTACCTAATATAGCCCAGTGTGAGTAGGCCATGGTCTGTCCAAAATTAATGAGGGTCCTAATTCTTACGTTCGTTGCTCAGCTGAATCTTGCATTGTCGTACCTAAATGTAAAATAAACAATGATGGAAGTATTGACATTTCCAAAGATGGGAAATTCTTAGCGGCTTTTGTTCCAAACATTGGAAATACGCGACAGTCAACGATGGTGGCGGTTTACTCGCTAGCCACTCAAAATATAGGACAGTGCTTGTATACGTGGAATTTTGAGAATACCAATGCCATGTCAGTCTCTTTCTCGCCTTTGGCCAGATACTTGGTCATTGGTATTGGAGCTCACAGGCATCATCTAACAGCCTCTGAGCGAGAGGTGCGTTAACGCTTGTACTTTAGCGTTAAATAAAGTAAATTAAATTTATGTTTTAATTTGTTAGCCTCTCGCTCAAATTTTCCGCCTGGATCCATTTACGAAAAACAGTTCTCTGACTGTAAGTTAAATATAACTACCGTGATTAAACAAAGGTAAATTTTTGTTATCGGTTTTGTTTAGTTTGTGAGCAGTGTTTACCAGGAAGGGGGAAGTAATACTAACAGTGGAAGCGTCAGGGGTTTGGTTGGTCTCGGTGGAGCGCCAGCCTTAAACTATGTGAGGTGGCTTCCTGAATCAGGACAGGGATTGATATATGGAACAAACAAAGGATCTCTTCTAATATGCCGACCAGTGTACGTTATTTTAATCCCATTGAAAGTGTTAGGAATTACAATTGACGTTTTGGAATGTTTATTGAGAAATTGCCCAAGCATTTTATGTTCATCGCTAATAACAACCATTCGTCTTATTCTTGGCGTCGATTGCACAGATTTTAACCAACATTGCGCGCTTTTTCGTACTTTGCAGGTCCTCAAACAGTGATAGTCATTATGTATCTCCTTACCATCTTGTGTCTACATCAACTCAGACTATCGACCAAGAGACCAGCTCATCCTCTACCCCAGAGATGCAAACTACCGGAACACAAACGGCATCTAGTGTTCAGCCTAATGATTCTGACGATGACGATGACGATGATGATGACGAATAGTTCATTGTTTTCTTTTTGTGTAGAAATGATTTATATTATAATACATTTCTTTTCCTAATTAAAGTTTAGGTACATTTAACGCGGGTGACCATGTTATTTAGTGATATATGAAAATGACATTTGTCATACTGTAATACTTATTAATTATATAATATTGAATTTTTACGTAGATTTCGGATTTCTCGCTTCACGACGAAAAACTGGTTTGTTCGTTATTTACAACATTTTTTTTTTAATGTTGGGTATGAAATGTTTTAGTCAGTGAACTTTTAATTTTATGTCTCTGGAGGTAATTAAACTAATTATGAATTGCGTTTAATAATCTATTAAGTCATAATTTGCATACCAAATGTTATAAGAGAATCAATAATAAATGAAATTATGTGTTTTATCATTATATTTAAGATACTATAATTTTTAACAGGTAGAACGATGACGTGTATAAAATGTTTCCCTGGAATATTACATCAAAAACATTCTCTTATCAAGAAATATTGTAACCTAACATTTTTAGATTCCTGTTATAATAATTTTCTTGTAGGTAAGTCGGGTTTCTTAACAAACTATCGTTTATGCCAAGGTGTTAACATGATTTTAACGTGCGAGTACCAGATACCCGAAATTTTCCCGCCCACTAGCCTTCGCCAAGACAAAATTATAGTTTCGTAAGGGAAGTTAACTTGTAGGGGAACTAAGTGACCCGCGATTTGCTTTAAAAGTTCTGAGTTTAATGCGGAAAACTGATAACCGAAAATTACTAAGTTTTGAGTGGGATTCGGGTACCGCCCCCCCCCCATGCAATGCCCGAATATCCAACTACCAGAAACTATACTGGGCTAGAAAAATTCCCGTGATAAGATTTGATGAAACTAGTTTCATTGGGCTATTCGCGGGCACCCACGGTGCATCCGATTGTAGAAACTGAACAAGTTGGGAAACCAAAATAAACCTCTCCGAGTCGAGACGCAATTAAGAGGTTTTTCTTAATTAAATAAATATAATTAATATTATTTTAATCGTCATTATTTCACCTTAGTTCTAGTTAAATCGTATTAAGAAACTTTATTCCTAAAATAATTTTAAGCATAGCTATTGTTGACGTTTGAATTGTAGCGTATGCCTCTTCAACAATTTTTTGGAAATTTAGGGTATACAAGTTGGCCGATTCCCGATAAGGGGTAAGAAATAGTACAATTGCTTGAACCTTTCGTGGGAGGCTAGACGCTTCTCGTAACCCTAGCCGATCGCCGAGTACTTCTTAATCCTAACGATGATAATGAAGTAGAAGACAATATTGCGTTCTTTGAAGCGCGATCACGTTTGCTCCGATTTGCTATGTACGAACGCGGTGACAGACACACAGATACGTCCAGTGTAATACCTCTCAGTGACGTCATCGTCACTCGAAAAGATAATTATATAATTTTAAGCAAATGTCGATTCCTCTGTCGCGTGCCTAACATACTGGCTAATCTTCTACGCACCGGTTACCTTGCCCAAGGCAGGAACCAATCCTAACTCGCACACGAGGGCGGAGTTAGAACATAGCCTTTGCTAAGCTTAGCGGGCCTGTGAAATCCAGTGCTCGTTTACTCGACTATGGTAGCATTTAGTGGTACTTGCCAAAAAATAAACCACAGCCGAGTCTTGCTTTAAATAAGCTTATTAAGATAAGAAAACTTCTACATTGATAAGGCGGTACTGTTATTTTCGTATAGGCATACTGTAGTTGTACTGAACATTTTTACTAAAGAGGATGTTAGTAGAATTAGCTTGTTTTAGTGTAACGCTTTTTATCGTTTTGGGATATCTATACAAAAATCTTGGTTTGTATTACTATATTTTAAGAGTCTCGTTTAATTTTTTTGCGACTTATAAATTAATTGACCGAAATTAAGGTTTAAGAGATGAAGTTAAAAATCATGAAGCCATGGCAATTCAGGCCATTGATTCTTCCAAGGCGGAATTTCAGAATGAGGAGGTTCTAGCATCAACTTATTTACTGAATTAATATTAATCTTACGTTAACTGCTATTTATTCTTTTTCCTCAGGAAATTGGAGAAACTTATTCCATTAAGAAGTTTAAAGGGATATTGAATGTGGGGGCTAATTTTAAAGCTACTTTTAATAACATACGAGTATGGTCAACGTTTTGCTTTTAGTATAGACCGGTTTCTACAATCTAAACAAAATAAAAGCGATCGCTTCGATGGAATATTTTTCTCGTCTCGCCTTCTTTTGTTTATTTTGTGAAGTCGGTTAATAGCAAAATGTTTAAATGTATGCATTGTAAATTATGCAATTTAAGGATTCATCATTTGTTTTAAACCAATTCGTGCTAAAATCGAAAAGGAAAAAGGTAGACGCCATACTATCTAAAGATGGTAAGGTGAAAGTGGTGAAAAACAATTTCCATCATAGAGAAACAAACCCAGGGAGTGCCCGTGTTTAAGTATAAACCATAAGCGTAGAGCCAATTCGAAACTTTCTGTATTGTCTTCTCGAAAACAGTAGCAGGAAATTCTTGTAGAGTCGCGATGTTGCTTACAGGTCAGATTGACTTTACCATAGCCCAATCGTCGCGAGTTTTTACAGTACCTTCTTACGTCCACATCTTAAAGATTCATCCTTAGAAAGCGGACGGGGGAATAAAAAAATCCCTGTGTGGCTTCTGTTAGATGAGATATGTTTGCGCATGTGTAAAGAACTTTACACAAGCCGAGAAGGTTATTGGCCCCATAGTTAGGCCTTTCGCATAATTACTTTTCCATCTAATTAATACGGGCACTCAAGATGGTTTGTTCTTCTACGATTCCATTCCACCGTTTAATTATAATGTGGCAGATTATTCAGATTTATATTTCATATTGTTCCTTGAAGATAGGAAATTACTGGCTGAGAAACTGCGGGATCACCACAGCCGTGTTACATCCTGGTTAATTCCATTACCATGGCTGGAAAATCACGCCTATCCCTCCGAAGATTACTTCGTGGAACCTAATATTATCGAACGAAGTCGTGATGGCAAAAGGGATAAACACGACAGGCAATTAACCGAGATATTCGCGGCACCTGAACGTTCTCAGCTACCACCGAAACGAATTTTACTAAGGGGTGAAGCCGGTTACGGAAAAACTACAATCTGCATTCATTTGGCGCAAACATGGGCAACGAAAACTCAAGATTTCTTGAGTCGTTTCAAATACTTGTTACTATTTTGTCTGCGAGATTTAAACCAGGCAAACGATGTAGAGAAAGCGTTGTTAATCGAAATTTCAAAATTCATACCCAGTCGGATTGAAGATTCCGCATTGATTGACCTTACCAGAAACATCAGTAAATCATTGCTGTTGATATTGGACGGGTACGATGAATGTAAATTCGAACAAATGATATCGGTCAATGATATTCTTACAACATCCACTAGTAATAACGTATTTCGGGACGCGACAATTATGCTAACATCTAGATACCCACCTTCAACTGCCATGTTTAAATATTTTTCGAAACACCTCCTAATTATTGGGTTGAATGAATCGAGACGAGATTTATTTCTGCAGAAGTTTTTCAATAATTTATCATTAAATTCCTCGATATTTAAAGAAACATTTTCATTCTTGTACGAAACCAAAGATTTGTCGCCTTTAATGCTGTACCTTTTATGCTTTGTCTTGGAAGACAACTCAAACTCGAAGAGATATTTCAAATTTACAACAACATCCTCGTTATTGGAAGAAGTTGTTAGGCTATTGGGGTTGCGATATTGTGATAAACATAGCGTTAAAATTAATTATACAGAAATGAATCGACAGTTTAATTTAATAGGAACACTTTTTCATCGAGCCTTAAGAAACGGTGACAATTTTGTGACTGAAAGTGACATATCCTCATTACAAGGACTGATGAAAGATTTCGCTTTAAAATGCGGGATACTTGTAAAAAGAAATAAGGCTTACGGACAAGTGTACGAACCGCTACATAAATGCTTTATGGAATATTTATGTATTCATTACTATCAATTTCAAGTTGATATCAGCAAAGACGAAATTCAATTAAAAGATTTTTTAACGAGTTTGCAACTACCCGTTTGGAATGAGCTATCCGTTGATCTCGATTCGAACGATATTTTCATATCCTTTGAAATATATCCCGGTATTTATTGTCGGTGGAGAATTGGTAGAAAATCGTTTTTAGAGGATGTTCGAGAAAATATAACACTCAGATCTTGCGAATTTATGGATGCCGAAAAATATTTCAGTCTACTTAAAAATAAAGATTTAAAAGTAATGTACAACTTAGATGTCGGCATCGTATCTAATTTTGGAAATGATATGTGCTCCATTTTGAAACCAGTGAAGTGTGACGATGAAGTAACGTTTTTAATAGAATTTGCGGAACGATTACAGAATTTGACGCAATTTTTGACAAATTCCAAAACAGCAAGTGAAACGATGAACTTAACCTACTCAAATTTAAATTCTACCTTGTATGAAATGAATAGATTGCAAGGTATGGATAAAGTAACAATGTTCACGGAAATTAAGTTTGCTTTAAATGATGAAACGTGGCACATTTTCAACCATAAATTAACGTACATCTTCGTTGAGCTATTTGAATGTAAGAGCGTAATGCCTGAAGTTCTCGAAGACCTGACGTTCATGGAGTATGTTTACCGCGTGATGTCAACATTAACGTCTAATCGGTTTGTTCTAGACGTATTTTTCGAGATACAAGCTCCCGAAATTCAATTTCGATATTTTTGCAAGTATGAAGCGTCGAAGTCGAAATTTTCGTACTTGTTAGAGCGAAAACTTGGAAGGAGAAGTGAAGGAATTGTTAGTGTTGATAATTTTTTGGAGCATCATCTTGATAAGTTGAGTGACATTTATTTCAACGATGCCATTCCACAAAATTTTTATAAGAAAAGACCTCACTTTCTGAGGTTTGATAATCCTGGCAACTTGGGCAATTTTAAGTTGCATCTTAAATTGTTTGATACTTGGGATTTTGATCCCGTTATTTTTAAATTGCGCGAAGATTTGGGTATCACCGATGTATTTTCTCCCCATCCTATTATTGAAAAATTTTCGGATACTTATATCGAACACGGAAAGAGGTATTTGTGCGTTTTTGTAAACTGCAATTAAAATAAATTAGTTGAAACAAATTATTAAATTGGAAATTAGATGAATCTACTGTACCTTTATTGGTAAGAAATGAGTGAGCGATCTGAAGTGAAATGCAAGAGTTATGGTACACCGCGTTCGAACATTTTGATTTATTTTCGAGCTTTTTATTGAATGTATCGCTATTTTAGGATGTAAGGAACTTTGTTCAAAATTCTATTTAAAACAGTTGATCTTTATAAACGTCCTACTAGGTTACATTTTCCACCAAGGCAATAATTTAACGCGTAATGTTAGCCACTGTTAAACCACAAATTGTCAATAATAAGAGAATAATCATAAACTGAAAATAACTTTATTTTCATTTTGTACATTTATAAAATGTTAAAAATAAAAATTTCCACTTTTTGTTACGTAGTGAATTAAACTTTTTTTAAACCAAAACTCGAGAATAAATTTTAGTTTATTACCTAACAAAAAGTGTTTATTTTATTTTCAACATTATCATCAGATGATGGTTATCGCCGCCTTAATTTTAAGTTCTAATATAAATTTATAAAGGCCTACATTAAAAACTCTAAAAAATAAAAACTTTTTGCTATATCATATTAAGTCTAAAGTACGTTTCTTGAGTATTTATGAAATATTAAAAGTCGGTAGATTAGGATGTATAGTTATAATTACTCTTAATTATCGTTCTTTAAAATCGCGGCTAATTAACCACCAGTACCCGTATCTATTTCCATGGGCACTTCTAAATCTGAAAGATTGGTTCCTGGTAATTCGGAATGCACCATAGATGTTTCAGATAGGTTTAGACAATGGAAATTGTTTTTCACTTTCGTGAAAGGATAGTTTTCCCCTTCAGACTCTAACGAAGATGTTATGGTTTCTGATTTGTTAAGTTTCTCAGAAACTTTTGTGAAATTAATGTTGGAGTTTTCATTCGCAAAGGATTTCATTATCGAATCAAATTTTGCCAAAAAATCCGTGCTGATTGACTTCTCCCATGAGTATCTAACCTCAAAATCACAGAATACCGAAACTTCGGACTTTTTCAATTGTTTTAACTGGTAATCAATTTCCTCAAGTTTGAAGAACACAGAGGTCAAGGCTTTATTGTACACTTCATCCCGTTCCGGTATAGCTTTTATAACTGAAATGTCATCCATCATGTTCCAAAATTGATTTTTCAACTTGAAATATAGAGATCTCTTCCGTTCTTTTGCAGATTGATCCTCACTTTCAGATACTAAATATTTTATTTGGATTACTCGTTTAGTCAAGAAGTTAAAAAAGAGGCTCTAATACTAGCATATGTTTATAAGATATGTTCCATAAGTATACCCACCTATACTTCGTAATGCTAGAGAGACCTAGTTTGAGAACGACAAGCGAGAATTGACTACACTCGGTTTTGCCGTCCATCTTCATATTTAGTCACCTCACCAGTCGCCGCTTTACGAGAATCTATGACGTCTCACCTACGTCACTTCATGACAAGCTCTCAGTAACCAGTGACAAACTTATGCAACATATCTTTTGAACATATGATACTAGTTTAAGTTTGTAAACCAAGTGTAGTACAATGAAATCTAAATCTAATGTTGAAAGAAGCAAAATTACCGATGCAATATATAATATTTCTTACCCGCCAATTCCTTTTGAAATTGGTACAAGCGGAAACAAACTTCCTTGACTTTGGACAGAATGTATAGTCGTCCAGTTTGATCTTCAAATGGATATTGCTCCTGGGCGTTAGGGTCCGCACCATGACTTAGTAAATAGTCGATAGTTTCCTTTTTGCTGTATAATGTGGCCCAGTTGAAGGGAGTCCATGATTCTCTATCTTTGGAGTTCAAGTCGGCCCCTCTTTCTACCAAAATTCGGATCAAGTCCAAGTTATCATTTTTGCAAGCCCAATGTAACGGTGTGTAGGATGTTCCTTTTTCTTCGATGTTGACTCGAGCATCGTTTTCAAGAAGAAATAGAGCTATATCTGTCGAAAATATAGAAAATATAATACGTGAAAACAATGAACATAAGTAAAACAAGTTGGCCAACCAAAATACACCTCTCCGACTCGAGACGCAATTAAGAGGTTTCCCTTAAATAAATATATTTAATTTTTAAATCGTCATTAATTTACTTTAATTCTACAACAGAACTTGATTGATTTTCTTGTCTGACAAAGATAAATCGTCAATTTGGTGATAAATGCTGTATTTGAACCATGTTGGAAGTACCTTTACTCGGGCAACGGCCAGAATGTCTGGCAGTTATTCTATAAATCCCAACATTTACGAGTATACCTAATCTTACATTGCAATTTCTATGCCACCCCTAGGAATTTTAACGGAACTTGTGACCTTACCTGTGTAGTTATGAATGACAGCCCAGTGTAATGGAGTTCGACCATTTCGGTCGAACATATTTGTTTCAGCTCCATTTTCAGCTAGTGTTATGGCAATGTCTGCGTTTCCGTTTTGGCAAATGAAGAACAACGGAGTTAAAAGCTGGGTATTTTCCACGGCGTCCAGTTCGGCGTCCCATTTGATCAACGTTCTCACAACGTTTTCCTTAGCGAAAGCCGCACCAAAGTGCAAGGGTGTCCATCCGTTCATGTCGTAAGCGTCAACATTGGCGCCGTTGTGTAAAAGAACTTCGACAATCTCATTGTGACCTTTACTAGAAGCGAAGTGAAGCGGGGTCATACCTTGCGTGTTGGCGCAGTTGACTTTGGCGCCATGATTAATTAAGGCTACTACCATATCCAAGTCTCCCGCAAGGCACGCATTATGTAGCCTGGTCATGCCGGAAGAGTCTTTCATCTGCAAGTCGTAACCATTTGCCACTAAGTCCGATATCAAAGGCATAGCGCCATTGCCATTCCAGCATGTAAAATCAGCCATTGCGTGAAACGCCGGAAAAATTACTTTCTCAAACAACGATGTCTCACGCGATTGGGGGTTTTATTGATTTATGATTTTCAAAGTAAATTTTGAAATAGATTTTTTTATGAAAACAACGATAAAATTTGCGATAATGAAATACGAAGGGCGAACCACAGTCTTTGATGATAAAAAAATTCACACACTCATTCTGAAAATTATTCAAACTAATTTATTTACCTCTCTGAGTGACTATGTCACAGAGAGGTTCTGTCCTTGACGTGTCTGTCTGTCTGTCTGTTGTTACACCCCAGGGCATCGCGTTCGCAGCTTGCAAATCGGACCAACGTGTTCGCTATTTAAAGACCTCATTCACAGTTCACCGAAATTGGGATAATTGCATTTCATTACCATTTATTTACTTCTCATAATTACTTTGATTATTAAGATTGAGTTGATACACTATGTATATTTCATAGTCAATATAGAGTGAGTATTTAAGACGTTACCCCATTGGTCGCCGTAGTTGTAGGTCTGATCGGACAATAGCTTCTGTTCTTTTGCGCGTATTCTCATTTTTTGCGACTTGAAACAATTCAGGTCAGTGTTTACACGCCAAGCAAATTGTAAACGGAACTTTTTATAACGCTTGAACAATTAATTATTTTAATTTTAAGCCTGCAGTTGCTTATCAATACAGAGCAATAGTTACACATGCAGGTAATTAAGTAGGTTGATAATCATCTTCTTGACTTGGAGAAGTAATATTTTGGTTTCCCAACTTGTTATTTATTAATCGGTAAAATATAACTAAACTCGCTGATGCCAATTAAAAAGTGTACTGCCCCTCGATAATACATGGGGGCAAAGAGTGTTCAATTTAGGTGAAATCCCGTTGAAAGAGAACTTTTTGAATAAAATTTCGCAATGTTTTTGTCAATTTCCCGAAAAGTGCAATTTGAAGTGGTGTTTACATTTTCATGATTTCGCGACGAAGTAAATGATTTGTTTTTGGACTTTGTGTTAACTCGGTTATAACCTGTTTACAATTTCAGAGAATTTATTTCTACGCTCTTTTACGAACTGTGAGTACAAGTACAAGATACAATTTAACCCAAGTAATAGTCCATATGCCAGGAATGTCGCTCAGTTCAGAATTGAGAATGACATTTTGCGGTGAATATTCTACCTTTGACTTAGGGTTTGAAAGAATATTAGCTAGAGAAAAGCTTAGCGGACCCGCTGACTCCAAGTTAACTGAATCCGAGGTGCTAATCAGTCTCGGATTACTTGGGTGCCAATTACGAATTAGTCGTGATTAGTTATTTTCTCGAAATAATTCAATCAACTGTTTTTGTGTGTAACACTATATTTTTAACATTTCTTACATATGTAATCACAGCAAACTTTACACAGTGACTCTCCAGGCTTACAATTTTTAGCTGATCTCTTCATCAAACTCGCCTCATCGCAAACTACTGCTGGACAGATTTGATGACGGTTGACACATCCACAGTTCAATCCTAGGTTTTCAAACATTCTGAATTTTATGTTTATATGTTATTTTTATGTGTTATAAAGGAAAAATTAACGATGATTCAGCGTGGAGTGGAAATAAGACAGAACATTTAAAAGCAAGAACCATTAACCTTACCAGGAGAGGAAGGTTATCGTGTTTCTTTATAACTATTATACTTACGTGGGCGATCAATTACGGATGCGTCTACATTTACTTTTGCAACCTCAATGCACACCAAATTGACTAACAGACAAAGTACGATAATCGCACGCATCTTGGTTTCGTGTTCGTTCCAATGAAACAACTAAACTTTACACAAATAATCGAATTAATTTACGGATAACATAATTAATAGGGAAATATTTATAGAACTTACCAATTAAATGACGGTGTAACACTAACCTGAAACTTTGTGCGGTAGTTGCGAATATTAGTCTTAGCTCGCACTTTAGCGTATTAATGTAGTATCAGAGAAATTGGTACTGGAATGGAAGATCCGTCTGTCTTTGTACATGCATTGCACGGAAGTTACGGGATCTTTGGTTCTCCTTTCGTTTCCCATAAGTTTATAAGATATGTTCCATAAGTATGTCACTACCTATACTTCGTAATGCTAGAGGCTTAATGAGAGCTAGTTCAAGAACGACGCGAGAATTGACTACACTCGGTTTTGCAGTCCATCCTCCTATTTAATCTGTACTAAGCCTTTGACAGCGCCTCACCAGGCGTCGCTTTACGAGAATCTATGACGTTTCACCTACGTCACTTCATGACAAGCTCTCATTCACGAGTGACACACTTATGGAACATATCTTATAAACTTATGGTTTTCGTATGCCTCTAATTGGTTGGTTTTAAGAATTGGCTCTGTAGCGTCATCATAACAAAAAAACCGAATGAGAATGATGTTGGCCATAAGTTAAAACTATCGACCCAACCTTCTATTCCAGTACTTTTTCCCCGGTATTAGAACATTCGTTAAATATATAATATAATTAGTTCCAAAGTGCAGCTGTATGTGAACTGTTAACGTTAATTACGCAATGGAGGAAAATTCATATAGAAAATTTACGACAATTGGTGGCGCGATGAAATAGAAAAGTATTTGTAGGAATTTAAGGAAGAGCATAAGTTAATTATCTACAACTAAGTAGCCATGCCCGAATATCTTCTTAAGAATAATAGTTTGTCCACCAACAGTCTTTCCTCGATTATTGACGGCGGCGAGGGACTTGTTCAGTAATATTCCCTCATGGTAAAAAATCTGTTTGTCTTTTTCCCTGGTTTCCTATGGAAACGTAAAAATATCAGTAGCAAAAGAAGTAGAGAAGTGAAAACAAAGGACGGAGCTAGCGGGAGATATCCATTAGATAGCCAGGCTACCTCAGCTATACTTTTCTCTTAGAGATGAGTAGCAACACTCGGAAAACAAACCTCTCCGCGCACCCGATGTAGAAGATAACGGGAAGAGACGTTCCACAGGCTAACAGCCACAAATAGGTACTTAAAGAGGATGATTGACTTATGGTATGAGTATGAATTCACTACGGTTCTAATGCCGTTTACCGCTATGGAGTAATATTAAAGGAGATCAGGCATGGACTATATATTTTTTATTATTGGTTCTGGATCGTAAGTTGGTTGTTGATGACGCAATGAAATTAATCACATATGGTTATAACTTTTTTAATAACACTTCAAACATGTGTAACTACAACAAACTTTACATAATGATTCATTGGGCGCGCACTGTGGCACCGATCTCTTCATCACTTCAGGGCATACTACTGCTGGACAGTTTTGATGACGACGGAAGCATCCGCAGTTGTCAACTAAAATTTCGAAGCATTAATTACCATATCTCTGGAATTAATCATTTGTATGTATAGACTTCAAAAATTTACTCGAATTTCTACCGTACAATTTCTCATAAAGAAAAAAGTTTGATATTGTACCCAAATTTCTCAAACAACTTATAAATAGTTTTCTTAAAATTAATTTAACTTTATTTGCTTACCTAGTGCAATGGGTGATGCGTTTAAAGTTGCGAGACACACCAAATTGAGGTATAGACAAATGACGATAATCTTAAGCATTTTAACCGTTGTTTTGTATTAGTTTTAACTAAACAATTACCGTTGGAGCCAGAATTCAGTTGAAATTATTGAGAAAAGATCTGTGCTTATACCGCCTCTAGTTAGAAGTAATTCAAATACTCTCTGCGCCTAGAATATAATCGTACATCCCCTATAGTGCTTTTTTTCTAGTGTACGTGGATGATTCAATGGTTTTTCCCAGTAAGCAACGTCAACGCAGTGCAACAACTGTCGTAGTAAAATACATTCACTATGCACTGTGGTTTTTTATTTATTATTTCCATCACGAAGGCAAGTCGTTTTTAAAATTCTTACTAAAGTATTGCAATAGATATATTTTTCAAATTATTTTGCAATCTCTATAGTTACTCTGAAGGAAAAATTTCACAGACATTGTTATATATTTCGTAAGATCTACAACAAGCTATATCCTTGAATACTTAAATTAATATCGGTATTATTGGTTTTCCCTATGGGTTTTTAGGATTTGAATTTACTATTGGTTTACTCATATTGAATACTAGTGTTTGGAATTGGTATTACCTATGGATTAGGGCAAAAGAAGTTGTTTTTAATGGAGCAAGCCTAGTAAAACTATGATAATTTTATGCTAAATGGAGATTCGCCATACATTGCCACTAAGGCAAGGGAATATCACAAACTTCCTACATGTAAGGGGATTCTTGCCGTTTCCCAAGGACTTCTACCAGGCTAACGTATAGGGCCCGTAACACTGCAATGAAGTTGAAGCTGAGAGATAGGTGAATAATTTTCTCTATCTTGTTTAGTTAACTTGTAGGGGATCCACTGGACCCGCGCTTTGCTTTAAGGGAGTGATCTTCCGCCTGTGCCTTGGTTGTTATGTTATGGAATGGTCTTTACAAATACTAGACTAAAGAATGCAAGAACGTTTGTGTTTGCCTGTGGGTGGCTTCGGTCGTGTACGAGTTTCAATCCACTAAAGGCATGAAGGAAATAAATTTAATACTACTGTATGTCCCGTAAAAGAAAAAAAAAATTATTTTGCACTAATAATACGACTACCACTTTATTTTTCAGTTTGGAATTAATTAAGGAATTCATTCATTCGTAAAAAAATTTCATTCTGAAATTAAATTTTGATTTTCACGTCATTTCACAAAAACGCAATGAATGAAACATTTTTTGTTGGGATTTAGTCGTCTTTCGTACTATTTCCCATCGTAAGAGTTTACTGAAGACTAGGCATATAGCGCGTTTCTTTGAAGTATGGTATACGATTTGAAATTAAACGTGCCAAACTTAGCCAGTAGCACTCTCTCCACTCGAAACCGTTAGTGTGAAACAGCTTGTAGTAGTTGAGCTGGCTCTTGCACTTTCTCGCGGACATAATATCCGAGTTGTTGAACTCTCTCTAGCGTCAATCCCTTTTCAGCTTGTATTGCACCCCTGACTCTCAAAAGGGATTATTTTTTATCGGGAGCCCAGTTGGCACCATACCCATATTGAAAAAGTTACGCTTGATCAGGCGAGAAATAATATCCTCTACCAAGTATTTCCTAGAATTTTTTCAGATAAATGGTATACTTTTTCAGAAATAGTAACACGTGATTTTAGTTTTTCATTCTTAACTATTTATTTATGGTTATTTTCGATATATTGTCGAGATTTACTTTTGTCAATTGACTTCGTCTTTAAAACAACGTTCCTTATGTTCGTATTCAGAAAAATTTGCAGAACTTGAAGATTTTTTTTCTAAAGGGTCGTCTGGTAGCAGTTTAGGACCAAACTGGCTTAAATTTCATTAGTGGTGTTGTAGATAGCTAAAAAGTTTATAACATGTTTTCCAATGGCCCTCAACAATTTATTGTTACATAAGAAACTGAAATTTTGGACAAATAGTCTAGTTTCGTACTCTGGTATCCAAAATATTTGTTCTTCTAAGTACTGAATCGTATTAAAATTCAGAATTGTCAAGCAATACCACAAGTTAGCAATTATTACTGGCAATTCCTAACTATTAAATGGACGGAAGTTTATTTTAATTGCCTCAGTCTTTTCAGAACACCGACTCCAATAGTCAGAAACGCGCTCTTCATTTTCAGTTCTGATGTAATCTTGCAAATCCATTGTTTTCGCACCTTTTCATCCTGACAAACAAAGCAGTATATTCCACTGCTGGGGGTTCGATTTGCCGCCATCTTTAAAAATGGCGGTCCGAAATGTAATGAAAGTGTCAGGATGGGCTGACGGACAACGCCGGCTACCTTTACTGCTAGTAAAACCAATTTGTCAAACGAAACGAAAACAATGGACAAGTCTTTATCACCTTTCTTATTTAGTAATTGGCAAAATTAAACCTTGATCTAAAAGACAGCATTTTGAAATGTCTCTCTTTATCCCCTACATACTACTATTTCACCTACCCAAATAGAACACTTACTACGTTACATTCCCTTCTGGAATTTTCTCGGATAAAAGACTAGATTGTTCTCCCTTTTTCGAGGAAAACACTTTTAATACGTGATAGGACATAATCTGGTCAGCATTATAAAAACCCGGAAATTTTTCCGATAGAATACAGAGAGGAAAAATTGCCCTCATTCAACCAATGTCCTCTTTTCACAAATCCTTCCTTAATCATCACCCGTCTCGCTATCTCGTAATTGCAACTACACATGGAAGGAAAAGCGATGGGTAAAAAAGTACGCAAAACTCTAGGCCTAATCGAGTTGTTAACGCTTGGACACACACTCATTCTGGGACCTCGTAAGTTCTTAGAGAGAACGTCGGGAGCGACGAAAGACTGGAAGAAAAAGGGGATGAAGAGGGTCCCCTAAAAGGAGAGGGGAGGCATGCACTGTGTCGAGAGGTGGAACTTTTACTTCGAAGCCACCTTCACTGTCAAGAAGTAGGGTGTCAAATCCGTCTCCGCCTTTTTTGACACTTCGTCAAAATATGGGAACTTTACCAATTGGGAAGATAGTGTTATTAATGAGTAAGTTTATTAATCTTATATATATATATATATTTGAGAAAGCGATTCATTTGTTTGTTTGTATGTTTGTTCTTTATGCACTGTCACAATTCGTTACCGAATTTGACCAAATTGCATGTTTGATATCAGTAACACTAGAGGAAGGTTAATTAGAAGTGGTTTGGTTTAGTTCCTCAAGCCTATCAATGGCAGGGCTTCCACCAAAGGTTCACACAATTGGTTCAGTTACTGTGAACCAATCGCCTTATACATACCCTAAATTTACAGAAATTTTGAAAAAGTTGTACACTAGAAGTCAAACGATAACAATAGCTGCTATGCTCAAAATTATTTTAGGAATAACGTTTCTGAAAACGACTTAACTAGAATTAAGTTAAATTAGTGACGATTAAAATAATTAATATCAATTGTATTTATTTAATTATTTGAGATAACCTCTTAGTTGGGAAGTTAGCCCTCGTCCCGACTCGGAGAGGTTTATTTTGGTTTCCCAACTTGTTATACTTAGAACCTATTTTAAAAACCTAGCAAAAAAGGTTAAAGAAAAAATATAGGCTATGACGATAGACCTACTGAAAACCTTATTATATAAAAAAATCCGTTTCAAAACAAACCGTTTTACAATTATGAATAATTACAATTTTCAGCAGAGCAAAAGGTATCTAAAGCTTCCATTCGTATTTCATTAGCGTATAGTTTCTACGTCCAATCTTTGGACATCACGAATGAGTTGGAATCGATGAAGGGTAACATTTGGTACCTCGACGACGTATGCCAGTGGGCGCAATTTACAAATAACGATTTGAAAGATCCGGTGATGACAAGCTTAAAATCCGAAACAGATGGGACCGCCTCAGTCGCCAATCATCGCTACAGTCACAAAAGAGTGAAGGAGAAAAGGCTTAAATTCCGAACGTTCTTCGACGATGGTTCAGACTCATTTTTCTACACTATAAAAGGGACATGGGTTTCGGAGGGGTAAGTGGTCACCATTTCTAATGATTTTGCTTTGTAAGACGTTAAAATAGAAACCTGTCGAGAAAGGGCGGTAAATTTATCTGCTGGTCTTGTGGGCCGCACGCGTTATAATTTTGAGGTCTTTCTAACTGTGATTTAATTGATTGGTAGCAAAGAGAGTTATTAGGCGCAGAGAGATAGATTATTCGCGAGATAAAATTTATCATACATAATGATTAGTGTAGCTCTTCCAACGAAATCCGCCTAGGTACGTTGAGTAAACGGCCACACAATTATTCCTATTAGCAGAATCAGAAGGGGATAATAGAAGAATGACGCTCTGTACCCTCTTAATACTTTAGTTATGTAACGTCATTCTTCCCAGGCTCACCCTTTTCCCCGCACAACAAACTTCAGATGGGCATCGCACCGTAAGGTGAATTCTATAATTATTTGGCACTAAATCCCCAGGAATAAACCCACAAACCTCGTCTTGGGGTGGGACAAAAATCCACAAGCGCGTCTTGCCAAATAGTTAAACGCTAATAGAGTAATAATGAGTTAACTATTTATCGCGTATGTGATTCGGTTTAGTAACCTTGCTCCAAATGTTCCGATGTTGGGAAGAATGACATTACACTTACCACGCTTTGTGGAATACTTCTCTCGGAGAGAAGAATTGTATACTTCTGGCAGTATGTATTCCTGTTAATGCTTAGCTTTATTTGGAAGTCGAAGTACATGGAAAGTTTTTTAGTATTAATTTCTGACATTTAAGCTCAAGTAATCTGAATTGATAATGCAAAGCTTTGAAGTCCGAATAAGATAATATATCTTAATCTCCGTTATGCACATTGCCTGATATTTACAGTTGCGAAAGTAGACCGGGGCCTTCATTCGTTATGCGTCGTTACACCATTCGCTCTTCGAGGAAGTTCGTTTCGCGACAGTATCATTATAAGGACATTTCGTGTTCCATCCCTTATTACGTCATTTCTACCGAGGGACGACTGAGCAACACCCGATCATCGTGGCTAATCCCCGGTTCGTTCGAAGCTGATGAACCAATTGTTACTAAAGTGACAATTATTCCATATTCGAGAAGATCGGCTAACTCTCTGACAAGACGTATCGGTGCTTTTTGTAACGAAACTGTTAACTCCAAGAACAGAAACATCATCAAACGGTTTCAGTTCTTCGACGTCAGTTCCGTCGAGGAAAGCTATAGTAAAAGGAACACAAGTGATTCCACGTACGAAGATGTTAATTACAAGGAAGCCCAAATTGAGTGCGTGTTACGGGCTTTGAATTGGACCTCCAGCGAGTTTCAACTATGGCGTTACGTTGTGTTGGATGGCCAACAGTACCTGAGTCTTGGAGCGTCTCAAAGTTCCTCCTCAATGTCTGTGCATACGAGACCAACTTATTTTCATCAACCACTCTTAAAAGTAAGGGAATATTTCATAACATTTGCAATTGATATCAAATTATCCAAAACCACTGCCAGCTCTGAAAGTTGTAACACTTGCTTGTGACCATTATTACGTCTCCGAGTGACGGTGACGTTGCGGAGAAGTAGATGTATATACTCTAAATTTCCAAACGTTCTTAAAGAGGCATACCCTTGAATTCAAACGTCAACAATAGCTATGTTTAAAATGATTTTAGTGATAACTTTTCTTAAAACGACTTAACTAGGATTAAGGTAAATTACTGACGATTAAAATAATTAATATCAATTATATTTATTTATTCAATTATTTAAGAAAAACCTCTTAATTTCGTCTCGACTCGGAGAGGTTTAATTTGGTATCCCAACTTGTTTATTTATCTTTGGCACAATTATTTGATTTTGTACTATAGTCTGGATCGTGTAGCGTCTGTAAACTTGTGGCAAAATCTAAATTGATCCGACCGCCTTTACTGAGGCCCAAGTATATACATCCTTTGTCCATCGCGGGTGTCTGGTCTAGTCGAAGGTGCGAGATTCATTCAGAAGCCGTATTCCTGAACCGACGAATTCAATTTAAAGAAGGCACGAATGGAACTGGGACTTGGATTTCTAAATACAGTTATTTTAAGGACCCTAACTGTAAAGGAATCGTGTTTGATCTTTTTCTATCGGGAAGCTTTGTCATTGGAGAAGAATCTACGACTTTACACGGCGCAACCAACATCGATATAACGACACGTAAAGCCCTAATAACGCCTAAGGTAGATACAACCAAAAGTTCATAAACTTTTGATACAACTAATAGTTTTTCATGTGTAGACCTCCTTTTACACCCCCCCTTATATTTTGAAAGGGGGACTGAGACTATTGCGCTCGAATACTTAGGCATCTTATACCTTCTCCCTAGTAAACTAGAAATCGCTTCTTGTATAATAATAAAAGTAGTAAAGTTGCAGGATATCTTAATGTGTTTCCTAATGCAAGCAAAAAATGTAGAACTCCGGTTTTGTCGCTCACAAACTGTTTTACAATTTAATGACCAATTGCATAAGTTTATAGTCAATATCTCTCTTTTCAGGACCAGGGATTTTTAGAAAATTTGAAGAACGCAGATTGTACGAACAAAGCCTTGAAGAAACCATTATGGGGTTTGAACCAAACAGTCGACCTTACACCTTTCGGAGGATGCCAGGCTTTAAACGTTTTGATACCAAGAACGTATTATGACATTTCCAGAACGGAAATCAAGAGTAACGGAGCTACATTCTTGTATTTTGGTCTTATGGATGACTCTGATGAAACTGAATACAGCCCATCGAAAAGACCGACGTCCTTACGTTACCCTTTAGAAGCCTGCCACATAATCCAAGATACCCGAGACTTCTCTTTTAACAAACTTCATCCATTGAGTCAGGCGTTTACTTATTATAAGTCAGAAGGGTCCAATGCATTTGCGTACGAAAACTATTTTCTCGAGTTTGTTTTGATTATAGGTTGGCGTTTGCTGAAGTAACCGAGTTGTAATCAGGTAATACGTTTTTAGCAATGCAAAGAACCTTTTACCTGTCGGCCTAATTAAATTGAGGACTTGGTGTAATTGGACGAAATGTAGCTTTTATGTACGTTAACCTAACCCTACCCAACTAACAGTACTATTTTGGTTTAACACGAATACTTCATAGAAAGGACGGTTAGGCAAATGTTCTTATTATTCTCATACCTAAAGCAACAAAAATCAGTATACGCGTAAATATGATCGGGGATTGAAATGGTCAACTAAAACCTCTGCAACAGTTCTTAAAGGGCGCGTTCGAAATTCATAAACGTATCGATATAGTCATAAGCTAATGATCTACCACTAAGTAGCTACGTAGCTTATGACTTTGTTTATAAAATGTCCGTATGGCATTGAAAAATTGGCCGACAATGAGGGCGTGTTTACCATGGAAGGGCTATTTTGTCCCGACTTCATTTCCTGTTCTAGCTTTTTGTATCCATACACTTAGTTGGTGTCTGTAGTGCCAAAAAGTGTCACGGAAAAATTAGTAGTAAATTGTAGTAACTGTAAAAGTACTATCTTATTAAATTCCCTACACAGATTCGCGATTATAGTAAATTTGAATATTTTATAAATATTTATTTGAATTTCAATGAAACGTTTTCATAAAATACATAATTAGTCCATTAGACAACAAATTTTACAGTTAAATTTTCTTTTCGTGAAAAGTTACTTTGGGAAATAAAAGTACAGGAAATTATTTGTTATTTTACATTTATCAAAATAATATAATACTAAAACTAAAACTAAAACCATTACACCCGCAGTGGAAGGAGAATTTAATTAAGTGGGTGCCTTATTCAAACTGGCAAGAAGTTTGTCAATCTGATTGACAGTCTCTGTTATTATCGAGCTCTCAGTCTCTTGGTCGGTTTCGGTAAGGTGTTGTTTCAGTTTGTTAAAGTAATCCATTAGAGGTGAATCTTTAAATTAAAATGGTTTAGGGCAAATATCTTTACGGAAATAGTTTGATGAAAAATTGGATATTTCATTGCGTCTGATCAAAATTTGATGAAGTAAAATTGATCACATAGTGTCAAACTTTGATAATGTTTCGATTAAACCATTTGATGTAACGAAACCTTTTTCACGCTTTGTTTGAATTATTTAGATTTAATCATCGACTTATCACTATGATCAGTCTGATCCAAAGTGATCAAAAATTGGTTTTTCATCATAATTTTATTGATCCAAAATTTATTCTCCAGTGTTCATGTTACGAATTTGATCAGACTAGTGAAAGACTAGAAGCAACACCGGATTGTCAATAGTAAGCTCACAACGCTTAGACCATGCTGACATATAAAGTATTATTGCATCACTACAAAAATTCCATGTGCAGCTTCTATGTGTTCCTATATTTCATCCAACATTTTCTAAAGATTTATTATGTATTTAAAAAGATGTCAAAACCTTTCAGTGATTCGAAGTGTTTTAGGTTCTCAGGAAGGGACACTTCCAAAATAGCATTTATAGTAGCAAATGCTGCTGTAATTGCGGGAAGCCTGGATTCTGGTGGAGTCAAACTATCTTCCATGCTTAACTCCGTTAAATATTCCTTAGCGTAATTTGTCAATTCAGCGCTGAATGTTTCTGTATAGAATTTGGTTTTCATTTACAAAGAAGTCATAAACATGGAAGTATTATCGAATTTTCGCTTGCTACAACATATTCATATTCAAATTTCCAAGGCTTAATTTGACTTTTTTATGGCAAAATTAATAATTAGTAAACTGTCATTTGTTTTAAAAAAGTTTTCTCAGAGCTCAAAATAACTATTTCTGTTGTGTCAAATTAATATTAGTTTTGCAAAATTGCAGCGAAACGTAACACTACACTTACCAAGAATTTTACACGCGTTCGAAAAGGTCGTTAATAATTGTACAAAGTGCCAAAATTCATCTAGAGCTTCAAAGTCTCTTACTATACTGTATAAAAAATTACGGCATTCAGTTTTGCCAGTTTGCATTACAAGGTGTGAATCTACACCTACAGTATTTGACGTCCACTATCAATGATAGCTTTCAAATATCCATCTGAAGTAAGTTTAACAATGAAATCGTCTTCTTTGTCCAAACATTCGTACAGAAGTTTCAAGGTTGATTTCAAGAGATCAACTGAAATTACAACGTATGGTAACCATTTCAGAATATTGTATTGCGAAGTCGATATTTTTCGGGTTGACTCTACTAGGCCAAAAAAATAACTATCACCTTTCAATGAACTGGACAAAACGAATTTCAAAACATCTTGGCAGGTTTCAAATTCAATTATAAGCTGAATCCATTTAGTACCAGTGGATTCACTGACTACGCAAGAATTCAGAAACCTGTTTCGATAAAAACATTTTGACAGAAGGGGATAATAGAAGAAGGATGACACTCTGCATCCTCTTAATACGTAAGTTATGTAACATGATTCTTCCCAGGCGAAGGAGTCCTTTTTGTTTGCGCTCCCGCTCATCAAACTTCAGATGGGCATGGCCCCGTGATAGAGTGAATTCAGAAGAAAATTTTCTTCTGGTGAATTCTATAACTGTTTGGTACTAAATTCTCAGCATCCAACCCACAAACCTTGATTGTCTTGACGTGGGACAAAAATACACAAGCGCATGCGCCTTGGCAAATAGTTAAGCAGCGCTAATACAGTAATGATGAGGGAACTATTTATCGCGTATGTGATTCGGTTTAGTAACCTTGTGCACTCCAAATGTAAAATGATGTTGGGATGAGTCATGTTACAATTAAATTTGATACCGTGTACTTCGGCCACATACCTCAACGTTTGAATTAAGGATGGTGTATCATCGGACATTAACGTTTGTAAAATACATATCCTACACAAAGCGATCAGTTAAAATTATTTTTCAAAAGATTCAAATAAGATTATGGCTGTGCGAATTACAAAAGAAATTATGAACTAACATGAAATCATTGTCATACGCGAAATGATCACATATATCTTTGTGTGTTGCCATGTTTCCAAGAATACCCAAGATAATTTCCTTAAATGCAAGTATTTAAATTGCGCTTACTCCGGAGACGATTAAGTTTTAAAATGCTACCTGTAATCTAGGTGCCTGAGTTTTAACCAAAACACCCATAAAGATGTCTTTGGCTTTAAACTCCATTAGAAAGTTTGCTACTTCCTACAGATATCAAAATAACATTTTTCCTGATCTTACAAACTGCTTAATTTCTGATAGCACTAATTTATATTTGGTCAGAATTTTTGCGCTTGCTTACCAACTCTACAGACATGTCCCAAAGAACGCACATAGAATCTTCAACTTTTACATCAAGCTCGCTAGGACAGTCCGTTTCTGACATGGCAGAATCATCTACGTACTATATATATAGGTGGTGTTGCGCAAAATTGAAATTGATAAAATGGCGAATGAAGATATTAACTCTAGTTCCGTTTCAAAGTTGAATGAAACGGGTACCTTAAGAAGATCCATGAGTTGTTGGAATAACCAATGTTGACTGAACGCTGTGGTTCCAATATTATCACCAGGAGCTCCGTTAATGTCAGGGGGTGGAGATGGGTTGCGAACATCTTCGTTAGCCTCATTTTCATTCATAATTTTTATTTGATCATAAAACTATTTTACAGTATATGAAATTGGGAATTTTAAAAGCTGTTATATGAATTTTACAATATTGAGCAAATCAACCGCGCTACTATAGAGTAACGTCAGTTCTGCGTATGCAAACGTCATACCCTTCTATCTCTTAGTTCAGTGTCATCCCCCCTACCAGGCGCGTACAGTATCCCCTCTTACAAAAGCGCGCCTACAGGAAGGGATACACCGTCTACTCCCCTCTCTACCGACACTACTCTATTACGAATCTAAGTACAATTTGGCAAGTGTCCTACCCCTCTATTTTGCGCGCCACAAAGACTTCGAATAAATAATAACCTCATAAAATATACTCTGCCATTGAAAGCATAACATCAATATATACATTCCTTGAAAATTTAGCTTTATGGCAAAGGGAAGTGTCATTCTTATCGCTGTTATGTTACTTATAATGCCACAGAAAACAATGCAAATTTCCCGCCACAAATAAGTCACATACAATTTTACCATGACAACCACTCCATCTTTTATTCATCTAGCACAGACACAGAGTATTTATATTCCGAGTAAAGTTTAAGAAAATCAGCTACCACTTTGAAAATTTGCACGATAATTTAAAAACCTCCAAAAAGCCTCTCACTAAAATTTCAAGAGATTCGAACCAGTGAAACTGAAGAAAACACGTTTAAAGTGTTTGAAGACTAAGCCCTTTAGGTATGGCTAATTTTCGAAATTGTTTTACAAAAAACTATAAAAGAGAAACTTTACGACTTTGCACAAAAATGACAAACCTTAATCTACATATCATTAAAATTTCAAGATATTTGAGCCAATATTTTCAAAATTAGGGTAAAAAAAACGGTGTCCCTCGCATAGATTGCCATGTTAAAGGCCGACTCCTTTGACTTTTGGGTTAAAATACGCGTTTTGAGACCGATTGGAAGGGCTTATAAAGCGCGTGCAGTTAAAAACGTGATCGAGTCGGCTATGGGTGAGGATAGTTTTAATTCAGTGGATGGTCGGTACTCTGTCATTTAATACTCAAACCACGACAATAGTTCTAAGCTATAAAACTTCATTTCTCACAATATTCTGGCTAAACTAGTGTCCCATCACCCTTGATATAAGAGAGACAATTATTTTCATACTCGGTCTATACCAACTCTGTACTGTATTACTAGACTATGATTCATCCGTTGCCTACATTAATGAAGGCCTGTGCGCGACGCCGATTTTTATTTTTATTTTGGAAATTTGAGTTGCCAAATTCTCTCGCCTGAGGCGCTATTAGCTGGACCTATGCCTAAATAATTTGAAATGTTCATTTTCTCGCGCTTGGAATTTGAAATGTTCATTTTCTCGCGCTTACAATTTTAAATACAGGCCTTGATTAACGTAGGCAACGATTCATCGCGTCATCTGGTGCCACGCAAATTGGGTCAGGTGCTCACCGAGACTTTCTGCTTCACTTAGATTAGTTGTACAGTATATGGTTTAGTAAGTTGTGAGAATAACAGTTAGAAATGTCGTGTAAATCGATTGTTGAAGAATTTGAATCAAGCGATAGATGGAAAGATTTTATAAATTCGTTTGATCACGTTTTAACAGACTGTGATGGTAAGCTTAAATTTGCATTAAATTAAAATTTATTTTCATTGGTGGTTTTCATAAATTATAAATGATTGTAGTGTTAACTAGTATGGTAATATCGATTAGTAGAAATTAAAATTCTTACCCGTATCACAATTTCACTTCAGTTCAAGCTTTAATTCCCTTAAACCTGTCTTCCAAAAAATTAGCAGACGTCGAAGCAGAATAGTAACAATCTATATTTTACCTTAACATGCTGTCCATAAGCTAAAAGCGTGCCGGCGTGGTGTAGGGACTAGGGAGAGTCGTAATTTTTGATTTAAAATTAAATAACTTTTAATTGCCTTTCGAAGGCGTTCTGTGGCTTGATGACAATATGCTCCCTGGTTCGGCTGAAACACTTGCCCTCTTCAGAAAGTTGGTAAGCGAAAATTATAGATTTTGTATTTTTCGTTTGGTTTTCTTATGGGATGCGCGTTGTTTTGAGCGGGAAATATGAAATGCCGCGGGAACCCATACACGTATTCTCCATTGCTTTCCTTGCTGCATCATAAAAACCGAAACCTAATGAACCAAAAACATTTTTTTTTTGCAATGGGAGGAAAGAGTTTTTAACCTTATTTCCGTTACCAAGAATGTATACAGCTAATAGGAATTATGGTGTAGCGTATCTAGGCGGATTTTGTGGAAAGGGCTAGACTAATCATTATGTATGACGAGTTTTACCCAAAGAACTTGGGTTTTACCTCGCGAGTAATATATCGCTGCTCTCTAAACCATGGATTAAAAATGCGCTCGAGGAAATTTGTTTTCAGGCTGTATGATAGGCAACTCCCTATCTCCAACGGCAGATTATTATTATTTGATATATACTCTGTTCCAGCTTCGGTTGTCAGCACACGTACAGCTAAGTCTCTATGTAACGCAGATTTGAGCGTGCTTACAAGAGACGAAAGAGATTATCATTTTCAGGAGCTAAAGCGCGTCCTGACAACCGAAGCTATAAACCAAGCCCGGCCCACAAAACCGGCTTAGAAATTAAGAGAGGGATGTGGGGGCGAAATGAGTCCTATTATATTGCTGGCGTTACTACTATATGAAAGATATATGGGAAAAACCTTTACACGCGTTTTACCTCTCCGAGTGACGATGACTTGACGGAGAGGTATTACACTGGATGTTCTGTGTGTCTGTCACCGCGTTCGCAGTTTACAAATCGGAGCAAACGTGTTCGCAGAAAGCAATTTTTACCGCTCCGTGTGACGATGACGTCACGGAGAGGTATTACACTGGACATGTCTGTGTGTGTGTCTGTCACCGACTCAACGCGAAGTTCGAATTAAAAATTTTTCAAACTAAGTTAATTCAGCCATTATGTATTTAAATATAGCGAAGATTATAATCTTTAAAACTAATAATTACTTACTTCTCTAAATCATATACAATATCTTGTATAAAAAATATCTTGTACAAAAAACCGAAAGGTCTTAGTAGTTAAATCTTAAAACCAACAATAGATTTACCTGCTTTTTTTCAATGCATACCAATTTTTTGACATCTTATTCGACGTCGCTCTACATGACGCTATTTTTAGAATTTCGGTTAAAATATCCCGAAATGAAATTTTCGTATTTTAACTTGTATCAGAAGTATATTATACTTCTCATCGAGGGAAGTGTACCACAAAGTGTAACGTCATTCTTCCAACATCATTTTCCATTTGGAGCAAGGTTACGAAACCGAATCACATACGCCATGTAAATAGTTCCCCCATCATTACTCTATTAGCGTTTAACTATTTGCCAAGGCGCTTGTGAATTTTTGTCCCACGTCAAGACAGTCAAGGTTTGTGGGTTGATTCCTGGGGATTTAGTGCCAAACAATTATAAAATTCAGCTTACGATGCGATGCCCATCGGAAGTTTGATGAGCGGGAAAGCAAACAAAAAGGGGAGAGCATGTGAAGAATGACGTTACATAACTAAATTATTGAGAGGATACAGAGTGTCATCCTTCTTCTATTATCCCCTTCTGCTTGTATTCGGACTCAACGGAGTAATATTTATTAATAAAACCAAAAAATTCACTAACTTAAAGGGGCTGTCCGACCCCCAATACTTTTTTACCCACCCGCTATGCTACGGTCCGAACAGTCCCTTTAACCATATTGAAAATGCCATCAATATAGGGCAAGAAGATCGGCTTTGTGACGAACAACAGCACTAAATGTGTCGAAGAATACATGAAGAAATTTGAAAAACTTGGGGTTGAAGCTTACGAAGTAAAATTGTTTCAGCAATCTAAATATATTTTACGACTGATAATTATTGTTTGTTTAGAAAGAGTTGTTTTGTACTTCTTATTGCGTCGTGGCATATTTAAAATCTTTGGGCTTTGATAAGAAAGTTTATTTAATTGCAACCTCGGGAACTTCGCAAGAACTGACTAAAGCGGGAATTAAACATCTTCCTATTGGTGTAGGTAGTATCACCTAAAGTTCATAAATAAAAACAAAAAGTGTACTTCGTTCGCAGTTCCCATTGTATTTACTTTTGACGCCGTGTAAAATGAGAAGCAAACTACATTCCTCTCAAACCCCTATACGAAGCAACCATTCAGAGTAGAGCCCTGTTGAGGTCAGAGGTTTATAGAAAATAGTACTCTATCGTGGAGATACAAACGTTCATCCTTAGTACAGGCATACATTCGTAATGCTAGAAGCTTACTAAGAGCTAGTTCAAGAACGACGCGAGAATTGACTACACTCGGTTTTGTAGTCCATCTTCCTATTTAGTCTGTACTAAGCCATTTACAGCGCCTCACCTGCTCACCAGGCGTCGTTTTACGAGAATTAATGAAGTTGCACCTACGTCACTTCATGACAAGCTCTCAGTAGCCAGCAGTGTTGAGCTAATCGCTAATGATTGTTGTACTACCAAGCGGGAGGGGGGAATTCGGCGAATAATCGAAAAATTCAGCCAGGGACAAACTTACGGAACATATCTCATGAACTTATGGTACTAGGTTATAATATTATAGCCTACAGGATGAAAAGGCTATAACAGTGAGCCTATTCACGCATATTACCTGTGCTACGGTCGTGAAGATAATAATATGCAGAGGGGTCGACATTATTATTAGGGTAGGGGGGGGGGTTTCTCATACGACACGACAATGAAGAATACTTTTTGTTTTTAACTACGAACTTTTGATATCACTTGACTTCAATAATAATCGTGTTAATTGATGTAAAATCCGAATTAGCCTGATCCTATAGAATCAAGTTGGCAAGACACTTTAAATAAAGGCATTGAACTTGATAAAGATGTAAGATAAAATATGCCCTTACTAGGGCAATGAGGGTAAATTCATAATTCTTTTAAGGTTGGTGCTGTAGTAGTGGCGTACGATGATCATATTAGCTATCTTAAGTTGGCCAAAGCAGTATCGTATTTGAATGATCCCAAGTGCCTTTACATTGCTAGCAATACGGACGAACAATTTCCTTCGAAGTCGAACAGCTCTATTGTAGTTCCAGGTAAGAAGTAGTTATATCGAACTGCAATAGGGTGCTCCGATAATTGAATGCACACCATTGTCATAAATTTCGAAACACCGCTTAGCCTAGTTGTCTCTTACACGGCTATAGGAGGGACCTATTTAGTGGTATCGTAGCTAACTTGACTACTGCGCTCCGCAAACTGCCCGGCCAACATAATAGCGCGAGCAGCTTGCGTATGTGAGCGCAATATTCGAGTGTGCTATGCTGTGTGCTAGGAGAAAGACACACCCAAATAACCAGGTTTGCTTCTTACTGATTATAAAATTTACGTCACTCGTGTGACGCGAAAATATAGCTCCGCTTTGGACAGTGGATTGCAGAAAATGCTAGACATAGTCATTCATGTTAGTACATAATTTCATGACAAAATTATGTGTTTTTCGTAATGGTAAAGAATCGCGTAAGTTATGTTGCTTCATCCAATCGGAGCATCAGACAAACTAGCGTTTCCTGCATTGCTTTACATTCTGAAGTGTAGTTGATGGAGTATTTTCATATCGTGTGCAGGAACTGGAACCATAGTGTCGGCTGTTACAACTGGTTGTCAACGAAACCCGGTCATTTTGGGGAAACCGTCCCCATTCATGTTTGAATGCATCAAGTTTAATTTCCCTGAAATTAACGCTGAACGATGTTTAATGATTGGTGACAGGTAAGTTTAACAGAGACGGTTTTAATCATACTGGCTGATTTTCCTTCATAGATAGTGGGGGGTCAAGCTTAATCTATAACATGGCCACAAATAGAGCTATCTCAGTTGTGACGTCAGTGCCTAGGTAATACGTTACGGGCTTAGCTTTGGCAGTGGCTGGCCATGTTTGGTACCTCTTTGGTACTAAGGGCAAATAGCATAGGTGACGTCACACTAAAGCTTCTGAGATAGCTCTATTACGGAATCCATAGCAATAGACCATTCCATTGACGTATTTCTGAGAAAGTAACACACAGGCGTGGGGCCGCCCTCTTTGGTTATTTCCGGCTAGCTGATTCTGGGTGAGAAGGAAATAACCCAACAAGGAAGCCCCGCCCCTGTGGTGTTTGCTTCTCTACTGGAATTAATGGAATGGTCTATTGATTTGATTTTTAGAATGAACACAGACATCGCATTTGGGCGATGTATTGGAGCTAAAACTTTGTTAACAATGACTGGCGTCACATCGGAAAATGAGCTCAAAGAGCTTCAAAAATCGGATGACGTCGTTAAAAAAGCGTCCCTTTTGCCCGATTATGTCGCCCCCAAGCTAGGCGATTTAAATAAGTTCTTGAAGAAAGAATTAGACAGTTCAGCTTAATGTTGAATATTTAATTAGGGCGCTGGTAATATAGCAATCGTGCAATCAAATCCGAAATAGATAAAATACAAAAATCAACACATAAAATATATATAGGCTCCTAGGGAATTTTAAAATCACGAAAAACCAGTTTTCTGGTTCTAAATCGTGCAATTAAATAATTTGAACAAATTAAACACCCGAAAAAAAAATGTCAATGGTCTGATTAATCATATGGTATCTAGAGATGCGAAATTATTGTAAGTTTTAAAAACGTGTAATCAACCGTTTTTAATTGTGGGAAAAACTTGAATTACCAACTGACATCCCTAATGACCGTTTAGGGCATTTTCCATCCTCCAAACGCTTTTTGCAATTCTAAAGCTACAGCGAGCGTCAAATGATCGTTGTTGGTTTTAGAAACCACTTGAACTCCTAAAGGCATACCTTCGTCACTTAAACCAATTGGACATTGAGTCGAAGGATATCCTAATATGTTAAAAACGTTAGTGTAGCATTCGTTGGCCATTTTGAATAGTTTCTCGCCGTGGTAATAATGAGGTTCGGGTTGTGTGGGTACTACGAGTACACCATTTTCCAATAGATCATCCAGCTGTTGTCTCAATTCGGTAAGATAGCGGTCGTTTCTTTCGTAGTATGTTTTCGGCCATGTCTTAACGAAATCTCTCAGCAACAACCAAATCAAGATGAATAATGTATGCTTTGATGTGCCAAACAAGGACTTGATAATCTCTATACAAAGTGAAAACTCTCGTCTCTCTTTGCCAGTCACTTTCTCAAAAAGATCAACGTTCGTCCCTTCTGTCACTTTTGTATAATATATGGAGTTGTGATAGTCTTGCGGAACCACGTAGTTGATTCTTTTCGGTTTAGTTTCGCAGATTGTTTCCAAGTATTGAATAACCTATGGAAGTAAAAGTAAAAGATCCCAAGTTATTTGTTATTTCACATCGTTTGCGAGAATTCATAAAATATTCTGGTATGATTACTGGACAATATACTCGATGGTGCGATGTGTAGCCTTAAATGACATGCGTAATAAACATAGCCAAAATTGCTCGATTTGGACATAAACGCTTGATTTCTAAAGGGTCCGGAAAACGGGGTAGATTAATCTATAGAGCGCGTTTGCTTTATAACCCCCCACCAAAAAACCCCCTAGAAACTGTCAAAACTAGAGCAATCCAGCCAAGGTTACTGCTCTATCATTTATAAGCTCTTTGAGGCTAGAGAGGTCTTGGTTTGTGCAGGGTAAGGCAGGTGTTTTCCGGTCCCTTTTGAGATAATGCGTTCATGATTGGGAGGAGCCCACCCACTTTAGTACCAAACACCAGAAGAGCTAGTCAACAAGATACGCGTTGCAAGTGGTAAGAATACATTGTTTCTGTTTATCATAAACCCGAACCTTTTCAATTGATTTCTTTACGACTGGGCTGATCTTCGATACAAATCCTTTGGATGAATAATCATCAATGAAAAAAACGCCAAGTTTTGTCACATCCACCTGGAAACTCAATTACATTAAAAAATATGTACAATTACCCATTCATTCATTCAGTTTACATTGGTATTCAATTTTAGCTTGTTAACATTTTCTCCGGCAAGTATTTTCAGCATAGGCAGCAAATCCTCAGCGTACCTGCACATTGGGCCAGTAGAGTTGTAGTTCTCCAATTCAGAATTAAAACTCGTTGGAAACTGGCCTTCGTTCGACACAATGACTATAAAGGTTTGAAAATATATGTTTCTCTTTTTTTTTATTAGATAAGTATGAAGTAATCGAGCCGTAATAAATATAGTCTTTGGGTGAATTGTTTAACTATTATAAAATTAGTCAAGTGAAATAGTACAAGGCTGAGCGTGAATTTCTTATTGGTTCCAAAACATTTAAACAAATGTCGGCTCCTGTGAAAAATACGTAGTTCCCTTTTACCTCTATCGCTATGACTCGCCTTTTTTTTTTCTTTTCTCGGGGAAGGGCGTCGTGGACTTGGACGCGCGCCCAATATACCCTGTTCTCTATTCCTACTTCTAAAATTACACGAATCCCTGATCTTTCATAACCTCTAGAGTGAATACGGGATTTTGAAGCTAGTTTTCTGTACATTTTGATGTCTTGTGCCCAAAAACTCCACAACAATATGCGGGAATTCGAATACTTCCACCTATATCCGATCCGAAACCAATTACAGAGGCTGCTGACGCCAAAAGAGCGCCTTCTCCACCTGAAGAATATAGATAGGACAGTTTTGTTGATGCTGATATAATTAATATTTAAAAAATAATTTTATACCAGAGCTACCCCCGGGCACCCTCGTAAGGTCATAAGGGTTGTTTGTCCTTCCATAAATTGTGTTTGAGCTATCGTAACAGATGCACATCTCGGGAACGTTGCTGACGAGAAGTGGAATGGCTCCTGCTTGCTTCATCAGTTTTACAACTTCAGAGTCCTTCTCAGCTTTAAAGCCTTTTTTGTGATACACACCAGCATCTCTAATTAACCCTTAGTTAAATAGAAAAAAAAAACCTTTATTTTTACACGCTACAGTGGCCAGCTAGTCTTTGAGTGGAAGCGATTAATCAGGGAAGACAGGGATCGGTGTGCAGGAAGAGTACCTGGTCTATGTAAACACTAAACACTAATAGTATTTGTGCAAACACGCATGAAATATCTGCATGATGTGGTTTTTAGCAGCCTTTTTTGCAACTTTTAAATTCAATTAAGCGTAGCTAAACTGTTACATAATGGCTAGCGGTACGACTCCCCAACCTAGATGAGTTCAAGCAAACCACTTATTTAACCTTCCCCTTGTGTTACTGGTTTCAAACATGAAGTTTGGTCAGATTCGGAAACAAATTGTGACTGTGCACTAAGAACAAACATACAAACGAAACGAACCACTTTTTCAAATATATAAGATCATTATGATTGATCCGACTAATGTTATCAGCAACTGAACTTACCTTTCACACCAATGCTGTTTTTGGTGGTAAAAGGCACTCCCAAAAGTGGTTTATCGATGCTTAAGCTATCTGGAATTTCATCGTAACTGTCAATTAGAGCGTCAACCGCTTTTGCGTCCTCTAAAGCGCAATTGAATCTTTCATCGACGACTGCGTTTATAAACGGATTCACTATCTGTATCCGTTTCACGAAGGCTCTGACAATGGTCTCGGACTTTATCTATTGAAAGGGGTATCTGTTTTAATTATTACGCTGTGCAACATGGGGAGTAGATGGTAAATGCAGTTGATTGCTGAAGTCCGAATGTGCTGTATAAAATGCTATTTCGACCATTTGCAGCGTCTAATTGTAACCTGATATTAAATTATATGGGAAACTACCGACGCGAAATGGTTCCCTTTGTTTTTAAAAAGCAGGGTCGTAGGCTAGAATTTGTGACTAACACGGCCCACATACGCTATTATATGCGGATTACCCCTTAATTAAATTAGCGTTATCTTTCAATTATTTAAATTTAAGGCTTCATCCGTAAAATGCGCCAATCATAACTCTACAATGTCATAGAACATTTTAGACTCAAAATCGCCCATAGAAACCACTGCTTTTCGGTACTATATTGGAACATACTGTAAACAAGAACCTTTTCAAGTTTATTCGCGACTGTGCAAAAAAGTCTTAATTGCTATCAAACTTTAATTGATATGAAACTCACCTGTTTAGTTCGAATTTTTTCAGCTAGTTTGAATGCTGGCTGCAGTAGAATATCCTCCGATGTTGGCGGAATTAAACCTTTCTTGCTGCTTACCGAACATCGTAAAATGAAATGCCAAAGAAGTTCCAGAATTTTGTAAAATTTATTTATTGCGGAAAGATCCCCTACTTCCATGGCTTGAAATCAAATATAACGTATTTTAAAAGCTTATGTTTACATGAAAGAGTAGAGACTAGAGTATGCAGCGTCTACCGTACAAGTGTCTGCAAACTCTGCATACAATTGTCCCTTCTACAATGCTTGTGTATTCTATTCATTAATCTTCTGTCTCAGAAGCACAGTGTTTTTACGTATATAATAACCGGTGTACCTTGCATGAGCAGTTACCGAAATGGCAACCGCAATTCCATAAAAACAGCGGGGTTTTTCAAAATTGCTGTTTTAGAAATAGCAGTTTTTAGCTTGAACAATTCTTAACCCAACAGTGCACATTACCTATTAAGTACTGTACAGCAAGATAATTATACGCTAACCTAACCTTACCTAATGCTATTCGGGTTGGAATAACAATACCTAAACTGACCCTAATACTGCTGGGGTTCAAATAACCAAGCCTAACCTAAACTGACCCTAATACTACTGGGATTCAAATGACCAAACCTACACCAAAGAGGTTTGCCTACACCATCATAAACGACTTGGGAACTGCTTAAACGGTACGCCGGGTTTGCGAGAACCGCTGTATAGGAACTGCCGTAACTGGTATACTGCGTTTTCGGTAAACCACTATTTGGGAAACCGCGGTTATGAGGACCACTGTTAAGAGGACCGCTCATACGGGAACTGTTTATATGACTACTTCACGATACCGTTGCCCATGAATTCTGGTTCTCTAAAGGGACCTGAAAACGAGGTAGATTCCTCTCTATAGCACGTTTGCTTTATATTTAAGAATTAATTAAAAAAACCGGGATCGTCAAAGGTTGTTTAGTTTTTTTTCTTCCATAGGTTTATGAAGAATCACTGATGCTATGCTAAAGAATGAGATGTGAGACGGTAATTTACCGTCCGTAATTACAGATTTATATGTAACCGTAATCTTACAATGGTAAATTTAAGATATATATATATATATATAATTCAAGCAGAAAGGCTTAGAAAATTACCTGTGAAAGATTCCAACAAGAAAAACTTACTCATTCTAGTATTATTTTAACTTAGGGTCTACTTTGGTTTTATTTTGTCTACGTGTAGTACAACTGTAGTACAACTGTAGTACAACTGTAGTAGAACTGTAGTACAACTGTAGTACAACTGTAGTGAACTACTCTCACAGTAAAATAAGAGCAGTTAATGCAGGCCACTGTACAACAGAGCTCTTTATTGTTTGTGAAATTATCCATGTAAATGTTTATTACTCGTAAGCCAACTTTTTCCTTCAGTGCATAGTTGTTAGGAAAATGTACTGTTCACGTACTCGTATACTTCACTTCAATTGTAGTAAGTCTCGGCTGTGGTTTAGTTTAAACCATTGCTCCTAGATGCTCTCATAGTCAAGGGGTGGAGTTGACTGGCCCGTTAAGCTTATCAAAGGCTGGTTTTAGCTCCGCCACCGTGGACGAGTTATGATTGACGAGGTAAAATTGGGGTCTATAAGATTAGCCAGCATGTTAGGGGCGCCAAAGGGAAGAAGCACATATTTACTTTGAAGTACGGGTTGAAAGAGTGAGAGCATAAGTTTATAAGATATGTTCCTATTTACTCTGTACTAAGCCTTTGACAACGCCTCACCAGGCGTCGCTTTACGAGAATCTATGACGTATCGCCCACGTCACTTCATCACAAGCTATCATTAACGAGTGACACACTTATGGAACATATCTTATAAACTTATGGTGAGAGAGAACGTGTGTGTCTCGTCTCTGTGCAACGCAAGAGGACCCGGAAAACAGATTAAGCGATATCTGGGTGCTCAGTGCACCCGCCAAGTTGAACACTCCGTGTTCTCGACAAAAGCACTCCGTACACTCTTTTCTCGAAGAAATTTAGGCACTTTTAAGCCCCTTTATCTTCGTTTTGGGTAAAGGTAAAAGTGTGGAGGGTATGAAAGAAAAGGCGAGTCATAGCGACAGAGGTAAAAAGGAAATGGCTATGAGTCGGACTGAAGTAAAAACTAACCGTTCTTTATTCCTGCTTCTAAAATTACATGGATCCCTGATTGTATTTACAATGAAAGGAAAAATACTGAAATTTCTATTTAACTTGCTCGAAGTGCTCAGCTTTCTATTGTGTCTTTGATCGAAAAATCAGCTCTCTACTTTACGACGAATATAGTTCGGCTTGTGCTACGTTTGGGCGTTCTAATATTTTCGGTTTTTGTGATAATTGTAATGTAATTCGGTTTTCCTGCGTACTAATATTGGCCATTGTTGTATAATGTAAAAAACTATTTTATCTATTGGCATAAGATAAAACAAGAGTGAAACCGAGTCTTCCTTATCGGTAGATATATTTCAAGGAAGCACTTCTCTTAAGATCAGCTACCATGTAACAACGCGTACTTTTTATCGTGACAAATAAATCTTTTATTATGCACAAACGTTTATTAAAATAATCAATTAGAAAACTACAACATGGTGTCAGAAGTGGGATATTTTTTATAATTCATGCCCAACCACCCACTCGCGTATCGTTACAAATATGATGGCCTCCTTCAAAAGTCCGGAACCTTTTACACCTGGGAACAGTCCAGCGGAATCCTGGGTGGCTTACAAGGAACGCTTCAAAATTTACGCCATTGCCTCAAAACTTAACAAGGAAGAGCATGAACTGCAACTTAATGTATTTCTACACGTCATCGGTACGGAGGGACTACGGATTTACAAAACACTCTCGTTTACATCCACCATCGTCAATCGTACGCTACAAAACGTCTATGATGCCTTCGACGCCTATTATAAACCATATCAAAACGTAACCTATTCTCGGTACAAGTTCTTTACAACGAAACAAGAGTCAGGCGAACCATTTGATGTCTACCTGACGAAAATCAAAACTCTCGCAGCCCAATGTGATCTGGACAAACCCAACCTGACGGACTCGCTGGTAGCCACCCAGATTGCGATAGGAACCACCAATGCCGAGGTTCGAAAACAACTACTAAAACTGGAACCACTCTCGCTGGGCCAAGCTATAGCCATAGCCCAAGCTGAGGAAACGTCCATGCAGCAGGCCCAAGTAATCAATCCAACAAAATCCATACTCACCTCCTCATACGGACAGCCAGAGCAGGAATGTTCTATGGTACATGAAGTGAATAGCCTCACTAACGTCCAACACTGGCGCGACCGCCAATCTACAAGCCAATATCATGCACAACGGGGTCGGCCAAGGACTCGCAACAACAATTACCACCAAATCGCTCCAGACAGGAACAACTTCCGCCCAACCTCGCAATTTCGATCCGCTATGCCGCCACGACGTCGACCAAGCCAGAATTCTACATCTTCAGACCCAACCTGCACACGATGCGGTCTGCGACACCTATCACAACAATGTCCCGCGATGGGATCCACATGTCGGGCTTGCGGAGGACCGAACCACTGGTCAACTGTTTGCCGTGCCATCAATGAACTTAATGCTTATCTACCACTTTCCCGTACCACTGACGAAGAACACGGACACAACATCCGACGTGTAGACGAAATAATGTATGACGACAACCACCCAATCCAAAATGACGAATTCTTGTACTTATCTTCTCTGACACTACACGCAACATTTGCAAATCTGGAAGATGACCATCTCTGGCGGGCACAACTCATGGTGGCGAATACACCGACCACCTTTAAAATCGATACGGGCTCCCAAGTCAACGTTATTCCGGAAGCACTGTACTCTCGGCTACATCCACGGCCCGCCATGTTAACCCCAAGACACATAATCAAAGCATATTCTGGGCATGCTGTCAAGGTTCTGGGTATGACTCAACTCATCTGCTCCTCAAACCTCGCCTCCATACCGCTCGACTTCTATATAACGCCAAAGGATCAAACTCCCATCATTGGTGCGAGTGCATCTCGAAAACTCGGCCTAATCACAAGATTACCACACAATGAACATAGCGCAATTCCCCCATTCATGGCACTCCAACCTGCCGTTGGTATTAGGACTCCACCGCAAGCTACCGCGTCCCTACATTCTTGCACAGTGCCACCTGATGTTGCGACTAGCACGCCACAAGAAATAATGAAGAGATTCCCTGATGTTTTTGACACGGTAGGAAAACTCCCGGGACAATATCACATGAAACTTCGCCCGGATGCGATCCCAACAAGAACACCAGCCCGCAAAATCCCGATCCAACTGATTCCACGGGTTCAAGCCGAAATACAACGCATGGTCGCTGCTCAGGTCATAGTTCCTGTCACCGAACACACAGAATGGCTTCATCCAATGGTAGTGGTTCCCAAACCAGGCAATGACATCCGCATTTGTTTGGATCCGCGCAATTTGAACAAGGCACTATTAAGAGAAGGCCATAAGCAACTTTTCCCTCTAGTCTAGTTTACTGCGGGACTGTAGATACTTTTTGGTTTGGCTAAGAGTCCACGTGATTCCAATTCATTTTTAATATTTTAAAACAAAACTCGTTTCCTCTTAGGTAACATAGTCTTGATTGACAAAGGTCACGATAACGATAACCAATAAAGATAACTTTGAAGCGACGATAGTAGTAAGAATTTTATGTAAGACGTGTGACAATTAAAATAGAACTGTTCAAAGCGATCCCCGAAACACAAGTGTAATTTTTTTATGCTGAAATGGGCGTAGTTGAGTTTTTAGTAACTATTTTCTTCAGAGTATTTCATTTCGGATTTCACGAATTCTTGAAAATTTTTAATGGAAAGAAACAAGGTCTAATACCGCCTATTTATAATGAGCCACTATTGTCTGAATCGGCGACTAAATTGGCTCAATTGATTAGGACTAGAAAGGTATTGTTATATTTATTTATTTTTTTTCACACAGATTACGTAATTTCTAAAAGCATTCCTTTCCTTTAGGTTTCCTCTGAAGATGTCGTAAAAGCCTTCATTAATCGAAGCGGAGTTGTCAATCCCATTATTAATGCCATCAATGAAAATCGGTTTACGAGTGCATTGGATGAAGCCAGAGAAGCGGACAGACAATTGGCCACCACAAAAAAGTCAGTTGCTGAAATTGAGAAAGAAACTCCATTCCTGGGAGTACCAATATCGGCTAAAAACAGTATTGGAATTAAAGGTAATATCATAAGCCGATAATTTTCTTTAAGTAAATATCATTATGTCTCCTGCCCCCTTCCTTTGCGTCAGCTCCTAAGAAAAATCGGGTGCCAGAAATACAAGAGAGATTTTCATTTCGCAAGCCACGAACTGTTTAAGAGAGCAGTGTATATGGGGTGGCATGAATCTCTTGGGTGGAAGTTTTAGTTTAGGTGTCTCCCCCCCCCGCTATCTCCAACCTATCAATACTAGCTCGAGTACGCAAGCAAATCGAAGCTCTGAACACGAAGAAGTCATTACTCAGAATATGAATCTAGGGATAAAGTGAGACTTCGTGTCGTAAGCATTGTATTGGGCACTTTGGAAGGCGTCCATCCACCCCGGTGTCTCACTTAATGTTACATCTATTTGCTTTGCAATTTGATATTATCATTGCTCTGATTTGTAATTCCTTTTTCGTACGCTCTTAACTGTATTGAATTCGCACTTCCTCCAAAATTTGTAAAATATAGGCCTAGTTCATTCAACTACGATCTGTGAAGGTTAAACCCGTACTCAAAACTAAAGATTACGTTATCTATATAAGTCAAAGTCCCGACTGACTGACTGATAATCAACGCCGGCTGCCTTTCCTACTATAGTCGAACTATAAAAGTTAGGTACGCGCGCTCAAAAATCAAAATTGGGTCGTATCTATTTTTCCTGATATTATGTAATAGCGTAACTGCATAATCTCATCGTCTTTAAGTGTCTATCATTAGGACTTCAGTGGGACGTCTCTTGCCCCCTTCCTTTACTTGGGATTGGCTTGACATTACCGTCGTAGGCATACTTCTACACATTTTATACCCTTCTGTCGAGTAAAGGTACAAAACGTTTTTAGATTGAAGGCTATTGAGATTGTCTAATAGTTCTAAACAAGCTGGTTACTCGGTTTAAAGTCGTACTCTACATTGTTGGATATTTCCTCGTTTTAGGGGCCAATGTTTGGGGGGGGGCACATCTTCGTAACCTAATGTTGTACTACCCATGTTCTTTGATACTTTCCACTCAGAACTTGGGCCCAATAAACACGCTCCTTCATTATTGATGGATTTTTCAAAAACACCCTGCATACTGGTTATATGTTCCTAAAAGCGTTGTAGGATACGTTTATAAGATATGTATGGAAGATTTCTTTTGAACTTCTGGTATGACCTAAGTACAGTGGGTTCTAAGGGTGATTTTGAGTCGAAAATGTTCTATGATATTTTGCCATCCGGGCTACTTCGGTCCAGACGGTACCCTTTTGGGCACACACTTTATTATACTTTTCTGGCCTATATTTTCCACGATTAGCGCCGGTTAAAACCAAACCAGCATAGCTTTACCATCATTGTACAAAATTTATTTTCTAATTTAGGTTTAACAATAGACTGTGGAGTGGTTTATAGAAAAGGCAGAATATCCAGTGAAGACAGTGCAGTCGTACAACGAATGAAAAAAGCAGGAGCAATCCCTTTATGCATCACTAACATCCCAGAGTTGTGTGTTTGGTGGGATGCAAACAATAATATTTATGGCAGAACTGGTAATCCGTACGATTTAACAAGGATACCTGGAGGAAGTTCGGGTAGGGCCATTTTCATTCGTAACTGCATAAGTTTAGAAGATATGTTTCATAAGCATAACACTACCTATACTTCGTAATGCTAGAGACTAACTGAGAGCTAGTTCGAGAACGACCAGCGATAATTGACAACACTCGGTGTTGCGGGACTTCCATCTTCCTATTTAGTCTGTACTAAGTCTTTGACAGCACCTGTACGAGAACCTATGACCCACGTCAATACATGACAAGCTCTCAGTAACCAGTGACAAATTATGGAACATATCTTATGAACTTATGGTAACTGATTATGAAGTATGCCTGAGAAATGAAATCTTTTATTTAAAGGCGGTGAGGCTGCACTCATTGCTTCCGCTGGTTCCGTAATAGGTTTAGGAAATGATATAGGTGGATCCATACGATCACCTGCATTTTGCTGCGGAATCTTCGGTCACAAACCAACACCAGGTAAGTGAAACCAAATGTTTTTCGGTTTAAAATTCCAAATACACACGATGTTTTTAACTTAATTATTGGTATTTTCAAAAGGTGTAATTCCTCTTAATGGACAGTACCCAAATTCGCATGACACTGGTAAGAAAATGTACAACACTACTGGGCCCATGTGTCGTTACGCTGATGATTTGTTACCCATGGTGAAAGTTCTAAGTCAAAATGATGAACGTCTTAAACTAGACGAAAATGTAATGAACTATTATCAGAATTATATATTGTTCTCTTCGAGAGAAGTGTACCACAAAGCGGGGTAATTGTAACATGATTCTTCCCAACATCATTTTACATTTGGAGTGCACAAGGTTACTAAGCCGAATCACATACGCGATAAATAGTTCCCGCATAATTACTCTATTAGCCCTTAACTATTCGCCAAAGCGCGTGCGCTTGTGGATTTTTGTCCCACGTCAAGACAATCAAGGTTTGCGGGTTGATTGCTATGGATTTAGTACCAAACAGTTATAGAATTCACCTTAGCACGGTGCGATGCCCTATCTGAAGTTTAATGAGTAGGACAGCAACAAAAAGGTGCATGAGCCTGGTAAGAATCATGTTACATAAAAAGTATTAGGAGGATACATTCTTCTTCGGTTATCCCCTTGTGCTATTGAGTGGTATCATTCCGAGACCGATGTTCCTTACAATTGTTTTTTAGGTTGACGTAGAAAATATCACAGTTTTATTCACGGAAGAGTACATAGACTCACCATACACCACTCCAATTCATCCTGATATGAATGAAGCTGTAATTAAGGTAACTATTTTTCTACACTGACACTGTAGAGTAAACTATACCGGAGAAAGAATCAGTAACGAGATGGTGTAGATATATCAAAGGGGGAGGGGTGAAATACATTCCACATCATGCAGTGACTCGCCGCTATCTTCAAGTGCAGTAGCATGCCTTAGTGGAGTGTGTGCGAAGCATGTTCTTCCGAAAAACACATGAACTTCATGAAGCGATATTTGGTTTTTCTTACCCCCCCCCCTCCCCCTGGCCCAAATTTCGCAAAATTTCTACGTATTTTTCAAATCGCATTTCTCTCCTATTAAAGTTTGCTCTATGCTGAAGCTGCCATCAAGAATTGCAGTTCGGGATTCTAACTTAGACCGATTCGGAAATTACAGAGAAGCAATTAAGGCATAGTGGCACGTTGCTATATCATAGTTCATCATTCTCGCCAAGGCGAAGCTAGTTGGTGTTCGGGTTAAATAGTACATGCAGGATTCTTGGGTTTCCTCTAACGATGTTTTTTTTTGTGAAAATAAACTTATTTAGTACCACGGCGTGGCAACGCAAAACGCCTGTAATTTCTGAATTGGGTTTGTATTATTTCAAATATTTCTCGTTCGAGGCCTATAACAAGTTTTATAAAACAAGTTCTATTCCCTTCTATTCAATTCGTAACCAAAACGTGATTTTTATACTAAGACTTAATTAATTTTTAGGTAGTTAAAAAACTTCAAGATAAGAGAAAACTGAAAGTTCAACGCGTAAGAATACCACATTTCAACAATGCCATGCCGATGTGGTTCAGCAAGTTGTCAACAGCGGCAGCCCCAAAAATAGAACATTTCCTTAATGATGGGCGATACGATATTAACCCTTATTGGGAATTACTGAAGTGTTTCTTCGGTTTATCGAATCACTCTTTTCACATGATTTTTTCACTAATAGCTTGGCGCAGGCATTCGGGTCTCAGAGAACCAGAATTATCCAAAAATTTAAAAATGTTGGATGATTTAAAAAGTGAATTAATATCTTTACTCGGTAAAGACGGCGTGTTAATTTATCCCCCTTTACCCGAACCCGCTATATTTCATCAAGAACAATTTGCGAAGAATTCTAACCAAGGATACATCGCAATATTTAACGCTCTGGGGTTTCCAGCGACTCAGTGTCCAATTGGCTTGAACAGTGAGGGGCTGCCATTGGGTGTACAAGTGGTCGCTGCGCCATATAATGACAGGTTAACTTTAGCCATTGCTAAAGAAATTGAGGATTTATTTGGAGGTTGGAAATCACCGTGGTAAAAAGCAATGGCTTTCATCTAATATTTTAGTGCATGAGGTATTCATTATAGATTTTTTTCAATTCGGAATATATTTCTAGATTCAGGTTTTAGCGTGGATTATTGTTGTGTTATCATGTTAGGTATTGTTTCGTTATTTATAACGACCATTAAATTAGTTTAATTGCGTAAGCGCTGGCTCTAGAATTGTATGACTCGAACAAAACTGCCATAGGAACATTCACCCAGACCGAGTAGCGTCAATAGGCCTAAAATGACGTCCAAAGTCAATTTAGTTTTCGCTTATTGGCAATAGGTGGCGCAGTTTAAAAACAAATAGTTTATGTTCGAATGGTTCATACGCTTGAGTGTTCTCAAATTCACAGCCCCTATGCTATTCTATAGAGGACTCGGTTTGTACAGTGGAAGGCGGGCGTTTTCCGATACAGGGTTCATGGTTCATAGAACTGTGTTTGTAACTGAGTTGGAGACACTAATAATGCCACCTATCGCCCATAAACAGAAACATTATGCCTTGCCTTTGTCTTTTCCAAAAAATACGACTTTGGCCTATTGACACTACTAGGTCTGTGGATCTTGGAGTAATTTTCAGTGCATTGAGTAAGTATTAAATTTATTCTAGGTGAGCGGTAGCTTCCTTAGATAAGACTTGATACTGCCTCTAATGTATAAGGAAGGTTGTAACTTTTTGCTGCTTTGAAAAAACACGTATTGGTCTTATAGCGGGTGAAATATTTTTATTGTTTGCATTATTAACGAGAAATTACATTTATTAAAAGATTATTTCAGTGTGAATAATGCCGCATCGTGTTTAGTTTTGGTATCTTCCTCTTTTAATTGAGGTAGTGGCGCCACGTCGCCATTCCATCGGAGATCTTTTACTGGGAATACCTCTTCCACGGTTAGTATTTTTGTATTCTTCAGTATAATTTCCGTATCCTTGTTGATCCAACGAACTTCCATAATTGGAAGTACTTGGCAAATGCTCATCGTACGGTTCTTCATAGCTGCTACCGGCGCCATAATCGGAAAATTGCTGGGATTCACTTTCAAACTAGGAGCAAATGCAAAAACCCTCATCAATGCAAAGTGTTTTGACTAATTTGCTTTGCCCTAATTGCAATCATCCAACCTTATAGATAGAAACAAAAAGTACACTTCTTTCACGGTTCCCAGCCTTTGGCTGTAGACCCAACTTCTACACGAACCAACCAATCAGAAAAGAGTCTTTTTAAGGTCAAAGTTTCATAGAAAATAGTACTCGTGGCAACCCAAAAGTTAATCCTCAGTACATCGGCTACTATACTGAGCCTATTTTCACGCATATTCTCTGTGCGTCGTCATGTTAATCATGCGCAAAGGGGGTTTCTCATATTACACGATGAGAAGTATAACTTTTTGTTTTTATACTGATATACTTTCGGTTATATTTATACCGCAAGCGCTACTAAAAACATATGAAAGATATAAATGTTTACGCTATCTTGCGGAACGGTTTCTGAATTATCCTTTTCCTTTTCTCTAAAATATAATTAAGGCATTACAGAACTTGCATCTACAGGAAGAAAATATTATTTACCGTAACTCAAGTTGTCTTCGTAACATTTCTCTTTCTTCATCAAGATGTTTCAGCCCTTCAAACAAATGGATTAATAAATTAAGGCAAAGTCATGAGGACTCGAAGAGTCAGGTAAATGATGATACTAACGGTCTTTCAAAGTTCTCTCTTCAACCTTGGCCATACTCATTTTTTCTTCCAACAACCTTTTCTTGTTTTGAATATCCATTTCAAGTTCTTCCCTTCTTTTCTTCGCATATCCGTATAATTTCTTCCATTCCATGGCAATGTCATGTTCCCAAGTACCGGGTTCCGTGAAGCGAGGTTTAGCATTTCTTTCTTTGAAATAGTTTGGATTGTTTCTTTTTGGAATGGTTTTCTCCATAAGCCCAACTTCTTCGTCATTCTCGTGATACGGTTCTACTATAATTGCTTGTGGTGAACTGAAAATGACACAACCTGATTAAGATCATAACCCCTGAGATCTTAAAGTAGGTTTCTTTATGAGTTTTTGTTGTAGTTTCCAAATTTCCTTGAAATTTCCAAAAACTAAGCTAAGAGATAGAAGGGTATGACGTTTGCATACGTAGTACTGACACTACTATAACTCCTCCCCTTTCCGACAAAATGGCGATGAGCTTTACACAGTGGAAGGCAAGTGGGGAAATGCGCCTGATATTGGCTTAGCACAGCCTGAGATTTTCACCCCTTGGACCCACTCCCTATATGTACAAGCCCCACCCACATCTAAAAGTATCATCGCATTTGTTCTTATGTTTCTTTTCTGTTACACCCACTTTCAAATTTTCCAATTTTTGTAATTTAAAAGGTCACACGTTATAAATAGTCACAAACCCAGTAATGACAAAACAGCCCTCTGTGCACTTGACCAAAGCCCTTCTAGCTGCAGTTTTGTTGGTGTAGGTCACTATTCCTTGACCCATCGATTTTCCCTGGTCATCCATAATGACCACGGCTCTTTCAACTTCTCCAAAGAACCCGAATGAATACCTGAGCAGCTCATTTGATACAAGCGGGTGCAAATTGCTAACCCGCAAGGAAGTACCTTGCTGGGACGCAAATCTAACAATGATGTGTTTGCCTGCAATTTTTTAAAAAATATTATTAAACGAAAAACTTATGTTAAAGCAAAGCGCGGGTCACGTGATTCCCCTACATGGTGACATTCCTCCCAAACTCCGGGTGTAGCTTGGCGAAGGCTCAAGTGGGCGGGATTTATAAGTGCACGTATAAATCCCGCCCACAAATGCATCCTGCCTTCGCCAAGCCAAAACTGGAGTTCCTAAGGAAAGTCAACTTGTAGGGGAAGCACGTGACCCGCGAGTTGCTTTAAATTTCTTGCCATTTATGATACTGCAGTCAAGAGTCGCCTTGGCTAAACAAGCGTTGGCTTTTGTGTCCTGAAAATATTATAGAAATTAATTGTATTACAATAATCTAAATCGCATGTTCGTGTAATGCGTGTAATTCCGATGTCCTATGAAAATATCCCTTTTAAGGTTACAAGATAGGGCTTCGCTAGGGAGAACTAATTTTCTGAAAACTTCATGTTATGTGAAAATCAGGGATTGCGGATACTATGAAAGGGACAACCTAGTGACACGTCATCTTATTTCACCAAGAGACAATGAAGGAAATAATCCTAATTGATGTAATGTTGAGTATTTCGTTAAAATATTTCTGATTTTCAAGAATTTTTAAATTTAAATTTAATAAGCAGGAATTATGAAAATGAAATTAAATAAATATTTAGGTTAATTTTAATATTGAATTAGGTTCAAACTATTAATATACTGAGTATACTATTTAAAACAAAAATTATACGCTTTTGATTTAAGTACTGGTATTTTAAATATTCAACAAATTGATATTTAGTTACCTGTTTTCTATTGTTAAATACTAATTTAAAATAATTATTAATAATAATAATTGGTAATAATATTTTAAATAGCCTAAATATTTATGGTATTATTAATATTATATAATCAGATCAGATCTTACTTAGAGGGCCAAAATTTCCATAAAAAACTAAGAGGTTAAAAAGCCTCGTTTTCTACAGGAATTTTAGTTGACTCTTTTTAAGATTGGAACTGACCATAATAATGTCTATAATTCTTTTAACAATTAATAATAGTGATATTAATGATAATTGTTTACCAATTTAAGTAATCCGTATTCTCCTTGAGCGTTGATGTATATTTCGGAGACCTCGCCAAAGGGCTCAAACATTTGCTTAAACTCCTCGATGGACTTGGAAACATTACCAACAAACAATCTACATCGACTATTGAATTTCTTGGGTTTGATAAATTCCGGTTTGGTTTTCAAAAATACGGTAGAGGGAGGGGCTAGGGCTAATCTTTTGGCCGACACATCTTCGCCCGAATCCTCTTTAGAGTTTGATTGTTCGTGCTCTGGGGTTCTTTCCAATCTCACGTTAATTACAGTGCTTTGTGGGTTACTATTATTTGTAGTTGCATCTATACAGTAATTAATTTTAATTATAATAATTTTAATAATGATTAAATTAAAAAAACATAGTTTTATATATATATTTTAAGTGATTCAAAAAAGGGATACCGTGAATTTATGTAATATTCGAAAATTATTGTTGTAATTAAGATAAGTAATTAAATTTAAGTATATAGATGTATCTATACAGTAGAAAAATTAGATAAGTGTATCTAGGGACCGTTCATAAACAATAGGGAGCTGCAAGAGGGGTGTGGCTTAAAATGGCTCCTCCCCTTTCCACCAAAATCGCTCATGATTGGATAATGAGGGTCTGAAGCTTAATAGGGGAGCCTTCCCCCCTTTGCCACTCCCTATGACGCACTGCTTTGTTTGTGACGTGAGTTTATGAATGGTCCCTTGTAGTTTGTAATTTTTGTGACTAGATTACGTTAAAGACAAAATTAGTTCATGGTATTTCAGAAAATATGATTATAGACTTTTCCAATGGGAGAGTTTGTACCAAGTTACAAACGCCCACTTGCAAAAGTAGTAATTTTAGTTTGACATTAACATCTTAGAATAAAAGATACGAAATATACTTCAGTGACCCTTTAGATATATGACAATATTAACAATAAGATTATAATAGACACACATATAAGTAACCTTCAAGGTAGCAATTAATTATTCACTATGAATTTTCATTCTTATGTACAATAAAGTTAACATTTGTAGCAGGATGGACCCTAGGTAGTAATTGAGGAAGTGTACACAGGAATAAAGGCAAAGTTGAAGTTATTCATATCTCTATAAGTATCTCAAGAATTCCCTGTCACCCCAAAGTGGCCCTATGTTCCCCTGGTAATAGTGGTTAAGTTCGTGCCCCCCCCCCCAATAACGTAAGATTGGTTTGAAATGGGGGTTATGTGGTGTATCTGCTACCTTGGACTAATCCAAGCTGCTGCTACCAAATAACTAATAAAGAAGGGGTTGGCAATAAAGTTGAACACTGTCTGTACGCGCAAAAGGGGTGAAGGATGGCCAGGGGTCTTATTATTAGCAACGACATTACTGTCTTAATTATTGATTACCAGCGTATCCAGTGCTTATGGGCCTACGAATATAGTCCAAGGAATCCATTTGAGAGTTGGAATTCTGAGATAGGAATAGTATAATTAGCTGTCATTAACATTATTTGTGGTAGGAATACTATTACTTTAATGAAACGTTATGGTTTTACCAAGGAGGATTACGTCTTCACCTTGCTTCGCTGAATCCAACTGCCTTCAATTCAATTTACCAAGTAACACAATCAAAACTTCAAAAACCTAAGGCGAAACTTCTACGGGACTCACGACGGAAATATTCGGGACGCTACTAAATTGCATAAGTTTACAGGAAACCAATTTTTTTGCATAAGGCCGCCATTTTCAAAAGTTTGCTTCCAAAATACTAATTTGCATAAATTCTCACCTTTTCTTGCATAAGGCCAGTATTTTCATTAGTTTGCAGCCAATATACTAATTTGCATAAAATTCACCAACAAACGTCCCCATGCATAAGGCGGCTAATTTCAAACGTTTGCTACAAGAATACTAATTTGCATAAATTTACCGAAAACTCGATGAAACTCATGGTTTTTTCAAGGAAACCTATTAAGTTATTTACGCTCATAATTTAGCGATTAATTTTATAACATAATATCAAGGGTTTCACAGGTTTGAAACCAAATTTATTTTGCATAAAAAAGTATAAAACAAGAAAACTCGATGAAACTCATGGTTTTTTCAAGGAAACTTATTAAGTTATTTACGCTCATAATTTAGCGATTAATTTTATACCATATTATCGAGGGTTTCACAGGTTTCAAACCAATTTTATTTTGCATGAAAAGTATAAAACAAGAAAACTCGATGAAACTCATGGTTTTTTCAAGGAAATCTATTAAGTTAATTACAACATTAATTTAGAATTTCCATTTCGAATTTATATTACCATTTCACAATTAAATTTTATTAACATTAAGTTTTTAACGGGGATTTTTGACATGCATAATGTTTAACAAGGGATGGTGGAATAAAGTATAATGGGAACATGGCATAATAACGAACAGGAATAAAATATGTATACTTGGAATAGTGTTTATGCCGTATTTAAAAACTGGAACTAGGTATGGGGGAAAGAACAAACTCGTAAAATGTCATTCCTGGACTAAAGTATTAATGACCCTGAAGCGAGTACTGCAGAATAAAGTAGGCCTATAGTTGGATTACCGTATTGATCAGAGTGGTCTACTCGTCGCCAACCAACACACAACGGCGAAAACATGAATGGGCAACACTAATTTCTTGTTGATGTAGAATTATTTAGCCATGGTAGGAGGAAATTTATAAATTTATTATACTATGTTGAAATAACAGAGAAAAGACATAGCTTAGCTTAGAATAGCTTAGCTTCGCTTAGCTAAGCGAAGCTAAGCGAAGCTAATCTAAGCGAAGCTAAGCTAAGCTAAGCGAAGCTAATCTAAGCGAAGCGAAGCTAAGCTAAGCTAAGCGAAGCAAAGCGAAGCCACTCTAAACCACTCTAAACCACTCTAGCCACTCTAAACTACTCTAAACCACTCTAAACCACTCTAAACTACTCTAAACCACTCTAAACCACTCTAAACCACTCTAAGCCAAGCTAAGCGAAGCTAAGCGAAACCAAGCTAAGCGAAGCTAAGCGAAACCAAGCTAAGCGAAGCTAAGCTAAGCGAAGCTAAGCGAAGCCACTCTAAACCACTCTAAACCACTCTAAACCACTCTAAACCACTCTAGCCACTCTAAGCCACTCTAAACTACTCTAAACCACTCTAAACCACTCTAAACTACTCTAAACCACTCTAGCCACTCTAAGCTAAGCTAAGCTAAGCTAAGCGAAGCCACTCTAAACCACTCTAGCCACTCTAATCCACTCTAAACCACTCTAAACTACTCTAAACCACTCTAAACCACTCTAGCCACTCTAAGCTAAGCTTCGTTTAGCTTCGTTTAGCTTCGTTTAGCTTCGCTTAGCTTCGTTTAGCTTCGTTTAGCTTAGCTTAGCTTAGCTTAGCTTAGCTTCGTTTAGCTTCGTTTAGCTTCGCTTAACTTCGTTTAGCTTCGTTTAGCTTCGCTTAGCTTCGTTTAGCTTCGTTTAGCTTCGTTTAGCTTCGCTTAGCTTCGTTTAGCTTCGTTTAGCTTAGCTTAGCTTAGCTTAGCTTAGCTTCGTTTAGCTTCGTTTAGCTTCGTTTAGCTTAGCTTATTTTAGCTTAGCTTCGTTTAGCTTATTTTAGCTTCGTTTAGCTTCGTTTAGCTTCGTTTAGCTTCGCTTAACTTCGTTTAGCTTCGTTTAGCTTCGCTTAGCTTCGTTTAGCTTCGTTTAGCTTAGCTTAGCTTAGCTTCGTTTAGCTTAGCTTAGCTTAGCTTAGCTTCGTTTAGCTTCGTTTAGCTTCGTTTAGCTTAGTTTAGCTTCGTTTAGCTTCGTTTAGCTTAGCTTAGTTTAGCTTCGTTTAGCTTCGTTTAGCTTAGCTTAGCTTCGTTTAGCTTAGTTTAGCTTCGTTTAGCTTCGTTTAGCTTCGTTTAGCTTCGTTTAGCTTAGCTTCGTTTAGCTTCGTTTAGCTTAGCTTAGCTTCGTTTAGCTTCGTTTAGCTTCGCTTAGCTTCGTTTAGCTTCGTTTAGCTTCGTTTAGCTTCGTTTAGCTTAGCTTAGCTTAGCTTAGCTTCGTTTAGCTTCGTTTGGCTTCGTTTAGCCTCGTTTAGCTTAGCTTAGCTTCGTTTAGCTTCGTTTAGCTTAGCTTCGTTTAGCTTCGTTTAGCTTAGCTTAGCTTAGCTTAGCTTCGTTTAGCTTCGTTTAGCTTCGTTTAGCTTAGTTTAGCTTCGTTTAGCTTCGTTTGGCTTCGTTTAGCTTCGTTTAGCTTAGCTTAGCTTCGTTTAGCTTCGTTTAGCTTCGTTTAGCTTAGCTTCGTTTAGCTTCGTTTAGCTTTGCTTCGTTTAGCTTAGCTTCGTTTAGCTTAGCTTAGCTTCGTTTAGCTTAGCTTAGCTTCGTTTAGCTTAGCTTCGTTTAGCTTCGTTTAGCTTCTTTTAGCTTCGTTTAGCTTAGTTTAGCTTCGTTTAGCTTCGCTTAACTTCGTTTAGCTTCGTTTAGCTTAGCTTCGTTTAGCTTCGTTTAGCTTCTTTTAGCTTCGTTTAGCTTCGTTTAGCTTCCTTTAGCTTAGCTTCGTTTAGCTTCGTTTAGCTTCGTTTAGCTTCGTTTAGCTTAGCTTAGCTTCGTTTAGCTTCGTTTAGCTTCGTTTAGCTTCGCTTAGCTTCGTTTAGCTTCGTTTAGCTTCGTTTAGCTTCGTTTAGCTTAGCTTAGCTTAGCTTAGCTTCGTTTAGCTTCGTTTGGCTTCGTTTAGCCTCGTTTAGCTTAGCTTAGCTTCGTTTAGCTTCGTTTAGCTTAGCTTCGTTTAGCTTCGTTTAGCTTCGTTTAGCTTAGCTTCGTTTAGCTTCGTTTAGCTTAGCTTAGCTTAGCTTAGCTTCGTTTAGCTTCGTTTAGCTTCGTTTAGCTTAGTTTAGCTTCGTTTAGCTTCGTTTAGCTTCGTTTGGCTTCGTTTAGCTTCGTTTAGCTTAGCTTAGCTTCGTTTAGCTTCGTTTAGCTTCGTTTAGCTTAGCTTCGTTTAGCTTCGTTTAGCTTTGCTTCGTTTAGCTTAGCTTCGTTTAGCTTAGCTTCGTTTAGCTTAGCTTCGTTTAGCTTAGCTTAGCTTCGTTTAGCTTAGCTTAGCTTAGCTTAGCTTCGTTTAGCTTCGTTCAGCTTCGCTTAACTTCGTTTAGCTTCGTTTAGCTTCGCTTAGCTTCGTTTAGCTTCGTTTAGCTTCGTTTAGCTTAGCTTAGCTTAGCTTAGCTTAGCTTAGCTTAGCTTCGTTTAGCTTCGTTTAGCTTCGTTTAGCTTAGCTTATTTTAGCTTAGCTTCGTTTAGCTTATTTTAGCTTCGTTTAGCTTCGTTTAGCTTCGCTTAACTTCGTTTAGCTTCGTTTAGCTTCGCTTAGCTTCGTTTAGCTTCGTTTAGCTTCGTTTAGCTTCGTTTAGCTTAGCTTAGCTTAGCTTAGCTTCGTTTAGCTTCGTTTAGCTTAGTTTAGCTTCGTTTAGCTTCGTTTAGCTTAGCTTAGTTTAGCTTCGTTTAGCTTCGTTTAGCTTAGCTTAGCTTAGCTTAGCTTCGTTTAGCTTCGTTTAGCTTAGTTTAGCTTCGTTTAGCTTCGTTTAGCTTCGTTTAGCTTCGTTTAGCTTAGCTTCGTTTAGCTTCGTTTAGCTTAGCTTAGCTTCGTTTAGCTTCGTTTAGCTTCGCTTAGCTTCGTTTAGCTTCGTTTAGCTTCGTTTAGCTTAGCTTAGCTTAGCTTAGCTTCGTTTAGCTTCGTTTGGCTTCGTTTAGCCTCGTTTAGCTTAGCTTAGCTTCGTTTAGCTTCGTTTAGCTTCGTTTAGCTTAGCTTCGTTTAGCTTCGTTTAGCTTCGTTTAGCTTAGCTTCGTTTAGCTTCGTTTAGCTTAGCTTCGTTTAGCTTCGTTTAGCTTCGTTTAGCTTAGTTTAGCTTCGTTTAGCTTCGTTTAGCTTCGTTTGGCTTCGTTTAGCTTCGTTTAGCTTAGCTTAGCTTCGTTTAGCTCCGTTTAGCTTCGTTTAGCTTAGCTTCGTTTAGCTTCGTTTAGCTTAGCTTCGGTTAGCTTCGTTTAGCTTAGCTTAGCTTCGTTTAGCTTCGTTCAGCTTCGCTTAACTTCGTTTAGCTTCGTTTAGCTTCGCTTAGCTTCGTTTAGCTTCGTTTAGCTTCGTTTAGCTTAGCTTAGCTTAGCTTAGCTTAGCTTCGTTTAGCTTCGTTTAGCTTAGCTTATTTTAGCTTAGCTTCGTTTAGCTTCGTTTAGCTTATTTTAGCTTCGTTTAGCTTCGTTTAGCTTCGTTTAGCTTCGCTTAACTTCGTTTAGCTTCGTTTAGCTTCGTTTAGCTTCGTTTAGCTTAGCTTAGCTTAGCTTAGCTTCGTTTAGCTTCGTTTAGCTTCGTTTAGCTTAGTTTAGCTTCGTTTAGCTTCGTTTAGCTTAGCTTAGTTTAGCTTCGTTTAGCTTCGTTTAGCTTAGCTTAGCTTAGCTTAGCTTCGTTTAGCTTCGTTTAGCTTCGTTTAGCTTAGTTTAGCTTCGTTTAGCTTCGTTTAGCTTAGCTTCGTTTAGCTTCGTTTAGCTTAGCTTAGCTTCGTTTAGCTTCGTTTAGCTTCGCTTAGCTTCGTTTAGCTTCGTTTAGCTTAGCTTAGCATAGCTTAGCTTCGTTTAGCCTCGTTTAGCTTAGCTTAGCTTCGTTTAGCTTCGTTTAGCTTAGCTTCGTTTAGCTTCGTTTAGCTTAGCTTAGCTTCGTTTAGCTTCGTTTAGCTTCGTTTAGCTTAGCTTAGCTTAGCTTAGCTTAGCTTAGCTCTGTTTAGCTTCGTTTAGCTTCGCTTAGCTTAGCTTAGGTTAGCTTACCTTAGCTTCGTTTAGCTTCGTTAAGCTTAGCTTAGCTTTGTTTAGCTTCGTTTAGCTTCGTTAAGCTTAGCTTAGCTTTGTTTAGCTTCGTTTAGCTTCGCTTAGCTTAGCTTAGGTTAGCTTATCTTAGCTTCGTTTAGCTTCGTTTAGCTTAGTTTAGCTTCGTTTACGAAGCTAAGGTAAGCTAAGCTAAGCGAAGCTAAACGAAGCTAAGCTAAGCTAAGCTAAACGAAGCTAAACGAAGCAATACGAAGCTAAACGAAGCAATACGAAGCAAAACGAAGCAAAACGAAGCTAAACGAAGGTAAACGAAGCTAAGCTAAACGAAGCTAAACGAAGCTAAGCTAAGCGAAGCTAAACGAAGCTAAACGAAGCTAAAAGAAGCTAAGCGAAGCTAAACGAAGCTAAACGAAGCTAAGCTAAACGAAGCTAAGCTAAACGAAGCTAAACGAAGCTAAGCGAAGCTAAACGAAGCTAAGCTAAGCGAAGCTAAACGAAGCTAAACGAAGCTAAAAGAAGCTAAGCGAAGCTAAACGAAGCTAAGCTAAACGAAGCTAAACGAAGCTAAACTAAGCTAAACGAAGCTAAACGAAGCTAAACTAAGCTAAACGAAGCTAAACGAAGCTAAGCTAAACGAAGCTAAACGAAGCTAAACGAAGCTAAGCTAAGCTAAACGAAGCTAAACGAACCTAAGCTAAACGAAGCTAAACGAAGCTAAGCCAAACGAAGCTAAACGAAGCTAAGCGAAGCTAAACGAAGCTAAACTAATCTAAACGATGCTAAAGGAAGCTAAACGAAGCTAAACTAAGCTAAACGAAGCTAAACGAAGCTAAGCTAAGCTAAGCTAAACGAAGCTAAACGAAGCTAAACGAAGCAAAACGAAGCTAAACGAAGCTAAGCTAAACGAAGCTAAACGAAGCTAAGCTAAGCGAAGCTAAACGAAGCTAAACGAATCTAAAAGAAGCTAAGCGAAGCTAAACGAAGCTAAACGAAGCTAAGCTAAACGAAGCTAAAAGAAGCTAAGCGAAGCTAAACGAAGCTAAGCTAAACGAAGCTAAACTAAGCTAAACGAAGCTAAACGAAGCTAAGCTAAGCTAAACGAAGCTAAGCTAAGCTAAACGAAGCTAAACGAAGCTAAGCTAAACGAAGCTAAGCGAAGCTAAACGAAGCTAAACGAAGCTAAACTAATCTAAACGATGCTAAACGAAGCTAAACTAAGCTAAACGAAGGTAAACGAAGCTAAGCTAAGCTAAACGAAGCTTAACGAAGCTAAGCTAAGCTAAGCTAAGCTAAACGAAGCTAAACGAAGCTAAGCTAAACGAAGCTAAGCTAAACGAAGCTAAACGAAGCTAAACGAAGCTAAACGAAGCTAAGCTAAACGAAGCTAAACGAAGCTAAGCTAAACGAAGCTAAACGAAGCTAAACGAAGCTAAGCGAAGCTAAACGAAGCTAAACTAAGCTAAACTAAGCTAAACGAAGCTAAACGAAGCTAAGCTAAGCTAAAGGAAGCTAAACGAAGGTAAACGAAGCTAAACGAAGCTAAGCTAAACGAAGCTAAACGAAGCTAAACGAAGCTAAGCGAAGCTAAACGAAGCTAAACGAAGCTAAGCGAAGCTAAACGAAGCTAAGCGAAGCTAAACGAAGCTAAACGAAGCTAAACGAAGCTAAGCGAAGCTAAACGAAGCTAAACGAAGCTAAGCTAAACGAAGCTAAACGAAGCTAAACGAAGCTAAGCGAAGCTAAACGAAGCTAAACGAAGCTAAACGAAGCTCAACGAAGCTAAGCGAAAGTATTCGAAGCTAAACGAAGCTAAACGAAGCTAAGCGAAGCTAAACGAAGCTAAGCGAAGCTAAACGAAGCTAAACGAAGCTAAACGAAGCTAAGCGAAGCTAAACGAAGCTAAACTAAGCTAAACGAAGCTAAGCTAAACGAAGCTAAACGAAGCTAAGCTAAACGAAGCTAAACGAAGCTAAGCTTAACGAAGCTAAACGAAGCTAAACGAAGCTAAGCTAAGCTAAAGGAAGCTAAACGAAGGTAAACGAAGCTAAATGAAGCTAAGCTAAACGAAGCTAAACGAAGCTAAGCTAAACGAAGCTAAACGAAGCTAAGCGAAGCTAAGCGAAGCTAAACGAAGCTAAACGAAGGTAAACGAAGCTAAGCGAAGCTAAACGAAGCTAAACGAAGCTAAACTAAGCTAAACTAAGCTAAACGAAGCTAAACGAAGCTAAGCTAAACGAAGCTAAACGAAGCTAAGCTAAACGAAGCTAAACGAAGCTAAACGAAGCTAAGCGAAGCTAAACGAAGCTAAACGAAGCTAAACGAAGCAAAACGAAGCTAAACGAAGCTAAGCGAAGCTAAACGAAGCTAAACGAAGCAAAACGAAGCTAAACGAAGCTAAACCAAGCTAAACGAAGCTAAGCGAAGCTAAACGAAGCTAAACGAAGCAAAACGAAGCAAAACGAAGCTAAACGAAGCTAAACGAAGCTAAACAAAGCTAAACGAAGCTAAACGAAGCTAAGCTAAACGACGCTAAACGAAGCTAAACGAAGCTAAAGGAAGCTAAGCTAATCGAAGCTAAACGAAGCTAAACGAAGCTAAACGAAGCTAAGCGAAGCTAAACGAAGCTAAACGAAGCTAAACGAAGCTAAACGAAGCTAAGCGAAGCTAAACGAAGCTAAACGAAGCTAAACGAAGCTAAACTAAGCTAAACGAAGCTAAACGAAGCTAAACGAAGCTAAGCTAAACGAAGCTAAACGAAGCTAAGCGAAGCTAAACGAAGCTAAACGAAGCTAAACGAAGCTAAGCGAAGCTAAACGAAGCTAAATGAAGCTAAACGAAGCTAAACTAAGCTAAACGAAGCTAAACGAAGCTAAACGATGCTAAACGAAGCTAAGCTAAACGAAGCTAAACGAAGCTAAGCTAAAAGAAGCTAAACGAAGCTAAACGAAGCTAAATGAAGCTAAGCTAAACGAAGCTAAACGAAGCTAAACGAAGCTAAATGAAGCTAAGCTAAACGAAGCTAAACGAAGCTAAGCGAAGCTAAACGAAGCTAGACGAAGCTAAACGATGCTAAACGAAGCTAAACGAAGCTAAAATAAGCTAAGCTAAACGAAGCTAAACGAAGGTAAACGAAGGTAATCGAAGCTAAACGAAGCTAAACGAAGCTAAGCTAAACGAAGCTAAACGAAGCTAAACGAAGCTAAGCGAAGCTAAACGAAGCTAAACGAAGCTAAACGAAGCTAAGAGAAGCTAAGCGAAGCTAAACGAAGCTAAACGAAGCTAAACGAAGCTAAGCGAAGCTAAACGAAGCTAAACGAACCTAAGCTAAACGAAGCTAAGCCAAACGAAGCTAAACGAAGCTAAGCGAAGCTAAACGAAGCTAAACTAATCTAAACGATGCTAAAGGAAGCTAAACGAAGCTAAACGAAGCTAAACGAAGCTAAGCTAAGCTAAGAGAAGCTAAGCGAAGCTAAACGAAGCTAAACGAAGCTAAACGAAGCTAAGCGAAGCTAAACGAAGCTAAACGAACCTAAGCTAAACGAAGCTAAGCTAAACGAAGCTAAACGAAGCTAAGCGAAGCTAAACGAAGCTAAACGAAGCTAAAAGAAGCTAAGCTAAACGAAGCTAAACGAAGCTAAGCTAAGCGAAGCTAAACGAAGCTAAACGAAGCTAAGCGAAGCAAAACGAAGCTAAACGAAGCTAAACTAAGCTAAACGAAGCTAAACGAAGCTAAGCTAAGCTAAACGAAGCTAAGCTAAGCTAAATGAAGCTAAACGAAGCTAAGCTAAGCTAAGCTAAACGAAGCTAAACGAAGCTAAACGAAGCTAAGCTAAACGAAGCTAAGCTAAACGAAGCTAAACGATGCTAAACGAAGCTAAACTAAGCTAAACGAAGGTAAACGAAGCTAAGCTAAGCTAAACGAAGCTAAACGAAGCTAAGCTAAGCTAAGCTAAGCTAAACGAAGCTAAACGAAGCTAAACGAAGCTAAGCTAAACGAAGCTAAGCTAAACGAAGCTAAACGAAGCTAAACGAAGCTAAGCGAAGCTAAACGAAGCTAAACGAAGCTAAACTAAGCTAAACGAAGCTAAGCTAAACGAAGCTAAACGAAGCTAAGCTAAGCTAAAGGAAGCTAAACGAAGGTAAACGAAGCTAAACGAAGCTAAATGAAGCTAAGCTAAACGAAGCTAAACGAAGCTAAGCGAAGCTAAGCGAAGCTAAACGAAGCTAAACGAAGCTAAGCGAAGCTAAACGAAGCTAAACGAAGCTAAACTAAGCTAAACTAAGCTAAACGAAGCTAAACGAAGCTAAGCTAAACGAAGCTAAACGAAGCTAAGCTAAACGAAGCTAAGCTAAACGAAGCTAAGCTAAACGAAGCTAAACGAAGCTAAGCGAAGCTAAACGAAGCTAAACGAAGCTAAACGAAGCTAAACGAAGCAAAACGAAGCTAAACGAAGCTAAGCGAAGCTAAACGAAGCTAAACGAAGCAAAACGAAGCTAAACGAAGCTAAACCAAGCTAAACGAAGCTAAGCGAAGCTAAACGAAGCTAAACGAAGCAAAACGAAGCAAAACGAAGCAAAACGAAGCTAAACGAAGCTAAACGAAGCTAAACAAAGCTAAACGAAGCTAAACGAAGCTAAGCTAAACGAAGCTAAACGAAGCTAAGCTAAGCTAAAGGAAGCTAAGCTAATCGAAGCTAAACGAAGCTAAACGAAGCTAAGCGAAGCTAATCGAAGCTAAACGAAGCTAAACGAAGCTAAGCGAAGCTAAACGAAGCTAAACGAAGCTAAGCGAAGCTAAACTAAGCTAAGCTAAACGAAGCTAAACGAAGCTAAACTAAGCTAAACGAAGCTAAACGAAGCTAAACGAAGCTAAGCTAAGCTAAGCTAAGCTAAACGAAGCTAAACGAAGCTAAACGAAGCTAAACGAAGTTAAGCGAAGCTAAACGAAGCTAAACGAAGCTAAAATAAGCTAAACGAAGCTAAACGAAGCTAAACGAAGCTAAGCTAAAATAAGCTAAGCTAAACGAAGCTAAACGAAGCTAAGCTAAGCTAAGCTAAGCTAAGCTAAACGAAGCTAAACGAAGCTAAACGAAGCTAAGCGAAGCTAAACGAAGCTAAACGAAGTTAAGCGAAGCTGAACGAAGCTAAACGAAGCTAAACGAAGCTAAGCGAAGCTAAACGAAGCTAAACGAAGCTAAACTAATCTAAACGATGCTAAACGAAGCTAAACTAAGCTAAACGAAGGTAAACGAAGCTAAGCTAAGCTAAACGAAGCTTAACGAAGCTAAGCTAAGCTAAGCTAAGCTAAACGAAGCTAAACGAAGCTAAGCTAAACGAAGCTAAGCTAAACGAAGCTAAACGAAGCTAAACGAAGCTAAACGAAGCTAAGCTAAACGAAGCTAAACGAAGCTAAGCTAAACGAAGCTAAACGAAGCTAAACGAAGCTAAGCGAAGCTAAACGAAGCTAAACTAAGCTAAACTAAGCTAAACTAAGCTAAACGAAGCTAAACGAAGCTAAGCTAAGCTAAAGGAAGCTAAACGAAGGTAAACGAAGCTAAACGAAGCTAAACGAAGCTAAGCTAAACGAAGCTAAACGAAGCTAAACGAAGCTAAGCGAAGCTAAACGAAGCTAAACGAAGCTAAGCGAAGCTAAACGAAGCTAAGCGAAGCTAAACGAAGCTAAACGAAGCTAAACGAAGCTAAGCGAAGCTAAACGAAGCTAAACGAAGCTAAGCTAAACGAAGCTAAACGAAGCTAAACGAAGCTAAGCGAAGCTAAACGAAGCTAAACGAAGCTAAACGAAGCTCAACGAAGCTAAGCGAAAGTATTCGAAGCTAAACGAAGCTAAACGAAGCTAAGCGAAGCTAAACGAAGCTAAGCGAAGCTAAACGAAGCTAAACGAAGCTAAACGAAGCTAAGCGAAGCTAAACGAAGCTAAACTAAGCTAAACGAAGCTAAGCTAAACGAAGCTAAACGAAGCTAAGCTAAACGAAGCTAAACGAAGCTAAGCTTAACGAAGCTAAACGAAGCTAAACGAAGCTAAGCTAAGCTAAAGGAAGCTAAACGAAGGTAAACGAAGCTAAATGAAGCTAAGCTAAACGAAGCTAAACGAAGCTAAGCTAAACGAAGCTAAACGAAGCTAAGCGAAGCTAAACGAAGCTAAACGAAGGTAAACGAAGCTAAGCGAAGCTAAACGAAGCTAAACGAAGCTAAACTAAGCTAAACTAAGCTAAACGAAGCTAAACGAAGCTAAACGAAGCTAAACGAAGCTAAGCTAAACGAAGCTAAACGAAGCTAAACGAAGCTAAACGAAGCTAAGCTAAGCTAAACGAAGCTAAACGAACCTAAGCTAAACGAAGCTAAACGAAGCTAAGCCAAACGAAGCTAAACGAAGCTAAGCGAAGCTAAACGAAGCTAAACTAATCTAAACGATGCTAAAGGAAGCTAAACGAAGCTAAACTAAGCTAAACGAAGCTAAACGAAGCTAAGCTAAGCTAAGCTAAACGAAGCTAAACGAAGCTAAACGAAGCAAAACGAAGCTAAACGAAGCTAAGCTAAACGAAGCTAAACGAAGCTAAGCTAAGCGAAGCTAAACGAAGCTAAACGAATCTAAAAGAAGCTAAGCGAAGCTAAACGAAGCTAAACGAAGCTAAGCTAAACGAAGCTAAAAGAAGCTAAGCGAAGCTAAACGAAGCTAAGCTAAACGAAGCTAAACTAAGCTAAACGAAGCTAAACGAAGCTAAGCTAAGCTAAACGAAGCTAAACGAAGCTAAGCTAAGCTAAACGAAGCTAAACGAAGCTAAGCTAAACGAAGCTAAACGAAGCTAAGCGAAGCTAAACGAAGCTAAACGAAGCTAAACTAATCTAAACGATGCTAAACGAAGCTAAACTAAGCTAAACGAAGGTAAACGAAGCTAAGCTAAGCTAAACGAAGCTTAACGAAGCTAAGCTAAGCTAAGCTAAGCTAAACGAAGCTAAACGAAGCTAAGCTAAACGAAGCTAAGCTAAACGAAGCTAAACGAAGCTAAACGAAGCTAAGCTAAACGAAGCTAAACGAAGCTAAGCTAAACGAAGCTAAACGAAGCTAAACGAAGCTAAGCGAAGCTAAACGAAGCTAAACTAAGCTAAACTAAGCTAAACTAAGCTAAACGAAGCTAAACGAAGCTAAGCTAAGCTAAAGGAAGCTAAACGAAGGTAAACGAAGCTAAACGAAGCTAAGCTAAACGAAGCTAAACGAAGCTAAACGAAGCTAAGCTAAGCTAAGCTAAGCTAAACGAAGCTAAACGAAGCTAAGCTAAACGAAGCTAAGCTAAACGAAGCTAAACGAAGCTAAACGAAGCTAAACGAAGCTAAGCTAAACGAAGCTAAACGAAGCTAAGCTAAACGAAGCTAAACGAAGCTAAACGAAGCTAAGCGAAGCTAAACGAAGCTAAACTAAGCTAAACTAAGCTAAACTAAGCTAAACGAAGCTAAACGAAGCTAAGCTAAGCTAAAGGAAGCTAAACGAAGGTAAACGAAGCTAAACGAAGCTAAACGAAGCTAAGCTAAACGAAGCTAAACGAAGCTAAACGAAGCTAAGCGAAGCTAAACGAAGCTAAACGAAGCTAAGCGAAGCTAAACGAAGCTAAGCGAAGCTAAACGAAGCTAAACGAAGCTAAACGAAGCTAAGCGAAGCTAAACGAAGCTAAACGAAGCTAAGCTAAACGAAGCTAAACGAAGCTAAACGAAGCTAAGCGAAGCTAAACGAAGCTAAACGAAGCTAAACGAAGCTCAACGAAGCTAAGCGAAAGTATTCGAAGCTAAACGAAGCTAAACGAAGCTAAGCGAAGCTAAACGAAGCTAAGCGAAGCTAAACGAAGCTAAACGAAGCTAAACGAAGCTAAGCGAAGCTAAACGAAGCTAAACTAAGCTAAACGAAGCTAAGCTAAACGAAGCTAAACGAAGCTAAGCTAAACGAAGCTAAACGAAGCTAAGCTTAACGAAGCTAAACGAAGCTAAACGAAGCTAAGCTAAGCTAAAGGAAGCTAAACGAAGGTAAACGAAGCTAAATGAAGCTAAGCTAAACGAAGCTAAACGAAGCTAAGCTAAACGAAGCTAAACGAAGCTAAGCGAAGCTAAACGAAGCTAAACGAAGGTAAACGAAGCTAAGCGAAGCTAAACGAAGCTAAACGAAGCTAAACTAAGCTAAACTAAGCTAAACGAAGCTAAACGAAGCTAAACGAAGCTAAACGAAGCTAAGCTAAACGAAGCTAAACGAAGCTAAACGAAGCTAAACGAAGCTAAGCTAAGCTAAACGAAGCTAAACGAACCTAAGCTAAACGAAGCTAAACGAAGCTAAGCCAAACGAAGCTAAACGAAGCTAAGCGAAGCTAAACGAAGCTAAACTAATCTAAACGATGCTAAAGGAAGCTAAACGAAGCTAAACTAAGCTAAACGAAGCTAAACGAAGCTAAGCTAAGCTAAGCTAAACGAAGCTAAACGAAGCTAAACGAAGCAAAACGAAGCTAAACGAAGCTAAGCTAAACGAAGCTAAACGAAGCTAAGCTAAGCGAAGCTAAACGAAGCTAAACGAATCTAAAAGAAGCTAAGCGAAGCTAAACGAAGCTAAACGAAGCTAAGCTAAACGAAGCTAAAAGAAGCTAAGCGAAGCTAAACGAAGCTAAGCTAAACGAAGCTAAACTAAGCTAAACGAAGCTAAACGAAGCTAAGCTAAGCTAAACGAAGCTAAACGAAGCTAAGCTAAGCTAAACGAAGCTAAACGAAGCTAAGCTAAACGAAGCTAAACGAAGCTAAGCGAAGCTAAACGAAGCTAAACGAAGCTAAACTAATCTAAACGATGCTAAACGAAGCTAAACTAAGCTAAACGAAGGTAAACGAAGCTAAGCTAAGCTAAACGAAGCTTAACGAAGCTAAGCTAAGCTAAGCTAAGCTAAACGAAGCTAAACGAAGCTAAGCTAAACGAAGCTAAGCTAAACGAAGCTAAACGAAGCTAAACGAAGCTAAGCTAAACGAAGCTAAACGAAGCTAAGCTAAACGAAGCTAAACGAAGCTAAACGAAGCTAAGCGAAGCTAAACGAAGCTAAACTAAGCTAAACTAAGCTAAACTAAGCTAAACGAAGCTAAACGAAGCTAAGCTAAGCTAAAGGAAGCTAAACGAAGGTAAACGAAGCTAAACGAAGCTAAGCTAAACGAAGCTAAACGAAGCTAAACGAAGCTAAGCGAAGCTAAACGAAGCTAAACGAAGCTAAGCGAAGCTAAACGAAGCTAAGCGAAGCTAAACGAAGCTAAACGAAGCTAAACGAAGCTAAGCGAAGCTAAACGAAGCTAAACGAAGCTAAGCTAAACGAAGCTAAACGAAGCTAAACGAAGCTAAGCGAAGCTAAACGAAGCTAAACGAAGCTAAACGAAGCTCAACGAAGCTAAGCGAAAGTATTCGAAGCTAAACGAAGCTAAACGAAGCTAAGCGAAGCTAAACGAAGCTAAGCGAAGCTAAACGAAGCTAAACGAAGCTAAACGAAGCTAAGCGAAGCTAAACGAAGCTAAACTAAGCTAAACGAAGCTAAGCTAAACGAAGCTAAACGAAGCTAAGCTAAACGAAGCTAAACGAAGCTAAGCTTAACGAAGCTAAACGAAGCTAAACGAAGCTAAGCTAAGCTAAAGGAAGCTAAACGAAGGTAAACGAAGCTAAATGAAGCTAAGCTAAACGAAGCTAAACGAAGCTAAGCTAAACGAAGCTAAACGAAGCTAAGCGAAGCTAAGCGAAGCTAAACGAAGCTAAACGAAGGTAAACGAAGCTAAGCGAAGCTAAACGAAGCTAAACGAAGCTAAACTAAGCTAAACTAAGCTAAACGAAGCTAAACGAAGCTAAGCTAAACGAAGCTAAACGAAGCTAAGCTAAACGAAGCTAAACGAAGCTAAACGAAGCTAAGCGAAGCTAAACGAAGCTAAACGAAGCTAAACGAAGCAAAACGAAGCTAAACGAAGCTAAGCGAAGCTAAACGAAGCTAAACGAAGCAAAACGAAGCTAAACGAAGCTAAACCAAGCTAAACGAAGCTAAGCGAAGCTAAACGAAGCTAAACGAAGCAAAACGAAGCAAAACGAAGCTAAACGAAGCTAAACGAAGCTAAACAAAGCTAAACGAAGCTAAACGAAGCTAAGCTAAACGACGCTAAACGAAGCTAAACGAAGCTAAAGGAAGCTAAGCTAATCGAAGCTAAACGAAGCTAAACGAAGCTAAACGAAGCTAAGCGAAGCTAAACGAAGCTAAACGAAGCTAAACGAAGCTAAACGAAGCTAAGCGAAGCTAAACGAAGCTAAACGAAGCTAAACGAAGCTAAACTAAGCTAAACGAAGCTAAACGAAGCTAAACGAAGCTAAGCTAAACGAAGCTAAACGAAGCTAAGCGAAGCTAAACGAAGCTAAACGAAGCTAAACGAAGCTAAGCGAAGCTAAACGAAGCTAAATGAAGCTAAGCGAAGCTAAACTAAGCTAAACGAAGCTAAACGAAGCTAAACGATGCTAAACGAAGCTAAGCTAAACGAAGCTAAACGAAGCTAAGCTAAAAGAAGCTAAACGAAGCTAAACGAAGCTAAATGAAGCTAAGCTAAACGAAGCTAAACGAAGCTAAATGAAGCTAAGCTAAACGAAGCTAAACGAAGCTAAGCGAAGCTAAACGAAGCTAGACGAAGCTAAACGATGCTAAACGAAGCTAAACGAAGCTAAAATAAGCTAAGCTAAACGAAGCTAAACGAAGGTAAACGAAGGTAATCGAAGCTAAACGAAGCTAAACGAAGCTAAGCTAAACGAAGCTAAACGAAGCTAAACGAAGCTAAGCGAAGCTAAACGAAGCTAAACGAAGCTAAACGAAGCTAAGAGAAGCTAAGCGAAGCTAAACGAAGCTAAACGAAGCTAAACGAAGCTAAGCGAAGCTAAACGAAGCTAAACGAACCTAAGCTAAACGAAGCTAAGCCAAACGAAGCTAAACGAAGCTAAGCGAAGCTAAACGAAGCTAAACTAATCTAAACGATGCTAAAGGAAGCTAAACGAAGCTAAACGAAGCTAAACGAAGCTAAGCTAAGCTAAGAGAAGCTAAGCGAAGCTAAACGAAGCTAAACGAAGCTAAACGAAGCTAAGCGAAGCTAAACGAAGCTAAACGAACCTAAGCTAAACGAAGCTAAGCTAAACGAAGCTAAACGAAGCTAAGCGAAGCTAAACGAAGCTAAACGAAGCTAAAAGAAGCTAAGCTAAACGAAGCTAAACGAAGCTAAGCTAAGCGAAGCTAAACGAAGCTAAACGAAGCTAAGCGAAGCAAAACGAAGCTAAACGAAGCTAAACTAAGCTAAACGAAGCTAAACGAAGCTAAGCTAAGCTAAACGAAGCTAAGCTAAGCTAAATGAAGCTAAACGAAGCTAAGCTAAGCTAAGCTAAACGAAGCTAAACGAAGCTAAACGAAGCTAAGCTAAACGAAGCTAAGCTAAACGAAGCTAAACGATGCTAAACGAAGCTAAACTAAGCTAAACGAAGGTAAACGAAGCTAAGCTAAGCTAAACGAAGCTTAACGAAGCTAAGCTAAGCTAAGCTAAGCTAAACGAAGCTAAACGAAGCTAAACGAAGCTAAGCTAAACGAAGCTAAGCTAAACGAAGCTAAACGAAGCTAAACGAAGCTAAGCGAAGCTAAACGAAGCTAAACGAAGCTAAACTAAGCTAAACGAAGCTAAGCTAAACGAAGCTAAACGAAGCTAAGCTAAGCTAAAGGAAGCTAAACGAAGGTAAACGAAGCTAAACGAAGCTAAATGAAGCTAAGCTAAACGAAGCTAAACGAAGCTAAGCGAAGCTAAGCGAAGCTAAACGAAGCTAAACGAAGGTAAACGAAGCTAAGCGAAGCTAAACGAAGCTAAACGAAGCTAAACTAAGCTAAACTAAGCTAAACGAAGCTAAACGAAGCTAAGCTAAACGAAGCTAAACGAAGCTAAGCTAAACGAAGCTAAGCTAAACGAAGCTAAGCTAAACGAAGCTAAACGAAGCTAAACGAAGCTAAGCGAAGCTAAACGAAGCTAAACGAAGCTAAACGAAGCTAAACGAAGCAAAACGAAGCTAAACGAAGCTAAGCGAAGCTAAACGAAGCTAAACGAAGCAAAACGAAGCTAAACGAAGCTAAACCAAGCTAAACGAAGCTAAGCGAAGCTAAACGAAGCTAAACGAAGCAAAACGAAGCAAAACGAAGCAAAACGAAGCTAAACGAAGCTAAACGAAGCTAAACAAAGCTAAACGAAGCTAAACGAAGCTAAGCTAAACGAAGCTAAACGAAGCTAAGCTAAGCTAAAGGAAGCTAAGCTAATCGAAGCTAAACGAAGCTAAACGAAGCTAAGCGAAGCTAATCGAAGCTAAACGAAGCTAAACGAAGCTAAGCGAAGCTACACGAAGCTAAACGAAGCTAAACGAAGCTAAGCGAAGCTAAACTAAGCTAAGCTAAACGAAGCTAAACGAAGCTAAACTAAGCTAAACGAAGCTAAACGAAGCTAAACGAAGCTAAGCTAAGCTAAGCTAAGCTAAACGAAGCTAAACGAAGCTAAACGAAGCTAAACGAAGTTAAGCGAAGCTAAACGAAGCTAAACGAAGCTAAACGAAGCTAAAATAAGCTAAACGAAGCTAAACGAAGCTAAGCTAAAATAAGCTAAGCTAAACGAAGCTAAACGAAGCTAAGCTAAGCTAAGCTAAGCTAAGCTAAACGAAGCTAAACGAAGCTAAACGAAGCTAAGCGAAGCTAAACGAAGCTAAACGAAGTTAAGCGAAGCTGAACGAAGCTAAACGAAGCTAAACGAAGCTAAGCGAAGCTAAACGAAGCTAAACGAAGCTAAACTAATCTAAACGATGCTAAACGAAGCTAAACTAAGCTAAACGAAGGTAAACGAAGCTAAGCTAAGCTAAACGAAGCTTAACGAAGCTAAGCTAAGCTAAGCTAAGCTAAACGAAGCTAAACGAAGCTAAGCTAAACGAAGCTAAGCTAAACGAAGCTAAACGAAGCTAAACGAAGCTAAACGAAGCTAAACGAAGCTAAGCTAAACGAAGCTAAACGAAGCTAAGCTAAACGAAGCTAAACGAAGCTAAACGAAGCTAAGCGAAGCTAAACGAAGCTAAACTAAGCTAAACTAAGCTAAACTAAGCTAAACTAAGCTAAACGAAGCTAAACGAAGCTAAGCTAAGCTAAAGGAAGCTAAACGAAGGTAAACGAAGCTAAACGAAGCTAAACGAAGCTAAGCTAAACGAAGCTAAACGAAGCTAAACGAAGCTAAGCGAAGCTAAACGAAGCTAAACGAAGCTAAGCGAAGCTAAACGAAGCTAAGCGAAGCTAAACGAAGCTAAACGAAGCTAAACGAAGCTAAGCGAAGCTAAACGAAGCTAAACGAAGCTAAGCTAAACGAAGCTAAACGAAGCTAAACGAAGCTAAGCGAAGCTAAACGAAGCTAAACGAAGCTAAACGAAGCTCAACGAAGCTAAGCGAAAGTATTCGAAGCTAAACGAAGCTAAACGAAGCTAAGCGAAGCTAAACGAAGCTAAGCGAAGCTAAACGAAGCTAAACGAAGCTAAACGAAGCTAAGCGAAGCTAAACGAAGCTAAACTAAGCTAAACGAAGCTAAGCTAAACGAAGCTAAACGAAGCTAAGCTAAACGAAGCTAAACGAAGCTAAGCTTAACGAAGCTAAACGAAGCTAAACGAAGCTAAGCTAAGCTAAAGGAAGCTAAACGAAGGTAAACGAAGCTAAATGAAGCTAAGCTAAACGAAGCTAAACGAAGCTAAGCTAAACGAAGCTAAACGAAGCTAAGCGAAGCTAAGCGAAGCTAAACGAAGCTAAACGAAGGTAAACGAAGCTAAGCGAAGCTAAACGAAGCTAAACGAAGCTAAACTAAGCTAAACTAAGCTAAACGAAGCTAAACGAAGCTAAGCTAAACGAAGCTAAACGAAGCTAAGCTAAACGAAGCTAAACGAAGCTAAACGAAGCTAAGCGAAGCTAAACGAAGCTAAACGAAGCTAAACGAAGCAAAACGAAGCTAAACGAAGCTAAGCGAAGCTAAACGAAGCTAAACGAAGCAAAACGAAGCTAAACGAAGCTAAACCAAGCTAAACGAAGCTAAGCGAAGCTAAACGAAGCTAAACGAAGCAAAACGAAGCAAAACGAAGCTAAACGAAGCTAAACGAAGCTAAACAAAGCTAAACGAAGCTAAACGAAGCTAAGCTAAACGACGCTAAACGAAGCTAAACGAAGCTAAAGGAAGCTAAGCTAATCGAAGCTAAACGAAGCTAAACGAAGCTAAACGAAGCTAAGCGAAGCTAAACGAAGCTAAACGAAGCTAAACGAAGCTAAGCGAAGCTAAACGAAGCTAAACGAAGCTAAACGAAGCTAAACTAAGCTAAACGAAGCTAAACGAAGCTAAACGAAGCTAAGCTAAACGAAGCTAAACGAAGCTAAGCGAAGCTAAACGAAGCTAAACGAAGCTAAACGAAGCTAAACGAAGCTAAGCGAAGCTAAACGAAGCTAAATGAAGCTAAACGAAGCTAAACTAAGCTAAACGAAGCTAAACGAAGCTAAACGATGCTAAACGAAGCTAAGCTAAACGAAGCTAAACGAAGCTAAGCTAAAAGAAGCTAAACGAAGCTAAACGAAGCTAAATGAAGCTAAGCTAAACGAAGCTAAACGAAGCTAAACGAAGCTAAATGAAGCTAAGCTAAACGAAGCTAAACGAAGCTAAGCGAAGCTAAACGAAGCTAGACGAAGCTAAACGATGCTAAACGAAGCTAAACGAAGCTAAGCTAAGCTAAGCTAAACGAAGCTAAACGAAGGTAAACGAAGGTAATCGAAGCTAAACGAAGCTAAACGAAGCTAAGCTAAACGAAGCTAAACGAAGCTAAGCGAAGCTAAACGAAGCTAAACGAAGCTAAACGAAGCTAAGAGAAGCTAAGCGAAGCTAAACGAAGCTAAACGAAGCTAAACGAAGCTAAGCGAAGCTAAACGAAGCTAAACGAACCTAAGCTAAACGAAGCTAAGCCAAACGAAGCTAAACGAAGCTAAGCGAAGCTAAACGAAGCTAAACTAATCTAAACGATGCTAAAGGAAGCTAAACGAAGCTAAACTAAGCTAAACGAAGCTAAGCTAAGCTAAGCTAAACGAAGCTAAACGAAGCTAAACGAAGCAAAACGAAGCTAAACGAAGCTAAACGAAGCTAAACGAAGCAAAACGAAGCTAAACGAAGCTAAGCTAAACGAAGCTAAACGAAGCTAAGCTAAGCGAAGCTAAACGAAGCTAAACGAAGCTAAAAGAAGCTAAGCGAAGCTAAACGAAGCTAAACGAAGCTAAGCTAAACGAAGCTAAACGAAGCTAAGCTAAGCGAAGCTAAACGAAGCTAAAAGAAGCTAAGCGAAGCTAAAAGAAGCTAAGCGAAGCTAAACGAAGCTAAACTAAGCTAAACGAAGCTAAACGAAGCTAAGCTAAGCTAAACGAAGCTAAGCTAAGCTAAACGAAGCTAAACGAAGCTAAGCTAAACGAAGCTAAACGAAGCTAAACGAAGCTAAGCGAAGCTAAACGAAGCTAAACGAAGCTAAACTAATCTAAACGATGCTAAACGAAGCTAAACTAAGCTAAACGAAGGTAAACGAAGGTAAACGAAGCTAAGCTAAGCTAAACGAAGCTTAACGAAGCTAAGCTAAGCTTAGCTAAGCTAAACGAAGCTAAACGAAGCTAAACGAAGCTAAGCTAAACGAAGCTAAGCTAAACGAAGCTAAACGAAGCTAAACGAAGCTAAGCGAAGCTAAACGAAGCTAAACGAAGCTAAACTAAGCTAAACGAAGCTAAGCTAAACGAAGCTAAACGAAGCTAAGCTAAGCTAAAGGAAGCTAAACGAAGGTAAACGAAGCTAAACGAAGCTAAATGAAGCTAAGCTAAACGAAGCTAAACGAAGCTAAGCGAAGCTAAGCGAAGCTAAACGAAGCTAAACGAAGGTAAACGAAGCTAAGCGAAGCTAAACGAAGCTAAACGAAGCTAAACTAAGCTAAACTAAGCTAAACGAAGCTAAACGAAGCTAAGCTAAACGAAGCTAAACGAAGCTAAGCTAAACGAAGCTAAGCTAAACGAAGCTAAGCTAAACGAAGCTAAGCTAAACGAAGCTAAACGAAGCTAAACGAAGCTAAGCGAAGCTAAACGAAGCTAAACGAAGCTAAACGAAGCTAAACGAAGCTAAACGAAGCAAAACGAAGCTAAACGAAGCTAAGCGAAGCTAAACGAAGCTAAACGAAGCAAAACGAAGCTAAACGAAGCTAAACCAAGCTAAACGAAGCTAAGCGAAGCTAAACGAAGCTAAACGAAGCAAAACGAAGCAAAACGAAGCAAAACGAAGCTAAACGAAGCTAAACGAAGCTAAACAAAGCTAAACGAAGCTAAACGAAGCTAAGCTAAACGAAGCTAAACGAAGCTAAGCTAAGCTAAAGGAAGCTAAGCTAATCGAAGCTAAACGAAGCTAAACGAAGCTAAGCGAAGCTAATCGAAGCTAAACGAAGCTAAACGAAGCTAAGCGAAGCTAAACGAAGCTAAACGAAGCTAAACGAAGCTAAACGAAGCTAAACGAAGCTAAACGAAGCTAAACTAAGCTAAACGAAGCTAAACGAAGCTAAGCTAAACGAAGCTAAACGAAGCTAAGCGAAGCTAAACGAAGCTAAACGAAGCTAAACGAAGCAAAACGAAGCTAAACGAAGCTAAGCGAAGCTAAACGAAGCTAAACGAAGCAAAACGAAGCTAAACGAAGCTAAACCAAGCTAAACGAAGCTAAGCGAAGCTAAACGAAGCTAAACGAAGCAAAACGAAGCAAAACGAAGCTAAACGAAGCTAAACGAAGCTAAACAAAGCTAAACGAAGCTAAACGAAGCTAAGCTAAACGACGCTAAACGAAGCTAAACGAAGCTAAAGGAAGCTAAGCTAATCGAAGCTAAACGAAGCTAAACGAAGCTAAACGAAGCTAAGCGAAGCTAAACGAAGCTAAACGAAGCTAAACGAAGCTAAACGAAGCTAAGCGAAGCTAAACGAAGCTAAACGAAGCTAAACGAAGCTAAACTAAGCTAAACGAAGCTAAACGAAGCTAAACGAAGCTAAGCTAAACGAAGCTAAACGAAGCTAAGCGAAGCTAAACGAAGCTAAACGAAGCTAAACGAAGCTAAGCGAAGCTAAACGAAGCTAAATGAAGCTAAACGAAGCTAAACTAAGCTAAACGAAGCTAAACGAAGCTAAACGATGCTAAACGAAGCTAAGCTAAACGAAGCTAAACGAAGCTAAGCTAAAAGAAGCTAAACGAAGCTAAACGAAGCTAAATGAAGCTAAGCTAAACGAAGCTAAACGAAGCTAAACGAAGCTAAATGAAGCTAAGCTAAACGAAGCTAAACGAAGCTAAGCGAAGCTAAACGAAGCTAGACGAAGCTAAACGATGCTAAACGAAGCTAAACGAAGCTAAGCTAAGCTAAGCTAAACGAAGCTAAACGAAGGTAAACGAAGGTAATCGAAGCTAAACGAAGCTAAACGAAGCTAAGCTAAACGAAGCTAAACGAAGCTAAACGAAGCTAAGCGAAGCTAAACGAAGCTAAACGAAGCTAAACGAAGCTAAGAGAAGCTAAGCGAAGCTAAACGAAGCTAAACGAAGCTAAACGAAGCTAAGCGAAGCTAAACGAAGCTAAACGAACCTAAGCTAAACGAAGCTAAGCCAAACGAAGCTAAACGAAGCTAAGCGAAGCTAAACGAAGCTAAACTAATCTAAACGATGCTAAAGGAAGCTAAACGAAGCTAAACTAAGCTAAACGAAGCTAAGCTAAGCTAAGCTAAACGAAGCTAAACGAAGCTAAACGAAGCAAAACGAAGCTAAACGAAGCTAAACGAAGCTAAACGAAGCAAAACGAAGCTAAACGAAGCTAAGCTAAACGAAGCTAAACGAAGCTAAGCTAAGCGAAGCTAAACGAAGCTAAACGAAGCTAAAAGAAGCTAAGCGAAGCTAAACGAAGCTAAACGAAGCTAAGCTAAACGAAGCTAAACGAAGCTAAGCTAAGCGAAGCTAAACGAAGCTAAAAGAAGCTAAGCGAAGCTAAAAGAAGCTAAGCGAAGCTAAACGAAGCTAAACTAAGCTAAACGAAGCTAAACGAAGCTAAGCTAAGCTAAACGAAGCTAAGCTAAGCTAAACGAAGCTAAACGAAGCTAAGCTAAACGAAGCTAAACGAAGCTAAACGAAGCTAAGCGAAGCTAAGCGAAGCTAAACGAAGCTAAACGAAGCTAAACTAATCTAAACGATGCTAAACGAAGCTAAACTAAGCTAAACGAAGGTAAACGAAGCTAAGCTAAGCTAAACGAAGCTTAACGAAGCTAAGCTAAGCTAAGCTAAGCTAAACGAAGCTAAACGAAGCTAAACGAAGCTAAGCTAAACGAAGCTAAGCTAAACGAAGCTAAACGAAGCTAAACGAAGCTAAACGAAGCTAAGCGAAGCTAAACGAAGCTAAACGAAGCTAAACTAAGCTAAACGAAGCTAAGCTAAACGAAGCTAAACGAAGCTAAGCTAAGCTAAAGGAAGCTAAACGAAGGTAAACGAAGCTAAACGAAGCTAAATGAAGCTAAGCTAAACGAAGCTAAACGAAGCTAAGCGAAGCTAAGCGAAGCTAAACGAAGCTAAACGAAGGTAAACGAAGCTAAGCGAAGCTAAACGAAGCTAAACGAAGCTAAACTAAGCTAAACTAAGCTAAACGAAGCTAAACGAAGCTAAGCTAAACGAAGCTAAACGAAGCTAAGCTAAACGAAGCTAAGCTAAACGAAGCTAAGCTAAACGAAGCTAAACGAAGCTAAACGAAGCTAAGCGAAGCTAAACGAAGCTAAACGAAGCTAAACGAAGCTAAACGAAGCAAAACGAAGCTAAACGAAGCTAAGCGAAGCTAAACGAAGCTAAACGAAGCAAAACGAAGCTAAACGAAGCTAAACCAAGCTAAACGAAGCTAAGCGAAGCTAAACGAAGCTAAACGAAGCAAAACGAAGCAAAACGAAGCAAAACGAAGCTAAACGAAGCTAAACGAAGCTAAACGAAGCTAAGCTAAACGAAGCTAAACGAAGCTAAGCTAAGCTAAAGGAAGCTAAGCTAATCGAAGCTAAGCTAATCGAAGCTAAACGAAGCTAAACGAAGCTAAGCGAAGCTAATCGAAGCTAAACGAAGCTAAACGAAGCTAAGCGAAGCTAAACGAAGCTAAACGAAGCTAAACGAAGCTAAACGAAGCTAAGCGAAGCTAAACGAAGCTAAACGAAGCTAAACGAAGCTAAACTAAGCTAAACGAAGCTAAACGAAGCTAAGCTAAACGAAGCTAAACGAAGCTAAGCGAAGCTAAACGAAGCTAAACGAAGCTAAACGAAGCTAAGCGAAGCTAAACGAAGCTAAATGAAGCTAAACGAAGCTAAACTAAGCTAAACGAAGCTAAACGAAGCTAAACGATGCTAAACGAAGCTAAGCTAAACGAAGCTAAACGAAGCTAAACGAAGCTAAGCTAAAAGAAGCTAAACGAAGCTAAACGAAGCTAAATGAAGCTAAGCTAAACGAAGCTAAACGAAGCTAAACGAAGCTAAATGAAGCTAAGCTAAACGAAGCTAAACGAAGCTAAGCGAAGCTAAACGAAGCTAGACGAAGCTAAACGATGCTAAACGAAGCTAAACGAAGCTAAGCTAAGCTAAGCTAAACGAAGCTAAACGAAGGTAAACGAAGGTAAACGAAGCTAAACGAAGGTAAACGAAGGTAAACGAAGCTAAACGAAGCTAAGCTAAACGAAGCTAAACGAAGCTAAACGAAGCTAAACGAAGCTAAGCGAAGCTAAACGAAGCTAAACGAAGCTAAGAGAAGCTAAGCGAAGCTAAACGAAGCTAAACGAAGCTAAACGAAGCTAAACTAAGCTAAACGAAGCTAAACGAAGCTAAACGAAGCTAAACTAAGCTAAACGAAGCTAAACGAAGCTAAACGAAGCTAAACGAAGCTAAGCTAAACTAAGCTAAACGAAGCTAAACGAAGCTAATCGAAGCTAAACGAAGCTAAACGAAGCTAAGCGAAGCTAAACGAAGCTAAACGAAGCTAAACGAAGCTAAGCGAAGCTAAACGAAGCTAAATGAAGCTAAACGAAGCTAAACTAATCTAAACGAAGCTAAACGAAGCTAAACGATGCTAAACGAAGCTAAGCTAAACGAAGCTAAACGAAGCTAAGCTAAAAGAAGCTAAACGAAGCTAAACGAAGCTAAATGAAGCTAAGCTAAACGAAGCTAAACGAAGCTTAATGAAGCTAAGCTAAACGAAGCTAAACGAAGCTAAGCGAAGCTAAACGAAGCTAAACGAAGCTAAACGATGCTAAACGAAGCTAAACGAAGCTAAGCTAAGCTAAGCTAAACGAAGCTAAACGAAGGTAAACGAAGGTAAACGAAGCTAAACTAAGCGAAGCTAAACGAAGCTAAACGAAGCTAAGAGAAGCTAAGAGAAGCTAAGCGAAGCTAAACGAAGCTAAACGAAGCTAAACGAAGCTAAGCGAAGCTAAACGAAGCTAAACGAAGCTAAACTAAGCTAAACGAAGCTAAACGAAGCTAAACGAAGCTAAACGAAGCTAAGCTAAACTAAGCTAAACGAAGCTAAACGAAGCTAATCGAAGCTAAGCTAATCGAAGCTAAACGAAGCTAAACGAAGCTAAGCGAAGCTAAACGAAGCTAAACGAAGCTAAACGAAGCTAAACGAAGCTAAACGAAGCTAAGCGAAGCTAAACGAAGCTAAACGAAGCTAAACTAAGCTAAACGAAGCTAAATGAAGCTAAACGAAGCTAAACGAAGCTAAGCTAAACTAAGCTAAACGAAGCTAAACGAAGCTAAAGGAAGCTAAGCTAAACTAAGCTAAACGAAGCTAAGCTAAACGAAGCTAAACGAAGCTAAGCTAAGCGAAGCTAAACGAAGCTAAACGAAGCTAAAAGAAGCTAAGCGAAGCTAAACGAAGCTAAACGAAGCTAAGCTAAACGAAGCTAAGCTAAGCGAAGCTAAACGAAGCTAAAAGAAGCTAAGCGAAGCTAAACGAAGCTAAGCTAAACGAAGCTAAACGAAGCTAAACTAAGCTAAACGAAGCTAAACGAAGCTAAACGAAGCTAAACGAAGCTAAGCTAAGCTAAACGAAGCTAAACGAACTTAAGCTAAACGAAGCTAAACGAAGCTAAGCCAAACGAAGCTAAACGAAGCTAAGCGAAGCTAAACGAAGCTAAACTAATCTAAACGATGCTAAAGGAAGCTAAACGAAGCTAAACTAAGCTAAACGAAGCTAAACGAAGCTAAGCTAAGCTAAGCTAAACGAAGCTAAACGAAGCAAAACGAAGCTAAACCAAGCTAAGCTAAACGAAGCTAAACGAAGCTAAGCTAAGCGAAGCTAAACGAAGCTAAACGAAGCTAAAAGAAGCTAAGCGAAGCTAAACGAAGCTAAACGAAGCTAAGCTAAACGAAGCTAAACGAAGCTAAGCTAAGCGAAGCTAAACGAAGCTAAAAGAAGCTAAGCGAAGCTAAACGAAGCTAAACGAAGCTAAGCTAAACGAAGCTAAACTAAGCTAAACGAAGCTAAACGAAGCTAAGCTAAGCTAAACGAAGCTAAACGAAGCTAAGCTAAGCTAAACGAAGCTAAACGAAGCTAACCTAAACGAAGCTAAACGAAGCTAAGCGAAGCTAAACGAAGCTAAACTAATCTAAACGATGCTAAACGAAGCTAAACTAAGCTAAACGAAGGTAAACGAAGCTAAGCTAAGCTAAACGAAGCTTAACGAAGCTAAGCTAAGCTAAACGAAGCTAAACGAAGCTAAGCTAAACGAAGCTAAACGAAGCTAAACGAAGCTAAGCTAAACGAAGCTAAACGAAGCTAAGCTAAACGAAGCTAAACGACGCTAAGCGAAGCTAAACGAAGCTAAACTAAGCTAAACTAAGCTAAACTAAGCTAAACGAAGCTAAACGAAGCTAAGCTAAACGAAGCTAAACGAAGCTAAATGAAGCTAAGCTAAACGAAGCTAAACGAAGCTAAACGAAGCTAAATGAAGCTAAGCTAAACGAAGCTAAACGAAGCTAAGCGAAGCTAAACGAAGCTAAACGAAGCTAAACGATGCTAAACGATGCTAAACGAAGCTAAACGAAGCTAAACGAAGCTAAGCTAAGCTAAAGGAAGCTAAACGAAGGTAAACGAAGCTAAACGAAGCTAAACGAAGCTAAGCTAAACGAAGCTAAACGAAGCTAAGCGAAGCTAAACGAAGCTAAACGAAGCTAAACGAAGCTCAACGAAGCTAAGCGAAAGTATTCGAAGCTAAACGAAGCTAAACGAAGCTAAGCGAAGCTAAACGAAGCTAAGCGAAGCTAAACGAAGCTAAACGAAGCTAAACGAAGCTAAGCGAAGCTAAACGAAGCTAAACGAAGCTAAACTAAGCTAAACGAAGCTAAGCTAAACGAAGCTAACGAAGCTAAGCTAAACGAAGCTAAACGAAGCTAAGCTTAACGAAGCTAAACGAAGCTAAACGAAGCTAAGCTAAGCTAAAGGAAGCTAAACGAAGGTAAACGAAGCTAAACGAAGCTAAACGAAGCTAAACGAAGCTAAACGATGCTAAACGAAGCTAAACGAAGCTAAACGAAGCTAAACGAAGCTAAATGAAGCTAAGCTAAACGAAGCTAAACGAAGCTAAGCGAAGCTAAGCGAAGCTAAACGAAGCTAAACGAAGGTAAACGAAGCTAAGCGAAGCTAAACGAAGCTAAACGAAGCTAAACTAAGCTAAACTAAGCTAAACGAAGCTAAACGAAGCTAAGCTAAACGAAGCTAAACGAAGCTAAGCTAAACGAAGCTAAGCTAAACGAAGCTAAACGAAGCTAAACGAAGCTAAGCGAAGCTAAACGAAGCTAAACGAAGCTAAACGAAGCTAAACGAAGCTAAACGAAGCAAAACGAAGCTAAACGAAGCTAAGCGAAGCTAAACGAAGCTAAACGAAGCAAAACGAAGCTAAACGAAGCTAAACCAAGCTAAACGAAGCTAAGCGAAGCTAAACGAAGCTAAACGAAGCAAAACGAAGCAAAACGAAGCTAAACGAAGCTAAACGAAGCTAAACAAAGCTAAACGAAGCTAAACGAAGCTAAGCTAAACGACGCTAAACGAAGCTAAACGAAGCTAAAGGAAGCTAAGCTAATCGAAGCTAAACGAAGCTAAACGAAGCTAAGCGAAGCTAAACGAAGCTAAACGAAGCTAAACGAAGCTAAGCGAAGCTAAACGAAGCTAAACGAAGCTAAACGAAGCTAAACGAAGCTAAGCGAAGCTAAACGAAGCTAAACGAAGCTAAACGAAGCTAAACTAAGCTAAACGAAGCTAAACGAAGCTAAACGAAGCTAAGCTAAACGAAGCTAAACGAAGCTAAGCGAAGCTAAACGAAGCTAAACGAAGCTAAACGAAGCTAAGCGAAGCTAAACGAAGCTAAATGAAGCTAAACGAAGCTAAACTAAGCTAAACGAAGCTAAACGAAGCTAAACGATGCTAAACGAAGCTAAGCTAAACGAAGCTAAACGAAGCTAAACGAAGCTAAGCTAAAAGAAGCTAAACGAAGCTAAACGAAGCTAAATAAAGCTAAGCTAAACGAAGCTAAACGAAGCTAAATGAAGCTAAGCTAAACGAAGCTAAACGAAGCTAAGCGAAGCTAAACGAAGCTAGACGAAGCTAAACGATGCTAAACGAAGCTAAACGAAGCTAAGCTAAGCTAAGCTAAACGAAGCTAAACGAAGGTAAACGAAGGTAAACGAAGCTAAACGAAGCTAAACGAAGCTAAGCTAAACGAAGCTAAACGAAGCTAAACGAAGCTAAGCGAAGCTAAACGAAGCTAAACGAAGCTAAACGAAGCTAAGAGAAGCTAAGCGAAGCTAAACGAAGCTAAACGAAGCTAAACGAAGCTAAGCGAAGCTAAACGAAGCTAAACGAAGCTAAACGAAGCTAAACTAAGCTAAACGAAGCTAAACGAAGCTAAACGAAGCTAAGCTAAACTAAGCTAAACTAAGCTAAACGAAGCTAAACGAAGCTAATCGAAGCTAAGCTAATCGAAGCTAAACGAAGCTAAACGAAGCTAAGCGAAGCTAAACGAAGTTAAACGAAGCTAAACGAAGGTAAACGAAGCTAAGCGAAGCTAAACGAAGCTAAATGAAGCTAAACGAAGCTAAACTAAGCTAAACGAAGCTAAACGAAGCTAAACGATGCTAAACGAAGCTAAGCTAAACGAAGCTAAACGAAGCTAAGCTAAAAGAAGCTAAACGAAGCTAAATGAAGCTAAGCTAAACGAAGCTAAACGAAGCTTAATGAAGCTAAGCTAAACGAAGCTAAACGAAGCTAAGCGAAGCTAAGCGAAGCTAAACGAAGCTAAACGAAGCTAAACTAAGCTAAACGAAGCTAAACGAAGCTAAACGAAGCTAAGCTAAACTAAGCTAAACGAAGCTAAACGAAGCTAATCGAAGCTAAGCTAATCGAAGCTAAACGAAGCTAAACGAAGCTAAGCGAAGCTAAACGAAGCTAAACGAAGCTAAACGAAGCTAAACGAAGCTAAGCGAAGCTAAACGAAGCTAAACGAAGCTAAACTAAGCTAAACGAAGCTAAATGAAGCTAAACGAAGCTAAACGAAGCTAAGCTAAACTAAGCTAAACGAAGCTAAACGAAGCTAAAGGAAGCTAAGCTAATCGAAGCTAAACGAAGCTAAACGAAGCTAAGCGAAAGTATTCGAAGCTAAACGAAGCTAAACGAAGCTAAGCGAAGCTAAACGAAGCTAAACGAAGCTAAACTAAGCTAAACGAAGCTAAACGAAGCTAAGCTAAACGAAGCTAAACGAAGCTAAGCTCAACGAAGCTAAACGAAGCTAAGCGAAGCTAAACGAAGCTAAACTAAGCTAAACTAAGCTAAACGAAGCTAAACGAAGCTAAGCTAAACGAAGCTAAACGAAGCTTAGCTAAACTTAGCTAAACGAAGCTAAGCGAAGCTAAACGAAGCTAAACGAAGCTAAACGAAGCTAAACGAAGCTAAATGAAGCTAAACGAAGCTAAACTAAGCTAAACGAAGCTAAACGAAGCTAAACGATGCTAAACGAAGCTAAACGAAGCTAAACGGAGCTAAATGAAGCTAAGCTAAACGAAGCTAAACGAAGCTAAGCGAAGCTAAGCGAAGCTAAACGAAGCTAAACGAAGCTAAACGAAGCTAAGCGAAGCTAAACGAAGCTAAACGAAGCTAAACTAAGCTAAACTAAGCTAAACGAAGCTAAACGAAGCTAAACGAAGCTAAGCTAAACGAAGCTAAACGAAGCTAAGCTAAACGAAGCTAAGCTAAACGAAGCTAAACGAAGCTAAACGAAGCTAAACGAAGCTAAGCGAAGCTAAACGAAGCTAAACGAAGCAAAACGAAGCTAAACGAAGCTAAACGAAGCAAAACGAAGCTAAACGAAGCTAAGCGAAGCTAAACGAAGCTAAACGAAGCAAAACGAAGCTAAACGAAGCTAAACGAAGCAAAACGAAGCTAAACGAAGCTAAACGAAGCTAAGCTAAACGAAGCTAAACGAAGCTAAGCGAAGCTAAACGAAGCAAAACGAAGCTAAACGAAGCTAAACGAAGCAAAACGAAGCTAAACGAAGCTAAACGAAGCTAAGCTAAGCTAAGCGAAGCGAATCCACTCTAAACCACTCTAAACCACTCTAGCCACTCTAAACCACTCTAAACCACTCTAAACCACTCTAAACTACTCTAAACCACTCTAAACCACTCTAAACCACTCTAGCCACTCTAAGCTAAGCGAAGCCACTCTAAACCACTCTAAACCACTCTATCCACTCTAAGCCACTCTAAACTACTCTAAACCACTCTAAATTACTCTAAACCACTAAGCTAAGCGAAGCGAAGCTAAGGGAAGCTCTAAGCGAAGCTACGTTTCCTTGTAAAAACCATGAGTTTCATCGAGTTTTCTGAGTTTCATCGAGTTTTCGGTAGATTTATGCAAATGAGTATTCTTGTAGCAAACTCTTGAAAATAGTGGTGGATGGGGAATTTTATGCAAATTGGTATATTGGCTGCAAACCATTGAAAATACTGGTTTTATGCATGAAAAAGTTTTTTCAGAATTTATGCAAATTAGTATTTTGGAAGCAAACTTTTGAAAATGGCGGCCTTATGCAAAAAAATTGGTTTGCTGTAAACTTATGCAAATTAGTAGGGTCGAATATTCGGTTTTATTGAAAAAATCGGCTGCTAGACCATAGCCCACTCGATCACGCACATACGGACGCAAGCTGCTCGCATCGGCGGGTGGGTAAAAATTATTTGAAATACGTCACTGGCACCACGTGACGCCAAGATACTGCAACGGTTGCAGACAGTAGGCACACTGTCGTACAGAAGCTTAAATTTTTAGATCTTTTATTCTTTTTTGTTTATGGTTAGTCCACTGCCGTCATTTAACTACTTCGACCCCAAACATCTAGTTCTTTCTGTTACCACCCTTTACCCATTCCATTGTTAAAAGAGCATTCGAAAATCATTCAGTAAGAATGTAGTCATCATTTTGATGAACCGCGCGGTTCAGGACTTCATAATGTTTAGTTTCTTTATAATTTAAATTACGGAATGAAAGTTCAAGAAGTTTTTGATCCACCAAATTATGTCTTCTAATTTAAATCAAGTTAAAGTTAGTCTGCAACCGAAGGATGAAAGATAACGGCACAACCAAGAAAGTAGCTGGGTAATATGATAGTTTTTAACACTAATTGTGACTTCGGTCCGATCCTTTTTTTATGGATTGACTGAACGCCTTTGTAATCGGAATGAGTTCCCATGCGGACGAGAAGAAACTCATAGTAAAATTTAATTTCATTATAATACAAAGACTCCACATGGAGTAGGACTCGTCACCTAGTCCTTGTTTTCGCAGCGCCAATTTCCCGAAGTGGTAGTTTTCGAAATACGACTAAGCTTCTTTGAACCACGACCTATGACGTTTTCGAATATTTCTGCCCACCCACCGATGCCCTCTTTATAGACCATTTAAAATACGCGAAACTTCAAAACTGGCTTTTGTGTATGTTAATTGGTAGTACAAGCTTTATTATTTACTGTTAAATTATTTCTAGATATGATAATACATGTGTTTTAGCATACCAATATCAAATAGACCGTTCACGTTTCTTATGGATTTGAATTATAGACTTCGTTATAGTTGTGTAGTGCACGTTTTGGCGGTCTGTTTCTCCGTAGTTTATACTTCATTTTCTGAATCCTATTCAAGGAAAGACATAAAACTACCTGCTCAGTTTCCTACTGATACGATCTGAGGAAAATGCAATGACCTCTACTTTCGGTCAAGGTCACTCAAAATTTACACCGGAAGGCCAGAGTACCTGGAGAACAAAAGCAGACTGGTTTTGTCCTCCAGGTAGCCCGGCCTCCTGGTGTAAATGCTATGAATCCTCCATTTGTGTAAGCTATCTATACTGTGTGCCTAACAACTGAACGCTGTTTCACCTATAGATATGCTCCATAAGTTTGTCACTGGTTATTGAGAGCTTGCCTAGAAGTGGCGTAGGTGAAACGTCATAGATTATCTTAAAGCGACGCCTGGTGAGGTGTTGTCATAGGCTTAATACAGACTAAATAGGAAGATCGACAGCTAAACCGAGTGTATAGTCCATTCTCGCGTCGTACCACTCTTATCTTACAATGAATTGTACGGTATGATTAAAGGTTTTTAAAGCGCATACCCCATAAAGCTCTTTCATAGCTTTTATATCATCTTCGTGAAAGGCTACTTTATCTGTCAATCTCTCGTGGCTGGGATACATAACGGCTCCTTTAACGTCGGAATGTCCCAGTCCCAGGGAATGACCCAGCTCGTGCAGGGTTACGTAATAAAAGTCAACGCCTAAGCACAATACAATAAGGATCAATTTTCATTTTATAATCGACTTAAGGTATTAGAATCAATCGACTTAACTTACGGTAGAGCTTTTCCTTGGAAAAGGTGAAATAAAACTTTTCGTCATCGTCATAGTGAACGTCACCGTTTTCAGGACTAAATGCGTGAGCTAAGATTCCTCCCTGACCATCGAAAGGATCTTCGTCACCATGATCTCCCTTTGAGAAGCTCAACTCTATGTCCGCTTTGCCATCGTTAGTTTTTTCAAATTTAAGGCGGCTAATTCCACTCCAAGCCTACGAAAAAAGGGTTAAAACTGAATTTGCGATGTATTTATAAATAGAGACACGGCAGTAAGTGATAAACCCCTTCTACAAAACGTCACACCTCCGCTTATCCAATCATCTCTACTCCCCAACTAGCCTTCTATTTCATAAAATTATACACCATGTAGGAAGGAACCGTCTGATGCCCCATTCTTTTCGCTGTTACCCTAATTTTAAGTTCAATTTTCGATCATGTACATTCAAAAGTACATAGTTAAACCAAAAGTATCCTTCGCACCCTTTGGTTCTAGACGCTATGTAAAATGAAAAGCAAACGGCCCTCGTTTCAACCTCTACACGAAACAATCAATCGTAGAAGTTTTTGAAGGTCAAAAGTACACTATGGTGGTTAAGGTAATCATATGCAGAGGGGGAGGGCGACACTATTCTGAGCGGTAAAGGGGTTTGTCCAATTACAGGGTGCGAGCCAGCTTTAATGAAGTACACTTTTGGTTTCGATCTATCAAATTTTGGTACTATGCCTACGTTTTGAGAAAGAAAACCTTCAAATTCAGCTAATAGTTACGTTTGTGAATATACTGTCTACACAAATGTAGAATTATGTAGTTTTTTGTCTGTGATTACGTATGCCTCGATGAACACGAAAACTAAGGTTAAGAAATAGTTTCAGATTCATTCATAGCAACTCAAGATTATCACCCGGACAGACACTAAGATTATGCATCGCAATTTTTTGGTTTGTACAAAACTCAAAATGTGACTGCTTACTTCGAATGCTTTAGCAATATCCTTATCTATCCACCTCTTTGGATATTTGTTTGTATATTTTGTAACATTATAGGTAATATTTGTACGGCTCCATTTTGAACCTGCGCCAGACGAAAATTTAATCCTTAAATTGAGGGCGTTCATAATGATAAATTACCAGTAAGTGAATAATTTTGGGGATGTAAATTTCTCTTCGTTCTCACTCTGTTAGCTGGAGTGATGTCAGCAACTCCGCATCGTGGCTTATTCATTTCTTTCAGAGTTTCGCTGTCTAATTCGCCTAAATATTTTAATGAAAATCAGATTAATTTCTCATCACGGACTCTAAAACATTACAATTATTGATTATGATCGTGTATAACTAGAAATAACATAAACAAATCCACTTCGGTTTTCATCGAATCAACTAACGTTGTAAGCTATAAATATTTTTTAACAATTCCTCATAACATTAGGTCTTCCCTAACCGTTCTCATCAATTCACATTTTCCAAAAGAAAGCGACTTATGAATCAGTTTTCGTTTCACTTACCAGTTGTTGTTAAAGAAGTGAACGACTGAAATTTTCGTATTGCTTCTTTGAATTTATCTGTTGAACTGCGAAAAAGTAGTTGATTGGCAACTCCATTGTCGGTTTGATCGAAGTATCTGTATTTTTCCAAAAACCTCTGCAATAATAGATTTGTAAATATGAAATTTCTCATATTTATTGCAAGGTGTTTAAAGTGTGAATAGAAATTAATTTACTTTGGCATCTTTTTCGGTAGCTACGGGTTTAGACGACACTACTTGGAGAAAAATCCAAGAGACAATTATACTTACTGAAACCTCACGTGAAAAACTCATATTGTTGTGATAAGGTTATGCTTTTACCAAGATGATGTCCTAGATATAAGCTCCACGAGCCATTGTGTAAAACTATCATAAATAACTTAAGTAGGCCTACATCTCAAGCAACGCTGTAAATTAAAGAGAGTTATTTCCTCAAATTAATATAAGTTAATTTTAATATTTACGGTACAAATAACGCTTGTTTAAAGAGATAAGGGAAAATTTACTAGCTTGTGTTAACAATTACAGTGCGTCGAGAAATAGGACGAAATTTATTGATATTTATCGTCAAAATGAAAAGTGTATCTCGTTTGTGGATATCCCTTATGACAGGAATACATAGATCTGGAATCTTTAACAAGACATTTTATGTTAATTTCTGCTCGTATAAAAGGAGAGGTGTAGAAACCGTCACCGCTGACGTCATATCTAATCTATTTGAACTTAGGATTGAGGTAGCTAGCGACCTATGTGCTCCGATCACGAATCTAAACAAGTTCTCTCTGGGACGGTGATCTGAGGAGCTGACAGTTTAACGTAGTTTAAGGCCTTCCCCTTACCTTCAATCAGATTTAAGTATGGAGTCTATTGCCGCTTAAAGATAGGACATTACAGTTCCATTTCCTTTCACAGCCCATTATGGGTCAGTTTTTAGGCCGCTATCAGGTCTTTAGATACATTCCCGATCTGAGGCTTGGAGATTGTACTTTCATGGAATATATCGCCACGAAGAGAAAAGAGTAGAAAGTGAACAAAAAGGTGTGACGTATTGTATGAAGGGCTCATTAGGAAAAACTGGCATTTCTACTTTTATTTCCGCATTGTTTCTTTCTTTGACCTTCATGAAAAAACTAAGAGATTAATAGAGATGGGCCGATACCAGTTTGAACCGATACCGATCTATCGGTTTAGCCAAATACCGGTACCGATACCGATATTGGTATCGGCCCATCTCTAGATATTAATAGTGGTGCTAAACAGTAGAGTGTGTGACCTTATCGGGTAATTAGTACCCTTTCTGTTATGGCGTGTCAGTTCCGCTCTCTTATTTATCACAATCAAGTTTAAGGAACTAGGCCTGTGTGTGACGCTTCTAGATTCATTTTCAGTCGCTCTTGATGGTCAATACTTTCTGTTCTATGAAACTGAACATAACGTATTCATAACCCTCAATTTAGCTATTTTATCAAGTGCATTTGAACTACAGATAGTGTATGTCCAAACAAGATGATGCCGGCCATATCATACTTTTGCTCTAACTGAAATATTTGTTAGAACAAGACACCTTAAGGAGAAGCTCAATATAAGGAAAATGGACCATAAACACCTGGAAAATTCGATACTATCAAAGTTAAATCCCTGTAAGAATAATTATCGGAACACTAATGTTAAATCTCCATAGGAATGGTTGATTAAATCTTCACAGGGATAATAGAAGCTCCAAAGTTATATATGCATTAGTATAGGGCGTCTTATAGGTGTTTGTTACGCATTCACTGAAATATATTGACTAATTAAATGCCCACGCGAATATGACGTCATTCAACACGTAATGTTCAGCTGACCATATAAAGGCACTTGAGCATTAAATAAGTGGTATTCATGTTGCTTACATTTTCAATAACTATATCGTATATAAGTTAAACGTTTACTGACACTATGAAAATTGATAAAAGCTATCTTTGTGGACAAAGAATAGAAAAAGTGAATGATAAGTAAACCAAATGGGATGACTGAAGTCCAGATATTTAACATTTTCAGTATATAGAAATGATTATAAAATGTGAATTATTTGAAGAAATTGCTTATCTTCGTTTTTTTTTTCAAAATTCCATTTGCCCAAATTATTTTATCATGAAATTTTGCATTAGTTTCGAAAAAGTACATGAGAGTACAGAGTATTCGAATATAAAATTTTATGAAAATGAAAATTAAAAGTTGCGCTTTAAGTAAAATTGGCTTAATCTTGAAGAATTCGACGCCGGTTTAGATGTTTACTTACTTTTTTGCGAGGAAGACACTAAAGAGCTAACCTCAATTTCGAAACACATAAGTATAGGCCTAGTGGCTTTCATTCTTTAGCTGTGTATTTGGCTTCCAAATGGGGTGTGCCTTTACAATAGTCTCATAGTGTTTGGATGGATTTTAATGTACTAAAGAGTAATTGGTAAACATTTATTTTATTTTTTTTATTGGATACATTAAATTGAGAAGTTTATACGAGAAGCTTTAATATCCCAAACTTTTTTTCCTCAGTAAAATTGTAATAGTTACCTCAACCAATGAAAAATACCACCAGCGCTTAAGAGGGGTCGTTAACTATTGCGCTATTCACTATTCATCTTCCTTGGTGTTACTTCATATCCTCTTCGTAATAATTAGACTTTAAAAAAATTAATTTATATTTTTACTGATCTTAACGTGAGAGTGTTTCTCATCTTCTTCAAAAGAGAAGGAGAATTCTCACTTTTCCAATAGGAATGGTATTCAATCTTAGTAAGAATGCATACAGCTAATTGGAATAATTGTGCCCCATTTCTCCCATGTTAATTTCTATGCGGGTTTTGTGATTCTGGCTTGAAAACTATCCGTCACGCCTCAAAATAGATTTTTCGCGATGTAAAATTCGTCATGCATACGTTGAGACAATGGCTAAAAATGATTCCTATTGGCTGTATGTATTTCAGATCTTATAAAACAAATACCTCCAGATATTGCAAACGAAAATGTTTTTCAGCAAGAGGAAGTTAAGCCGAACTATTCAGTTACTTAGGGTGGGAAAAAATGTTGGCATTTTAACAATGAAATAAAGCCGTACGTTAAGAAATGCCGACCAGGGTGAGTTTGGTCAAAAATATGGTTCAAATAATTTGTTTACTGGTCACGGATACTAGTGCCTGAACCCAGATACATAGAAAATATATCCGCTTCATTTACTCTTGCTGCAGCCGTACATTTCAAAAATTTGTTTGAAGGGCTAATGTGTGGCTATCTTCGACAGAACAAGAACAGCATGCCATTTCTCATCTCGTTTGAATTTTTGAATCTTGTGAAGAGCTTACCCCATAAAGATATCTTATTCCTCTTATATCGTCATCGTGAAGGACGGCTTTAGCACCGTAGTTGTAAGAGGGATACATTACGGCCTCAAGGATGTTAGTATGATCCAGTCCTAGGGAATGACCTATCTCGTGTAGAGCTACCCAGTTGAAGTCAACCTCTAAAAATATTAGACAAATTTTGAAAGCATTAATTTGAGCTATGATGAGACGATGTCAAGCTAGAAGATTTTTAGGGTTTAAACTTTTCTACGGGAATTTTGGTATTCTCTTTGTTCATAATCTCTATAAAGGGTGTTTCTGATGAGTCTGCAATCAATTAAAGGGAGTACTCTTTGGGACAGACTGAGTGAAAAGTGTCAAAGAACATGGGGTCTAAAACATTTAGTTGCGGAGATATGTACTCCCAAACCAGGCTTCTAAAACATGGAAATTGGTACACATGTGGAGTAAGACATATCAGCCTGCCCATTTTGTTTGAACCATTTCTATACTCTCCAATCTAAGAACGTTAATGAGCCTTCATCTAGTAGCAGTGTACGTTTCAAGGTAGAAGTGTGCCTAGGCTGGCAATGTAAAGTAGTTCCAAGTGCGCAATAGCGCAAGACCGGACATTTTGATGTTAATTTGGTATACATAAAAGAAACGTCAGTCGTCAACATCGAACTCGAATTTCTTCCATTATTATTAAGCTAGCCTGCGACGCGACTAAGCATAAAGTGAATTGCAAAATAAAAAGGTAATTTGACTAAACATACTATAGAATTGGTTTATGGGTGTTGTGAAACTCCAACTTTCATCATCGTCAAAACAAATATCTCCAATTGGAGGAGCGGCTGCGTGAGCCGCGACGCCTCTATAACCATCGAACGGAGCCCCGTCGCCATGATCATAACTTCCGAATCGAACAGCAATGTCCGGATTACCTCTGGTGATTTTATTAAACCTCAGCGGTGATACTTCACTCCAAGCCTGTGCAAAATGACATGGATTTAGAATTGATGTGTGCATTGGTTGACCAACCATGTAAGCTTTATCGCATTTTTCTAGCTGAGAAATTTTTAAAGCTACGCATGACATTTATTGCTATTTGATTTTTGCTGCTCTTAAAAATGTTCCATGTCATTTTGCCGTCTGGACCACTGTTTTCGAACTATGATTTGAGTGGTTTAGGGATGACCCCTTAATTAAATTATCCTTAATTAAATTTAAGGGGGTCACCCTTAAAATACTCCAATCCTAACCTGAAAATAGTGACCCGGACGGCAGAAGAACATCCCTTGTAATTTATGCCAGGCTATAACCAGAAACGTCGTGTATTTTTCTGACTCTTTCTGGAATTTCATCAGGCTTAACGAATGGCGTTAGCAATAAATAAATGTCAAATTCGAAAGTAAATCTAATCAGAGATACGTATAATAGCTAAGATGACTGATGTCGAATACCGCAACGCCTTAACATTGTTTCTGACATCACGATGCAAACTAATATCGGCATTGTTACTACTTGGCGCACCTGGAAAGCTTTCTCAAGAGCATTATCTATCCAGTATCTCGGATAATATTTTGAATATTCAGTAATTGCATAGGTGAGAGTCGTTCTGCTCCATGTGGTGCCTGTACGTTGGACAAACATTTATCAATTTCTGCTTGAAGCGCCTTATTATATAGACAAGTAACAGATATTACCAAGAACTGAAAAATTTTGAGGGTGTTCAATATTCCTTTTGATGTCTGAAACTCCGCATCGAGGTTTATTCATTTCATTTAGGGTTTCGCTGTCCAACTGACCTAAATGTTGGAAAGTTTAAAGTTTAACCAACGGTTTTGATCGTGCTCTTTACGGTTACATGAACGTGGTAAGAACTTATCTTATCTTACGAACTAATGGTAAAAACGATATCTTGGCATTGGGCGTTTTGGTTTACGATATGTTTCGAGCGTGAGCCGGTTTTAATTATAGCATTTATAGTTGTTTACAAACAATTCAAGAACAAGCAATGAACTACAAAGCTCCATATGACTACCTCGGTTTAGTGAAAACCTTGGAACGTTTTTCGACGGACCTTTTACATAAACTAATAAAACATCGATTAATTATGAAGATTCAAATCTTACCGGTTATTTTTAAAGAAGCAAATGACTGAAATTTTCTTAATGCTTGTTCAAACATTTCCGTTGACCTATGAAAATTGGTTTCATCCATAAAACCATTTTTATTTTCACTGAGATATCCATATCTTTCCAAGTAAGTCTACAATAATTGTAAGAGCATAAATTACTATACTCGAATAATGTATCATTCACTTAATTTTAAAAGAAAGAAATTTACTTTGGCATATTTTTCAGTAGTTACCGACTTTGCTAAAACTATTTGAAAAGTAAGAGCCACTGTGATTACGCGCACTGTATAAAGAATCATACCTAATATTGGACTATGGCTTTACCAAGATGTCCTAGATATAAGCTCGATTGTGTAAAACTTTGACAAAGAAATAAATCTCAGCTAATGAATTGTTTGTCCAATTTTCGTCATAATACAATACTAAATCCTTTTATTTCTATGAGGTTTTGAATTGAAAAACGTACTTCGAAATGAGCATACAGCTCTCAGGTTTATGTTATGGACGCGTGTAGAGTTAAACACGTGTTTCTACTTAACTGTAAATAAATAAAACGGCAAATTTACAACCTTTTTCGAACAATATGTTCTTGGCAAGAAGAATGCTTAATTACTCGAGGTCAATAGACAAATTCATAATTCATACGAAGAAAAGAAACATATGAGGATGCAGTTTCAAACAGGATGAGTGAAAGAATAAAATAGATCACTGTTTTTAATTAAAATGAACAAGTTGGGAAACCAAAGATAAACCTCTCCGAGTCGAGACGCAATTAAGAGGTTTTTCTTCAATAAATAAATAAATAGAGCTGATATTAATTATTTTAATCGTCATTAATTTACCTTAATTCTAGGTAAATCGTTTTAGAAAATTCTATTCCTAAAATTATTTTAATCATAGCTATTGTTGACGTTTGAATTCAAGCGTATGCCTCTTTAACAATTTTTGGAAATTTAGTCGATTTATTAACAATAAATGATGAGAAAACTCGCAATTTCGTGAAACTTTGGTGGAAGCATTGCCATTGGAAGCCAATGTTGCTTTCTGCGAACACCTTTGCTCCGATTTGCCAAATGCGGACGTGGTGACACTGTGACAGACACACACACACAGACATATGCATTGTAATACCTCTCCGTGACGTCATCGTCACTCGGATTCTAAAAACTGAAGCAGAAGGGAATAATAGAAAATACGTTTCCTGCATGGTAACATGAGTCCGACAGTCCGACTAACCTCAAAAATACACTGATAATTCGGGCAACTACACAGCGTGAAAATAGTCCCTAGATTATGTCTGCTACAATATGAAAGCTTGATACTATATCACTATTCTAAATTAGTCTTTTTACAGCCATAAAGCATGGAGATATCAACTGTCATCCTTCTCTGATTATTCCCTTCTGACTGAAGATTAAGAGATGACACTTTGTTCTTTAATTAAATTGAGCATTTTATTATCTTAATAGATAGCTTGAACAGCGGCCTTAATGCCAGCCCAGGTTTCGCGGGCCGTTGGCAATATTTGACCAGCTGGTAACATAAATCCAAAAACTCCAGTGTCTCTGAGTTCAAGAGCGAAAGCGTACTTGGTTTTCAAAGTATCGTAAACCCAGTCAACAGTTGAACCGCTGGCTTGATCTACAAAAGAAATCGCTCAGTGTGAAATTACTATACATCATTGGCTGAAATCAAAGCTGCAATAGATCAAATCTTACAGATAGCTGTGGCAATTGGCCCATATCTATAAGTTTTTCCGTGCACAGCCTTCAATGCAGTGGTACCAATACGTGAAATTCGGTCCTGAAGGTGCAAGGATAGAACAAAATCAATAGAGGTTACAGTGTTGTTTTTTTACATCGATTTGAAATAAATAACCCCTCCATAACCCCTTTTATTAAGTCAAGTTACAAGAGAATGTATTGCAAAAAAGAGTTAAATTCGAGACTTCTGGATGATGAAAGTTTGAAGTGTAGGCGGGAACACTATTAGGCTTCCTACGCTTAGGCAATGGTGCCGTAGATTAAGAAATTTGATACAAGCTTCTCACACACCTCTAAGTATCCCATGTCCCTTCTATTTTTTTCTTGGGGACTAAGATAACTTTGTCACATCTACACATGAAACGTTTCGTTGACGTTATATTTTATCTAAACATGCGCCTATGACTAAAATGGGTCGCAAATCGCAATACAGCACGTGATTTGAAACAAATCACGGTTTATGTACAAGCGTAGGACGTCGTGTTGTTTTTGTTAAAATTTTAAAGGGATATCAACGCATTTTCTTGGTCCTCTAAATTTCCCCAATTAGTTTTGATGGCTTACCAATTCGGCAGCATTTGGAGGTAAGGCTTTAGTATATCCGTAAGGATACATCCACAATTGGGAGAAACTATGAATGCTGAAATAAATCTTGAGACGGGAACCAATGCTGGAGGTGATGTTTTTCAAAGCTTGAGTCTCAGGTTCCGAGAAAGGCCCATCACCGCAGTAGGTGTCTGAGCAAGGGCTGCTACTACTTCCCACTCCTGCATTTATCAATCAATACTCTTAATTACATATATTTCATAAAGACAAGTTTTAAGTGAATCGTACCGCAGAAATTCGTATCCAAGTTTCGGTTTGCGTCAGCGCCGAAGCAGAGTGGTTGTCTCTTACTTCTGGATCTGGTCTTCCTCCAGTTTCGGTTCTAAAATGTGATTGTGTTAGCGATAAGTTTGGACTAAGTAAACACGAATAATACCGATTTATGAGTGTACACGTAACCATCAGGGTTGGTACTGGGGAAAATGTAAACCTCGTATTTGCTCAGTAGTTGACGAACAACAGTGTCGTTCGAATATCCAGCGGTAAGCTATGATAAAGTAAGATTGTAGTATTTTTAACAACTCTAAGATACGTTTAAACAAGTTGCGTATAAATATAATTTCCTAATTTTTCTATAGGTTAAATTAAATCAACAAGTAAGTTAAAAAGTAACTGAACAAAGTGTTAAAAAGTTTATATTATAAATACCTGTCCAATTATATAAAGACCGGTAGCTGGGCTAACCCATTCTCTGGCGTGAATACCACACTCAATGAAAATAGCTGGACGAGTTCCTTTGGCGGCAGCGGAAATCTACAAAGGTTAAAAATCAAATTAAATTATTTTCAACAATAATTAATCGTAAATTCTTGTACCCTTATTCCTTTAATTTGTCTCTTCTCAGTGGAGGTTCCGATAACAACAGTTTCGGCCAATTGGCTGTATTCGCTAGCAACTGTGTCCAAGTAACTGTAGATCTAATAAAACACAGCACCGATTAAATTACTTTAGTTTATAACTAAAGAAAGATCTAATAGATATATATGTATTAAATATATGTACCAAATTGCAGATAAGTATAACTTACGTCTTCCAATGTGTAGTACTTGGCGTAGTTGAAATTAGCAACGCTTCCTTTCGTAGCGTAAAGCAAATCTTGTTCAGTTGCTTTGGTAGTTGCCGCTTCCTCGTCAATTAGCCTAAGTATTAAGATTTAACTAAACTTCCTGGCATTGTCTACAAGCTTTTCAATCTGTTGTAGATAGGGCTGGTTTCAATTGCACTCACAAATGACTAGTTACACTTGTCTACACACTGTCTATTCATATAGCTAAAACATTACGCGTCTTTATGTTTTTAACAGGCTTAATGGCTAGAGGAACTCAATTAGCAAAAACCTTCCGCTAGTGTTTCTGACGCAGTTTGGTAAAATAAAGATAAGCACACTCTAAATCTATCTTACTTTTGCAAATCGGGAATGGTTACTTCAGGGTTGAACTTATTTTCTTCCAAAATGAATAGAATAAGTTGTTTGAGCGTTGGTGGAACTTGAATCAAAGTGTAACCTCTTTTCACCGAAATCTCATTCCAGAAAGAGAGCTGTAATTTAACACAAAACAGTTAAGTAAACTGATAACTATAGCAAAGACAAGTGTGACACACGTACCTGGGTATATTCTTGTTCCAATTCCTTTAAGAAAACTTCATCCAGCTTCGACTGGACAGGAACTCTTACAACTGTGTATCTGTTTAAAAAACATAGTAAATATAACAAGTTGGGAAACCAAAATAAACCTCGCAACACGTCTATCGCATTTGACTCTTAATTTCTCTTTAATGTATCAGCCAATCAGGAGCTTTTAGATTATTACGTTAGCAAAATTACGCGACTGCCCTAGGTTAATATGCACGCGTATTGCGTTTCATCAGTTGAACCAAACATTTATGGCTAGTAGGTAAGAAAACCCCAGATTTGAGGCAAACTACCCTATCACTTTGGTTTAAGTACAGTATAGCTAAAATCGAAAGTAGAACACCTCACTCATATGGTAAACCCTAAATTCTACCACCAGTTGGACTTTGGAGAAAAGAGGTAGCATGGCAATGAAAGTTTCCCATAGTACCTTGGGGAGACTAGGGTTAGGTAAGTTCGTGGCTGACTAACTCAAGTAAAACTCTGACACGACATCACCGAAACGCTCAGGATGCTGGGAGGATTTTGTTGCCATAGATTGGGGACAGAGGCAAGGCTATAGGCAAAGAGCTTACAACTCCATTTCACCTCATTCCTCAAAGTTTGTACAGTATAGCTAAGAACAAAAGTTGAACATCTCACACATATGGTTAATCCTAAATTCTTCGCTATCACTGTTTAAATATTTAAATGAAACACAGTGATATTGTGCTTGTGCATAAATCAGAATTTTGCACAATCAATTGACTAGCATTTTTGTCGCAATAAAACGTAATACGCAATATTTTCACATCACAAATGCTTACCCAGTGTAATCAACTTTTTCATCATCTCCCGCGATAATGGCCGCAGCCACGTATCCGACTAACAGACACAGAGCTAATTGCTTCATGGTTATAAGTGTGTTAAGAAACGCATTAAGACCTTTTATATGTTCCTGAGTTTATCTTTTTAAGCCATATGCCATAATTCCCAAAGGAGCGGTAATTTAGTCAAACAATATTTCTAGATGAAAGATTAGGCTTATCGATAATCTAGATCCTAAATGAAAATGCACTTTAAGAATAATAAGCCATAACACAATAAATTAGTAAGCGTTAAAAAAGATCATATTACAGCTCAGCAGCGTAGCTATTCGGTGGATTATTATTAATCCGTTATGAGATAAGGGAATTTATGTATCTTTATAATTTGGGGTTTTTAAAGATATAAAATAACCATAGTGGTGTCGAGGTTAAATGGGTCCTCATTGTAGCTATACCTGTACTGCCATAGATAGTGGTCAATTCTGCTCAGGACTTGAAGTTTGTTTTATCATGGATAAAACAAAAATTGATCCGAAAATCAATAAATTTCATAAAGAGACTTTCAATATATACATCTATAGCTGTAAAGAACTTAAAGGGGGTACACAGGACTAGAATGTTTTCTTCTTTAATCGAAAGAGTGTTTAAAATAATGAACGTATCAATTGGAACCATGTTTCTGTCTACAATACTAAAGAAGATACAAGCATTTAAGTTTCCGCAATGGCGCCTTTACGCTTTCCTGCGAAGAACTGGGACGTACAATTATTGAACGCCTAGTGTCACCTGCGTGTTTCCTCATTATGAGCGGTCTTAGTACAGTTACATTTCTGACAGTATGACACGGTGTCCTTGTTAAATCAATAAGTTCTAGCGTTTAACTTTGTAGTATGGTTTTGCAAGGAACTGTTTAATCGATATCGGCAGCTTGGTTTAACACCATACAACTACTGTACGCTGAAAATTAAATAAAGTCGTTGGATAAAAGAAATAAAAGGTTCAAATGCTTATCGCAAATTTTTGTGTTTTAAAAAATGTTCAAAATTTTACCGCATCTATTCTGATGCATCATAATAGAGCTTTTTCCAGCGTTAACATAGTAACTGACTTTGCTGTTTTTTTTCAAAGCCAGGTTATTAATTATTTGAATAGAACTTGAAAGGGGCAGAAATGACCTTCGTAATTGAGGAAGTTCAAATTTACCATTCGTGTGCAAAATAATAAAAAAAAATCTTTTTCAACATCCTTACCAAATATAAACTGCAAAGTATTTTTTTCTGTGCCTTCATGGTTTTGAACACGCAAGGTTTGAATGGCTGTGCTAAACCCCTTTAATAAGAACTACCAGAAGTGGTATGATACTAGAAGTATTGAGCTAACCAAATTCTTCACTCGGCATTAGTGAAAAGACTTGATAAAACACAAACGGTTGGCCCTCTAGTGGCGGTTTCAGAATCTTTCCCTCCAAAACGTGAGACGCTCGCGGTGGTAGACGGCCGAACTAGATTCAAGGAGCCGGGTCCGTGTTCTGCGGCTTTAGGTTGAGGGGAAAGGGGTAGGAAAGTTTTTTGGAACTCGACCAATTTTTCTCTCTCTAGTTTTAGCACGTGGGAAGCGGCATAAAATCCTCAAATTTGTTCACTAGTGCCAGGATCTATTACCAATGCTAGAGCCCTTCACTTCTAGTCTCATACCACTTCTGGAACTACCTAGAAAAAGACGTCTTTCTTTGGAATAATATATTAACCATACTATTTGAAGTACGGCACGAACCGACTTGGACTTGTGCTATTTTTGTAGAATAGTTTCGATTTTTCTGTCTGGGCATGTCCAGGCACAATGCCAATTTTAAATTAAATGCATTACTTTAAACGGTTCCAGACGTACGGTTTCGCAAAACAGCACGGTTCATTAGTTATAGTTAAAAATGTTAACGTACATAGTATGGATAAATTGCGTACATTTATTTTTGTAAGTATAGCCTACATATACTTTTATAATAACCTCAATTCGTTTCAAGAATTCTTGGGTTGATTAAAGGAGTATTTGTTCACTTGAAATCAATTCCATTATTATTGACTTTATGGTTGGGTTCAAAAGATATTTTTTGGCTAAAATTATGTGATTCGTAAAATGGCTAACGATATGAATATCGTCATAACATTATAATACTCTCGGTAATTAAATAAAGTATTATAGTGTTGTGTCATTGACTAAGGGTGTGGTCAGTTTATTTTATTTTAAAATTTCATTATACAGAGTGTTCCTGAAAATTCTTTTAAGAATTTAGGGCAATTTTGAGTCGTAAATGTTCTGTGACATTTTGACGTCCGGGCCAAATTTTCTAGTTAAGATTTGAGTTTTTTTACGGATGACCCTTAATTAAGAAACTGAAGGACAATGATTTCTAATTTAATTAAAGGGTCATCCCAAAACACTCTTAACATAAATTAAAAACGGTGGCAAGGACGCCAAAATGACAAATAACATTTTCGACTCGAAATCGCTCAAAGAACATCCCACTAAATTTCCGATATACCGTTCAGAAACACGTTGTATTATTTGAGGTTCATAAATTTTTAATTCTAGTTTTGGTATTATCCATTTCTGCTCTGCGGAAGAATTTGATTGGTCTAAACGTTGGCCCAAGAACGTTTGCGTCAAAAATGAGCACTATAAGAAACCTTGGAACACAGGTTAGCGTATAGTTTCTGACTGTTAGTTTGGTCTTGGTTTATGCCAAATTTTGCATTGAAAAGTTAAAGGAGATGGGTAGATACCAACTACAAAGTTATTATATTTAATTCCAAACGTAAGTTTAATCGACACTGATATAGTCCCATCGTAAAGCAAGCCGACACTGATATAGTTCCAATTAAGGGAAACCGTCACCGATATAGTTCCAATCTAAGTGTAACCGACACCAATACAGTCTCATCGTAATTGAAACCGACACCGAAATAGTCCCATCGTAAGGCTAACCAAGACCAATATATTTTCAATCCAAGTGAAACCGACACCGATATTGTCTAATCGTAAGGAAACCGTCACCGATATAGTCCCATCGTAAGGCAAACCGACACCGATAAAATTCCAATCTAAGTTAAGCCGACACCGATATAGTTCCAATCTAAGTTTAGCCGACACCGATTCAGTTCCATCGTAAGGGAAACCGACACCAATATATTAGCCGATGATATTGCTTAATCTTGAACCGATACCGATATGGCATCGGTAAACGCCCAAGCTTAACAATTATCAATATCGATATAGATAAACCAACGGAAGTATTTGTGACTCTGATGATAATGGATTTATACGATATGAGTCAAGAAAGAATGGTATACATATATAAAATCACCAGTCATTTTTTTTGTAATTTCCAACTATTTGTATTAATTAATAGCAATTTGGCCTGCAATTCTTTATGCTACTAAAATGGAGGGACAAAATACTCAACGTGACGGGAATTGACTTAGAACACGCTGAAACTATCCCGGATGATATTCTAAACTGCATGTGGAAACCCGACATCATATTTTTACTTTGCAAAAACCCCGTCTTAATTCTTTCAACTATTCCTAACAGGGTTTATAAAATTCTTCCTACGGGAGATATGTATCACTACAGCAGGTATAAATGATATTTAAATAACCCTAAGAAATCATTGCGAAAAACATTTCGTATGTTGCAGATATCAACTTACAGTTAACTGTCACATGGACTTTAGAGCATACCCCATGGACCGGCAAATATGCGCTCTACAACTCGAGTTTTGTAATCATATTTATTTATTTTCTACCTAAGTCGAAATCCAACGCTACATTACCTTAGCCCGAATCATTATCTTTTGGTACCAGAAAGATAAAGTAAAAGTATTTAATTTATCTTTGTTTTGAGTTAAAACGTGTCCTTTATATCGCACCATAAATTGATAATCTACCATTAAGTTTCTATGTCTAAATGTGATCTATAGATCACTAGTCTGGCTCCCTATAAACCTCCTCACCCTAACCTGGTATTAAATTATATGAGACACTACCGCCGTGAAAACCTTAACTTTAGTATGACACGCGAGAAGTGATGAAAAAAATCTAGCCTCGATTACCGCCGAGGTTTTCATTCCGTAATTTATCATGCAAAATGTCTATAAAACAGAATGATACCTTATACCTTATACATGGGTTCGTCTTTTACCCAGTTATTATTTCATAACGTAAAAACATCAGTAGCGTAAGGTATGGAAAAGTTACTCGTGATTCGGGTAAAAAGCATAGGTTTAATAGAGCGGGAGAAAAAGAGTCACCCCAAAGTAAACATTTCACAATCACATATATTCTTCTCTTAGCCACGAGCTGCGTTACCAGGGAAAGAAAACAAATATATCTTGTTTTTTTTTTTTGTTTTTTTTTTGATGACCGAGTTCTCCTAGGAGCTGACGCAAAAGAAGGGGCCAGGAGACGTTTCACCACAGACCTAATTATGGATATTTAAAGAGGATTATTCGCTTATGACCCTACTAAACTACCCAGTTGTTGCGATTCAATTTTGCAGTCTTTTAACTGCCAAATATTTTTAATTCATAGTGTACAGTCGTGACATGAATGCAAAGTTGAGGTGGATGGGTGAAACAAAGGGTGATGTTAAACCTCCAAGTGTTTATCTACGATCATACGTAAAAAACACTCAATTCTTTATGGAACCGCCAATAGCGGAGAAAGAAGAAATACATTATATTTCTGGTGAGAAAAATTTCTAGCTCAACACATGTTTTCATTTTAGAGGGCTAGATAATAACCTAAAATCATAAGTGTATAGATATAAAAACAAAAAGTATACTTCATTAGCAATTCCCTGCCTTTGCTGTAGACGACTTGTAGTCTGAGAAATATAGTACCCTCCTCTCAACCGACCTGCACGAATTAACCAATCAGGGATGAGACTTTAGACGTCATAGATTTATAGAAAGTAATACATGATGCTGAGCTAGCATCCGCTATTTTATGAGCCTATTCACGGCTTGTTCCCTATGCCACGGTTGGGGACGCAGAGGGGGTCAACACTTTTCTGGGATTAAGGGCGGCTTCTCATATTACACAGCCTGAGCAAGTTTCAACGAAGTGCACTTTTTGTTTTTGTTCTATACACTTATGCTAAAATTGATCGAGCCAGGTTTATCTTAAAAGTTTACACAACAAGACCTTAAGGGAAATCGAAGTCCCTTATCATATTCGTGACCAAATTTTGGAGTTCCTTGTGAATGGGTCAATAATATCAGATGCAAATAGAAACAGTATGACGTTAAAAACGCACTGTGTCGATTTCTTTCGGTCAAAATCAACGCTTTACTTTATGATTTTCACAACGCGGGCAATTTTATGAAATCTTGGGCTAAACTTCATTCGACATAGAATTTTGTTAATAAAAAGGCAGGGCGTTACGCGATTGGTCGGTGGTGCTATCTTACAATTATCTATGAAATCTCAAACTAATTTGAATTTTAAAATCATTCGGAAATATTACATGGATGTCTCACTATGCGGAGGTCTTATAATTAATTGGTAGAAGACTAGATAAAAATTCACTTGATTTTCATTTTCACCCTCCTATTAAGTGCTATTAGTATATATACTAAAAATATTTTAACAAAACTCAACAGGGAATACAACCGACTTGAGATGCAAATTTATCTTCGTTCGTTACATCACTTCAAGCTTGATTAACACTTATATACCCAGTTTGCTCATCGTTTGTTTATCATTCGTTTCATTTTGGCTGGACGTTTACGCTGTACCTGGCAGAATAACTCTGGGTGTTACGGCTCTATTGACACTATCGACTCAAATTGTATCGGCCAGAAATGCCTTGCCTCAGGTTAATTACATGACCGCTTTGGACATTTGGCTATTCGGGTGTCTAGTCCTAGTGATATTATCCCTAGTGGAATTTACGCTTGCCAACTTAATAGCTAGGAATAGAAATAAAGCGGTAAGTAACGTCGTAAGCTTAGAGAGATATTGGGGGCAATTCTCTAACTTTTTAAGCGAGTTATCGCAAGTGATAACTACCGTCTAAAGGGTTGGTGTCAACCTCGCGCATGTTATGTGTGGGCGATATCTAAATAGGTGATTAAAAGTGCAGGTTGAAAAGTACTTCTCTGAAATTGTAAGGAACAACCCTGGGCCACCCCGTTTCAGTGAACAAGTGAGTAATGCACTGAAGGAGTGCACATAGTGTACATCTAAACTATGGGCATTGGGCTATTAGTTTCACCATATGTTCATAAGATATGTTCCATAAGTTAGTCACTGGTTACTGAGAGCTTGTCATGAAGTGACGTAGATGAAACGTCATAGATTCTCGGAAAGCGACGCCTGGTGAGGCGCTGTATACGGCTTATTACAAACTAAATAGGAAGATGAACTTCAAAACCAAATGTATTCTCGCTTGTCGTTTTCGAACTAGCTCTCAGTAAGTCTCTAGCATTACGAAGTATATGAAGTGTCATACTTATGGAACATAGCTTATAAACTTATGGTTTCACTTGGTCTGAAGATGTCAATGATGTTGTTTGATGTATTCGTTCGTCTTTTTAAAGGGAGAGTGCAAAGAGGGATTGGTGATTTTGAAAGGGAGAGAAATATGATTTGTCTATAAGAGTGCACTGCGAATGTACTATGCACACATTACTGAACCCTAATATCGTTTTGTGTTTCTGATTTATATTAACTTATTTTATATGATATAAATACTTTTCAGAATGCTACAGCTCCAGTCTCAACTAATGATTGTAAACAAGATAATGGTATTGAACCACCAAAAATTAACGCACTGGTGAAAAACGTTGAAGTGTCATCTAATGTCGGTACTTCTTGCTTCATAGACATTGACCGATTGTCTCGTTTCGTTTTTCCATTTACTTTAATCCTATTCTCTACTTTATATTGGTATTTGTTCCTGAAGAGCACGAATAGGTTGTAAATAAAATATATAGCTATCTTTTCATAAGTACCTATAATAAGGTAAGTCTCCAGGACTTCATAAGTGAAAACATCAACATTGTAAGAGCTAGACTGCGCTTAATCTTCATGAGATGTTTTTCTAATGTTAGCTTGAAATTAAACCAATGACGAAAGGAGAGTTAAAGGGGGTTGCAGCGGGAATTTGCATATATAGGAATAGGTAAATCCAGTTTGAAAGCGTGGTTAAAGGGACTGTAACGATGTCGACGGCCAAGTCACTTTTTTATTTTTTGATAAAGTCACCCGACCGCTCCCCCTACCAATCATTGATATCAGATCTCTCTTGTGATTGGTTTTGAGCTGCCCCCTTCGGCGTTCCCCCAGTCCTCACCCCCGAGAGCTCAAGACCCCTACTACGTTTGCTGAAAGAAAAGACTTTCGTTGGTTCCAAAACTATGGTATAAACATAATCATTAAATATCAGCAACCATATCAACCTTGCAAAGGATACCAAGAGGATCAAATTAAATCTGTAGAAATTTATAACTGATAAATACTGCGATCAGGGATAGATTTAATTTTAGAAGTAGGAATGGAGAACGGTTAGTATTTACTTTAGTCCGACTCATAGCCCAATATAAAGCCCTTCCCTCCAACACGTAACGAAAAGTTCAAATAATTTTATTGGCTCACTTAAACTACGTTTTGATGTCGTTGCAGACGTCCCCCTCCGTTCCGCCGAAGGGAGCCCGGGACTTTGACGCACGCCCACATTACTCTGTTCTCCATTCCTACTTCTAAAATACGCTTTAGATTTTTATGTTTATCAAGAATAAAATTATAACAAAAAATCCTCAATGTCCAAAAAATAAAATGAAAAACGTATAATGGGTGTAAAAACACATTAAAAAACTGCATGCTTTAGCATAATTCAATATTATTATTCTATTACAGGGCGATGTTATTAGTTCACTTTGTCTAAAATTACTGAACTGTAACGATTAGTGCATGTACCATAAATTCATGAGATATGATCCATAAGTTTGTCACTGGTTACTGAGCTTGTCATAGATTCGAGGTAAAGCGGCGCCTGGTGAGGCGCTGCCGAAGGCTTAGTACAAACTAAATAGGAAGATGGACTGCAAAACCGCGTGTAATCAAATCATGCGTCGTTCTCGAACTACATCTCAGTAATTCTCTAGAATTACGAGGTATAGTAAGTGTAATACTTATGGAAGATATCTTATAAAGGTATGATGTTCTAGTGTATGTACTGTTAATTCTAAGCTGATTCAACACCTATGTATTTATACATTGTATGTGTAACTTGTCCTTGAATAGAATTTTGTTTATTATTTTTAAACAACGCAACTAAGCTTGTTTTTCGAGTAAAGCTTCCTTCAAAGAGCAAGACTGACTGGATGAAAGGATAAAGGAAGTACCGATAGCCATATACCAATTATATAAGTGAAATTCCTTAGTAACTTTCATTAGTAAATATTAAATGAAGTATGGTTAAATTATTGTAGAAAATGAAATAACTGATAAATTAATATACATATAGAAGTGGATTAATAATAAGAATTAATTCATGTAACTAAGAATATGGAGAGACTAAGTTTCCTAAAACATCCTTGCCATAAACTAAAGAGTGTTTTCATTTTGGGTCAAAGAACATAGGGTCTACAACATTGAGCCATCCTGTCAAAATTTATCTCGGGATCTTTTCAAATCCAAACATTTCACACATGTTATTCTTTCTACCATAGCCTCCTAACGAATGCAGGCCTAAACATAGCACTATTATTATTTTTTCCTAATATTGTGGTACTGACAGGATAAGTACGTTTAGAATATGACTTACTTTAAATTTAGAAAACATTAAAGATAATGTCAACTTTATTAGAGTCGTTTAAATAAAACTCCGAAGCTTTCAAATTGTTAATTGGTTTTAGTAGAAACCATCAGTTTGAAGGATGAAAGTAAAATATGTCTCTTATTTTCGTATATGGTTTGATTACACTTTAAATATTCCGGTTTGTTTTTTCACGTGTAGGCCGCCTGTAATTATACCATAAGGCAATGAATACTATTTCGCAACGGCTTGAAACGTTTGCGCAACACTTTTAACAGATGACGTACCTCCGTTAAAGGAAAGGGGTAGTCAATATAACATTATGACTTAAATGAACCGCATTTTTCTAAATATAAAAGGAAAAATACTAAAAAGATAAAAGTCTTAAATACTAAAAAGATAAAAGTCTTTAAAAGGTCCCTTATTACAAAATAATTAGAATTTAATTAGTCTTAAAAACGAGGACTACTGCGCCATCCGCCAATGGTTTAGTGGGGTCTGCTAGCCCGAACCCTACCTTTACCCCTAACGGTATTGGTTGAATTCTCACAGGCTGAGAGAAGTAATTAAGGGGTAAGAGGTTCAGGCTAGCAGACGCCACTAAACCAATGGCGGATGGCGCAGTAGTCCTTGATTGTTTTTAAGACTAATTAAATCCTAATTATTTTGTAATAAGAAATCGTTTATTTTTTAAATATTTCCTTTAATATTTCCTTTTATATTTAGAGAAAGGCCGTTCTTTCAGGGTATAATGTTATGTTAAGTACACTTTTCCTTTAAACGCTAGCGGCTTATCGACAAAAACGTTATCTCAATGCATAAAACTACGCAACCTTCACGAATTTAAAATCAGTGTGTGCTTATCTCGGGCTGGTTATTAGGCAGAAGAGTTGTGTTTTTTTAATAGCATCGAATTAGCTAGAGTAAATTTTCGAATATTCAACTAAATATTCCAGTCATGTCGTTGTACGAAACCTTAGAATTAACGGGAATTATCATTGGAACAATTATTGCCTTAATAGGGGCGTATTGGTAAGTTTTTAATTCTTTTATCATTGCGATTAAAAATCGCGTATAGAATTTATAGATTAAAATGTCATCTGCAATAAAAAACAAGTTGGGAAACCAACCTGTCACAGAACATTTCCGACTCAAAATCGACCAAAAATCATCACCCTTAATTTTTTACAGCCTTTTAAGAAGCACCCTGTGTGCATACTAGCGACTTTACTCGCGTGTAATTAGTACTTAAATAGAAATGATATAAGAAACGTGTAGATTTTGTAGTATTTCAAATTATATACGTATTTTATAGTATATAGGGTTCAAGCTACCTTCATAACAAATTTGATTAAAATCGGTTCAGCGGATTAGCCGTGAAAACGTAACAGACACACTATGCTTTGTAATGTGAATGATTAAACATAGAGTGGAAAATATAGCCCCGTAAAATAAAACAAAAACGAAAAAAAAAACGGTTAATAATAGAGTGGGAATGATAAAACCAATAAAACATATATAAATTCCATCACGTGACTAGTTAGCTTATCATAGTCAAGTTATTCCAAAAATATTAACAGGCTCTATTCTCCACAGTATCTATTTCAAAAGAAACCACTATTGGGTTGGAAAACCGATTCCGTCAGATTCGCCAGTTCCCATTTTCGGAACAACTTTTGGTATCATAACAGGGAAGGTAATAATAATTAATTGTCATATTTGAGCCCACATTGAAAAACAATGGTCACAACTTAGAATGCTTTTCTTAAAGAAGGCACCTGCGAGTGGGTAAAAAATATTTGAAATCCGTCTCAATCACGTGACCCAGGAGAGGAGTGGTAGTTCGTTTTATTTCGAAAACTACCACTGTGGCGCTGCATTAACGCGAGAAACATGGACTAGGTGTCCAGTCCTACTCAATAAGGAGTCTTTGGATCATGGCTTCACGTTTTCCCTGTGACGTATTTCAAATAATTTTAACACACCGTTCGATGTCTTCTTTCGAGACCCTTTAATTAAGAGGTCCCTTAGAGCCGGTTGATATTTGGAACATAATTGACCCAAGTAATTGTCTCGCAACCTTATTATACAAACCTTTATCATCGTGTTCGATGTGAGATTTTATGAAGGAAAATAAGTTGACTTCGTGCTTTAATCAAAAGGGGGTCAAATTATTACCCTATTAAATTCAATGATCATTTTTGGCTTAGCGCAAAAGATATATTACTAGAAGCATGGAAAGAGACCACTTAGCTAATGTCATTTCGCTTGTGGCGATACCACCTTTTGTAAAGCTCCCACGTGTACCACTTGAGTTTCGTTATATCAGTCCACCTAGATTATTTAATAAGATGAGATATTTTTTTCGTCTATTTAATAAAGAAAGTGCACGAAACAGACCAAGATCTGTACCGAAAATATGGCAGAGTTGTGGGGTAAGTGAAATGGTCATCCTGTTTCAAATGGCAGGGTTTATCACGATTTTCTCGTGATTTATTGTTTGCTGTATGTATTCCCAAGAATACATAGATTTCTTCAATCTAAATAGCATCACTAATTGTTTACAGAACATACAATGGTTATAAACCAGTTATTTACATAGCAGAACCGGAATTAGTGAAACAAGTCCTTGTGAAGGATTTCACTAGTTTTTCATCCAGAAGAGTAAGTCTTACTAACGGTGATGTTAGAATGAACCACGATTGTCTTAAGTGTTTCGTATTTCTCAGGAATTGAAATCAGGTGATCCCTTGGTGGATAACATGGTAAACGTCGTGGCGGGAGATGAACAATGGAGGAATTTACGAAATACTATGACACCCGCTTTCTCTTCCGGCAAACTCAAGAAGGTAAATAAAATCTTCAAAAGTTGAATCAGGCAAAGATGTAATTTTAGAAGCAGGAATGGAGAACGGTTAGTCCGACTCATAGCCCAGTATAGAGCCCCTCACCCCAACACGTAACGAAAATTTTAAATTAACTTATTGGCTCATTTAAATTACGTTTTGATGACGTTGCTGACGGGGACGGCGAAAATACGTAATTCCTTTTTACCTCTGTCGCTATGACCCTCCTCTTCATTCATATCCTCCCGTCCCGGCGAAGGGGGTCTGAGGCTTTGACGCGCGCCCAGATTATTCTGTTCTCCATTCCTACTTCTAAAATTATATATCCCTGGTTGAATTAAAAATAGAAATTTATAACAATTGTTTTAACAGATGATTTCACTCGTATGCGACTGCGCAAAGCTTTCAGTGGAGAATTTTGAAAAATACTCGAAAAATGGAGAGCCAGTCGATTGCAAAAAGTAAATATTCAAATATTTTCCGGTATCCAATGTTAGGCAATCATGTATTTCTAAGCAAACTAATGTTATGTTTTAGACTTTATGGAAACTACACATTAGATGTTATTGCTAACGTCGCGTTTGGCACTAAATTGGATTCTCATAACGATCCCGAAAACGAATTTGTGCAACATGCCAAAAAGGTTTTCTCGTCAGAAATAAGTTTTCGATTAGTTATTGCCCGTAAGTCTAGCCTTAATAAGATTTAACCATATTAGCGGTTCATGACGATATCAAAAATAATCAATGCTATGGGTAATCAATTATACTTTACAGTTCTGTGCCCTAAACTTGGAAGAATGCTTGGAATTACATTTTTTCCAACCGACACAATAGAATTTTTCAAGAACATAACGCTAGCTATTGTCGAACAACGGAAAAATTCAAAGGAGGTAATTTATTTTTGCCATAAATTGAAAGATTAGTTAAAAAGCAAAAATTTCTCGCATTGTTTGGTTCTTTCATAGCAAAATACAACGATTTAAAAAATAAATGATATTATCTTCTAGGAACATCACGATTTCTTGTCCCTGATGTTGGAGAGTCTCGAAACCAATAGTGACGAAACCAAAGTGTCCCAGACAAATGGAAAAGTTAAGGACACAAATGAAGAAATTAACAGTGTTGATGACATTAAGAGGAAACGTGAGCAATATTCTTTAAATTTTAAACCCAAAACAAATTGCAATAAGATACCGTTTTTAAATCCGAAAGAAAGTGATAAAAAATTGAATTCAGTTTTAATTTCAATAAATAGCTCTTACGAAAAACGAATTTTTGGCCCAAACCATCATTTTCTTTTTGGCCGGATACGACACAACGGCTACCACCCTAACAGCCGTAACTTATTACTTTGCCACGAACCCCGAAACTCAGAAGAAAGCCTTGGAAGAAGTGGATAGGATTTGGAAAGACAGAGTACGTTAGGAACTTAGAATTCACATTTTCTTAACCATAACAAATTGACGGTTGATGACATACTGTATATTTGTAATCACAGACAGAAATTGATATTGAGGCTGTAAGTGAAGCTAAATATATTGGGGCTGCCATTGATGAAGCATTGAGATTAACACCACCAGCAGTGAGGTATCAGTTATTCTGGCTAATTTAGTGTATAAACTTAATTTAAATGGTAAGATACTTTAAATATTTTTAACCTTAACTTTAGACTCGAACGCACATGCGTCAAAGAATGCAAATTGGGGGACATAGGTGTGACGATACCTAAAGGAATGGTAGTAGAAATTCCCGCCTATTCTATTCACCGTGATGCGGAATTTTTCCCAGAACCAGAGGAGTTTAAACCCGAGAGGTGAGTTTTTCTTGAAATTCAAGTTACCAATAGATAATTCCATTAAATACACACGGAAGGGTCCGCCATAGTAGGTTGTTCCCTAGCTCCGAGAGGCACTACACGCTGGAGGCTAGCCAACTCGCACTACCTCTATCGGTGCTTCTTGGCACCTAAAATGGCGGCCCCCTACTCCTGTAGTGTTTGCTCCTCTTACGGAATTAATTGAATTTAAATAATCTCGTGAAACATTGTGAGTAAAATCTTTTTTTTTCATCATAGATTTTTAGGAGAAAGTAAAACCGTTATTGCAAATTCGTACACTTATCTTCCTTTTGGAGCTGGTCCAAGAAATTGCATAGCAATGAGATTGGCTTTGATGGAAGTCAAGATTTGTCTACTTTACGTTTTGCGCCAGTTTGAATTTACACCAACGGAAAAGACGAAGGTAAATAAACTATTCATCGTCAAATCTCTAGCACAAAAAAGTTTATGCTGAATAAAATATTTTGGTCGAACAAAAACATTTTTGTAAAGTTCAGCTTGAACTTCGCATTGTTACAATATAATAAAAAATGTTTTGTAATTGTAGATTCCTATGGAGTTCCTGAATGCCGGTTTATTACAACCGAAGGACATCATCCTTCATGTTAATAAACGAAACGTATCTTAATTGAGCAACTGTACAAATTATTTAATGTATTTTATGTAAATACGTAAATAGTCAAGGATATGTTTTATATATAAATATGCAACTATAAAACCTATGTTGTTACCTTCAAATGTAGCTGAAACGTTTTGCGACATCGAATCAAAATAAATCCTAACTCAGAACTTCAATTTTAAATTTAGGATATTTATTTAAACCAAGATTTTAATAATCTGTTACATTCGCCAATAGCAGATATTTAAGAATAAGTGATCAACATTGCAGTTGTGAATTGAGTAGCTGCGGTTATACAGTATATTACAAGAACTTGAATATGCCTTGCATTAATTGAATTGAATGAGGCTTCTGACCAAGTAACTTATTGGGTTCAATATCGCATTGTTGAAACCTGGGTTCCGTAATATTTATACCATGTACCGCTAGAGTGAGGTTTAAATATCGCATTGTTGAAACCTGGGTTCCGTAATATTTATACCATGTACCGCTAGAGTGAGGTTTAAATATCACTTCGTTTCAGACAATCGTTATCCAATTATCGCATGACGAGCGACCATAATTCTTTTTTTTTTCATTTTCATCAATAAGTCTTAGCTCGAATGTTTTATGTATTTGGATTTATTTCTGCGATTCTGGGCCTTAAGTGCAAAGTAAACCAAATCCAATTTCTAAAAACATCGTGTAAGTGCAAATTACAAGAATATTGAGTGTACCAAACAATTGGAGATCATTAAAGGAACGAACAAAGAACTATTGTTTGAAAAAACTGAAGATAATTCGTGAAGTGTAAATCTAACTGAAGCTTCTATTAACTCGCGAGATTTGAGAGCAAATTTGATAGAAAATTCGATACACTGATTTACTTTTGCAAATACTTCAGCAAAACTTGGTAGGTCGTGCCAGTTCATCTTCTATATTTCTTTTCGTGGACTACGAGCTAGCTGGTTTCTCATCGCCTTTGAAACCAAGTCTAATCATGGATTCTAAAACTTTAATGAGAGTCATCATGCTATTCGTAAGTAATCCCGTAATTTTTCTAGTTACCTGTAAATCCAGCACAGTTTAGAGTAAAGTTTTTCGCGCTTATATTCAATAATTATAAATAACACCAAAAGTATATTAAAGGTGGAATTCATAAACGTCGGACGCAACGCAATTTAGTACAGGCAAAGGCAGGGCGTCGTGCGCAAACTTCCGCCTTTTGCGCACGACGCCCTGCCTTTGCCTGTACTAAATTGCGTTGCGTCCGACGTTTATGAATTCCACCTTAAAACAACAAGTTGGAAAATCAAAATAAACCTCTTTGAGTCAAGACGCAATCAAGAGGTTTCTCTTAAATAAATATAATTGATATTGATTACTTTTATCGTAATTAATTTAGCTTAATTCTAGTTAAATCATTTTAAGAAACTATATTCCTAAAATCATTTTATACATAGCTATTGTTGAAGTTTGAATTCAAACGTATGCCTCTTTAACAATTTTTGGAAATTTATGGTATATAAGACGATTGATTCGCAATAAATGATAAGAAAACCCACAACTGCGTGAACCTTTGGTATAAATTTATACCTATAAACCAGGTGTAATTTTGTTCCCATAAAAGTTAATGGATGGAATAATGCCTAATTTCAAGTTTTCTTTACTTAAAATTGGATATTAATGAATATACATTTTCCAAAAATTTTTGTCGTTAGTGTTAATGTCCGTCAGCACCGGTCTTTTAAGCCACAACACGGAGATAGCCAATGAAAAAAGTGCTAGCAAAAATGCATTAAAAGTGGCCCTCCGGTTTTTGTCTTATTTATTTGTCTTTCTAGATTGATTACGACACTATTACTAGAACATTCAATTTGATACGGTACAATCCCGGAGAAAGACTTTATAGGGAATTCCTTCTGTATCCGACAGACCGGTAAATTTGACCCGCGTTTACCATGGAGTATGTTTTAACTTCTTTGTTATTTTCTCAGAGTAAATATAACGTACATTCCGGTTTCCAGTATTCTGCGGGCGCCAGTAATTTTAATTCTGGGTGGAAAACTTACGGAGAATTATATCGGTTTTATATTTCGTTTTAGATGGGCGATCTATATATGTCTCGTAGAGTTATTTCTATCGAGAACATGATCAGCATGAACAAATTTAATCGAACTTTTACTTACCCATATTGGCACTTGGAACACAACGTGCTGTCGTATTTCAAAGAAGCCGAGTATCAAATATCTTTGACTGGTGTCCTTCAAATCTTTCGTCCTAAGGCAATTTTCCATCTGACCTCTAAAGCTCCGAACCGTTTTTACATATTAATGACATATTTTGACGCATTTTAGGCGTGGATGATTATTATTATCTTTCTCTTTTTGTTCAATTTCAATTATTGCCTTCGCTTAGCCATCGCCAATCGATTTGTGCCGAGAGGACTTCGCGATTTTTTCGGTGGCTCCGATAACTTAGCGAACGAATACGAAATTTCCAAAAACGTTTTACTGTCCACCTATTTCGTCGGCTGTTTCATTTTGGTGGAAGTCTTCAAAGCCAATCTGTCAACCAAACTAACTGTGGACATCGATCGTAATATTGATACCTTGGACGATGTCTTCAAATACCCTCGCATGCGCGTTGTTTTTCAGAATAACGCCGACTGCGTTAATTTTCTTCGGGTAAAAGTAACCTTGAGTTTATTCCATCATGGATGTGTACAGGGATAGATGTAATTTTAGAAGCAGGAATGGAGAACTGAGTAATCTGGGCGCGTTAAAGTCCCGGACCTACTTCTCCGGGACGGTAAGGGGGGTTATGAAAGGAGAGGCAGGTCATAGCGACAGAGGTAAGAAGGGATTACGTATTTTTCGCCGTCCCCGTCAGTAACGTCATAATTTCTTTTTACCTCTATCGCTATAGCCCCGCCTCTTCTTTCATACCCCCGCCCGTTCCGGGGAAGGGGGTCCGGGACTTTCACGTGAGCCCAGATTACTCTGTTCTCCATTCCTGCTTGAAAAATTACATCTATCCCTGGTTCAAATTATATTCCCTTCAATAGGCCACTCGTCCGGATTTCATTAACGAATGCCAGAGGAGATTGAAGAAGTTTCCGAGGAAGAAGGGAGAAACCACGGACGGAATCTTCAACGAAGGAAACGCCGTCTACGTCGGCAGCCTCACTCATTTTGAATATTTTTGTCTTCATGGTTACAAGTCGCGTAAGCCGTTACATTACATGAAAAACTCTTTCTTTCCAATATTCGAAGCTTGTGAACTTTCAATGGGCGCATCAACTTTCATTAAAAACTTTATAAACACAAGGTAAATTGTATTGTACTGGCTAAAAAGCAACATGTAAAGCAAATATTCTGCATTTTAATTTCTTTGAGCTTCAATTTCTGAAATGACTGGTATAACACCTGAAGCGTAAACGGAAATAAATTTTATCGCTTTCGAACTGATGTTGTAAAAGCGATAAAATTCACTGTTAATTAGCACATTTTATTAAAGTAGTCACTCTAAAAGCAAATTCCATTGGACTTCTGCGCCATCGCTCGCGGTTTGTTCGGGTACATGGTTCTTTGGAATTTTTCATTCGGAGTGACTCCAAGAACACGCTACCTAAAACACCCTGTATAAATGCAAGAAAAGTAAAATAGTTTCTTCTTTTGCTTATAAGAAGGCTATACTTTATTTGTAGACTTATGAATTTTTGGGAAACTGGACATCAAATCCGATCAAACAACCTTCTGAACAAGAAATCCTGTTCGAAATATCTGAATCAAAAACAAGGGATGGAATTTTCGAAGATTTATTTACGTGATGTCATTGTTATATTTCTTGTATTCGCCGCTTTTGCCATGCTGTCCATTTTGGTCTTGTTCGGTGAAATCAGGTGCGCTTCGAAGAATACAGGCACTGAGAGAACTCTACGAGGAATCGAACTGGAAACGTATTCCTGCAGTATCCCTGAGAACAATACCAAGGAATGCGAGTGTAAGAGATGCCCTGAATGCGGTCATTCTAAAGGTTCTGTAACAGTTGCACGAGACAGGACAAAGAGACGTCGAAAGCCTATCAGCGAGCGTTTGATACACGTTAAAGAGTTTAAGAAAGTGAGTGAAAAACGTCAAAGATTGTCAGTCGGTGATTGGATTTATGAAACACCCCTTCAAACGTACGACGAAGAAAACTAGGATCCGCGATTCTTTGCCTAATGCCATGTTATATTGATCAACAAGTGGATAGCCTTTCATCTCTAGTAAACTTGATCCTTTCGTGTGATATCCACTAGTAATCGCAGATATCGGAAAAAAAATATAAAGATATCTGAAGTTCTGGACAGATGTGAGCTTGGAAATCGTTCAGATAGCACTATAGGTGAGATGAATAGTATCACCATATCAGATCAGATTTAAGAACTGAAAGTAATTACGACGTTCAATGAACTGTTGACGATTTTACGGGAAAGATATCGTAGTCAGATGTCATTAAAGATGAAACAATATTTCATAATTTTAAGCACTATTATTTACCACCTAGGACATACACTTTCATTAGCGGAGATATTCCCAAATTCACTTGTTTAATAGATCTGGCATTTTACATAACTTCTGCCGTTATTCTTCGCGTCTACGTAGAGCTTACGTTAAACACGATGATCTTGCCACACCTTCCATATATGGATGTATAGTACATGTGCTTCTGTTTTAAAACAATACAATTTAAACTTATATAAAGACTATGCGTCAAGTCTCTGTAATGAGAACTGATCACCTTCGCAACCATAGTACAGAGAACACGCGTAAATAGTCGCAATATTTTCCATAAACCATTGACCTCAGAAAAACCTCTTCTCTATTTGGTTGGTTGGTTTATGTAGATGTTGCTTCTCATTTTACAAGGCGTCTACAGTCAAAGGCTGCGAACTGCGATTGTTTATCTATGAACCTATGGTAGAACCCGGCCATGTTTTTACCTCTCCGTGTGACAATGACGTCACGGAGATGTATTACACTGGACGTATCTGTCTGTCTGTGTCTGTCATCGCGTTTGCAAATCGGAGCAAACGTGTTCGCAGAAAGCAATTTTTGGCTTCTACTCCCATCGTTCGGATTAAGAAGTACGCGGCGATTGGCCAAGGTTACGAGAAACGTGTAGCCTCCCAATGGCAGGGCTTTCACCAGGGTTAACGCAATTGCTGGTTTTCTTATCATTTATTATGAATCAGTCGCCTTATATACCCTATATTTCCAAAAATTGTTAAAGAGGCATACGCTTCAATTCAAATGTCAACAATAGCTATGTTTAAAATGATTTTTGGAATAAAGTTTCTTAAAACGATTTAACTAGAATTAAGTTAAATTAATGACGATTAAAATAATATTAATTATATTTATTTAATTAAGAATAACCTCTTAATTGCCGCTCAACTCGGAGAGGTTAATTTGGTTTCCCAACTTGTTTTATGTAACTTCAAGGATATTATAGATACAAAGTCTACCCCTTTGTTTAATTTTACACTATTTCGCAACAAACTGAAATGTTGATTGCGCAACTACTTCAACGGATAACATTGTCTGAAAAAGCATAGAGTTTTATCTCGCTCGTATTCTATATAAAAACTACGATACCTTTACCGATAGTAATAAGCGTGTACTATACAGACAGGTGTTCTAATAGCCCGGTCGGTTCTTTGTACTCTTTTCCTTTAAAATTTACTAATTAAATCATATAAAATTAGAGTGTGAAATTTCGAGTATTCTATTAAATTTCTAGCAGGCAATCATGTCATTTTACGAAGGCTTAGGTGTAACATTTTTAATTGGCACAATTATTGCCTTAATTGGGGCGTATTGGTAAGTTTGTTAAAATTTTATCTTTTGCGATTAGAAATTGCGGGTACTATTGACAGATTAGTTTGACATCTACGCGTTCAAAAACTAGTTAAGAGTTTTGCAATGATATTAATAATAATGCACTGAGTGGTGATCTTCGATGGCGCCCTGTCTAGACACTTTTGATAATGCGTTGGTGTTATACGGGCATAATTTGTATGAGATTCACAGGCGCTAATAAAGAAATTAAACAAATAATCGTGGCAGCTTTAATTAAAGAAGCCAATGAACCAAATCATTTGTCACTGCTGTCAGCTACGGATCGAATGACGACACTTGAAAGTTTAAAACTTATGGAAACGCTGGAACGTAATGCGTTAACAACAAGCTTTATATCTTCAGTGACCTATTACTTTGAATCAATTGGTTTTGCTCATTTTTCACGTGAAATTTTTCATTATAATTGCATTTGAAATTCTCACGCACCAAAATAGCGAGTTGCTAATTTCACACGCGTTTTATTCGTTAGAGATAAAACCACCTTCTTTCACGCGAAAATCCTATAGTTGTAATTAAGTTACGCAAAATGAGTGTTACTGTTTGGATAAGTTGATAAATTAAATTCTTTGCAGTTTTTATTTTAAAAGAAACTACTATTGGGCTGGAAAACCGATACCATCACTTCCCATTTTCGGCACCACATTTGGTCTCGTTGGCGGAAATAAGGTCTAATAACGGTCAATGCTATTTTTTGTGATATTTGAGTCAAAATTATAGCTGTCCCGTTTACTAAAACAGGACAGCTTTATAATGTTTTTCTTCCATTCCATTATCTTGCTCTGAGATGGCTCGCGATTGGCTATGGATTAAATCCTAGAGAGAGGGTCAAGGTCTTTCGAAGCTTGCTCTGTAAATAAAATACCCACCCTACAGATTTAGGGAGAAAGCATCACTACTTATCCGTGCTTTTAGACAGATCAGTTAATCCGAGCGACTCTCGGGTTGAGCGCGAACTGATCTAGAACTTTAAATAGGGCACACTTAAGTTTTTCAGAATTCCCCAGAGCAGTAAATGGAATACGCCAGTCTAGAAGCCCATATCTTTTCACTCTAGAATACACAGGGTTAATTTAACTTGCATACAATCCTATGTTTTTGTCAATGTGTAACACTTTTCATTGCACTACAATATTTCCTTAATTGAATTAACCAAATACTTGTTTCTTATATTTTATATAGAAACTGCACGAAGCAGATCAAGCTCTGTATTATAAATATGGCAGAATTCTGGGGTAAGTTAAACCATCAGTCGCATTCGAACGACAGCTTCCTTATGAAGGGTGTTTCAAAATGGATGGTACGACCGAATTACAATGGGCTCAATGGGAGATTTTGAGTCGAAAATGTTCTATGCCTTTTTGCTATGTGGGTCAGAGAGGGAGTATACCCCAATGGCGACCTTGCCCCTGCGTGTTGGTTTCTCTTTTTGTAGTAATCGAATTTGTCTATTCGCACGAGAAAAGAAAAATTTAGCTTTCTTCTTTCATTTTCTTATCGAGAAAATCCCAAACATAGTGAATTATTTGTGCTCAAACAAACAAAATTTTTTACAGGACATACACTGGTTTTAAACCCGGATTATTTCTCGCTGAACCGGAACTTGTCAAACAAATTCTCGTGAAGGATTTCACTAGTTTTTCAACCAGGAGAGTGAGTTAGGTTGACTGTGAAGTTAGCCTGAGCGAAAATTGTCTAGCAAATACAACTTTTCCGCGATCATTGGTTAATTTCAGGAATTTAAATCAGGTGACCCGTTAGTTGATAACATGGTGAACGTCGTGCCAGGAAACGATCAGTGGAGGAATTTACGGAATACTATGACACCCGCTTTCTCTTCCGGCAAACTTAAGAAGGCAAATAAAATCTTCAAAAGTTAAAGTAAAAAAAAAATTCATAACAATTGTTTTAACAGATGATTTCACTCGTATGCGACTGCGCAAAGCTTTCAGTAGAGAATTTTGAGAAATACTCGAAAAATGGAGAACCAGTCGATTGTAAAAAGTAAAAGATTGAGATATTTCCTCACATCAGATGGCACTTAATAATAGTTTCAATAAATGTCTTAATTTTATAATTTAGGCTTTTTGGAAACTATAGTTTGGACGTTATCGCTATGATCGCGTTTGGCACTAAACTCAATTCGCACAATGATCCTGAAAACCAATTCGTACAGCATGCCAAAAACGTTTTTGCACCAGAAAGAAATTTACGAGTATTTTTCGCTCGTAAGTCCAGTCTTTGTCAAAATCCCATCTAAGTCACGTGATGATGACCAAATATTTGGTCACGTTTCTTGTATTACTTCAATAATCACTTCTTTTAATCAAAAGAGCGTTTAAAATAATGAATATATCAATTGGAACCATAATTATATCTACAATATTATACAAGATATGAGATATTAAGTTTCCGCTATGGCGCGTAGTGGGGTTCTAGGTGTCCAATAGGGGAACTTCACAGTGCTTCGCGGACAAGGCTAACGCGCAGTGTCCATTAAGGAAACTAAATTGCTCGTATCTTCTTTAATATTGTAGATAGAAACATGGTTCAAATTGATACATTAATTATTTTATACGCTCTCTCGATTAAGAAGGAACATATTCTATCCTGGTGTATCCCATTAAGAATTATCGCTACCACAAATTTTCAGTTCTATTTCCTAAACTTGCAAGAAAACTTGGAATCACACTAATTCCATTGGAGACGCTAGAATTTTTCAAGAGTATAACGCTATCTATTGTCGAACGACGAGAGAACTCTAGAGAGGTATTTTATTTACGAAGGCAACGTGTATAATGAAAAATTTGCTAACGCTAAAATTGTAAATAACTAACCTTCCAGGAACGTCATGATTTCTTGTCACTGTTGCTAGAGAGTCTTAAGGGAAATGCGAATGAATCCAAAGAATCCCAGGCAACTGAAAAGGTTAATGGCGCAAATCAAGAAATTAACAGTGTTGATGACATTAAGAGGAAACGTAAGCGCTCTTTAATTTAACTTTAACTGGGACCTCTCTTAATTGTCTTCCGTGGCATCTGAAATTAAAGAAATGTTAATCAAGGGTTGATATTCTAAATAAACTAACTTAAGAAAGCGGATCATATTGCAATGTTTATCTTAAAACATTAAGGTACGGTTTATCTCTTAGTTATAAATTTTGGAAACTTGTTTAACGGCTACTGGAAAAAATACTAGTGACATAAATTGCTTTCCGCAGAAAGTAAATGGATTTATTTTGTTAACTGTTTGTATCATACGTCACCGTAACTCATGGCGATTTAAAACATTTAAATACGAAACAATAATTTTTTTTCCAAGTTCAACAAAACATTAAGAGTCTTTAGAAATACCTTAAAGATACACAAGATCTACATATTGAAAACAATTTATTCAGTTGTCATATCAATTAATAGCTCTTACAAAAGAAGAATTTTTGGCACAAACCATCATTTTCTTTTTGGCCGGATACGACACAACGGCTACCACCCTAACAGCCGTAACTTATTACTTTGCCACGAACCCCGAAACTCAGAAGAAAGCCTTGGAAGAAGTGGATAGGATTTGGAAAGACAGAGTACGTTACGATTCACATATTTTTCAAAAAAAAAAAAAACAATAAATATATATTTGATGACACACCTTTATAATCACAGACAGAAATTGATATTGAAGCCGTAAGTGAAGCTAAATATATTGGGGCTGCCATTGATGAAACATTGAGACTAACTCCACCTGCCACGAAGTAAAAGATATTAGCTCTAATTTAGTTTATCGACTTAAGTAACATTTGGATCATTTTTAACTTTAACTTCAGGCTCGTACGCACATGCGTCAAAGAGTGCAAATTGGGGGACACTGGTGTAACGATACCAAAAGGAATGATAGTTGAAATGCCTGTTTATTCTTTGCACCACGACGAAGAATTTTTCCCAGAACCCGAAGAGTTTAAACCTGAGAGGTAAATTTTATAATTATAATTAACGATTTTGACAACTAATGGATACTTAACTTCACGTTTAATCAATATAATCTCGTTCCATGAAAGGTTTTTAGGAGAAAGTAAAACCACTATTGCAAATTCGTACACTTATCTTCCTTTTGGAGCTGGTCCAAGAAATTGCATAGCAATGAGATTGGCTTTGATGGAAGTCAAGATTTGTCTACTTCACCTTTTGCGCAAGTTTGAATTTACACCAACGGAAAATACGAAGGTGACTGAACTATTCTTCGTCTTAATCAGACCATAAGTTCATAAGATATGTTCCATACGTTTGTCACTGGTTACAAACTGGAGCTTGTCATGAAGTGACGTAGGTCATAGATTCGAGGTAAAGCGACGCCTGGCGAGGCACTGTCAAAGGCTTCGTACAGACTAAATAGGAAGATGGACCGCAAAATTAAGCGAGTGTAGTCAATTCTCGCGTCGTTTACTTATGGAACATATCTTATAAACATATGATCACTCTTATAAATGTGAAAGTAACTCTGTCTGTTTGTCACATTTTCACGGCTAAAGCGCTGAACAGATTTTCGGTTTGGATGTAGCTTGAACCTTGGGGAAGAACATAGGTTACTTTGATTTTTAAAAAAAACGACCCCCTAAAGTGAAGATAACCGGAAAACTTTATTTGTTAACAGAACTAATATAGGCAAATAACAATTTAGTAACACTATATATACTATAAAATCCACCCGTTTCTTATAAAATTTCGATTCAAGTACTTATTATACGCGAGAGAAGTCGAGGGTAATAGCTTGTGTATTTTTATAATTGCAGGTACCAATGGAGTATCGAAATACCGGTTTATTACAACCAAAAGACATCATCCTTAATGTTAACAAACGTCACGTATCTTAAGTGAAGAAAAAACTACTAGTTTCATCTATTTTATATAAATACGTATATATTCAGGGATTTTTCATTGTTTTTTCGACCTTAAAATTTACTAAACATTCATTCTTTTATACGCACTTTCAAATAAAGAAGAAATAATTCTAGAATAAACTTAACATGTTAAAGAAAAATAATCACACTCGAGGGAATGAAATATTAAAAAAGGATTAATTTTCACAGATTGAAATATAGTTATAGGAACAAAATTATGAACTATACGAAGCGAAAAGCGATGGTTTAACGCAGAGCGGGTTAACGATAAACAAACCGGTACATGTTATCAATAGTTTCGTGAAATATTCAGCTGTGAACTGCGTGTACATGCAGGCAAAGTAATTTTAAAATATTTGGTTGAGATAATACTCTAGTGTCGGCGGAAATGGTTGTTTATGAAGGGTTGGAAGTTACCGGCGCTTTATTAGCATTTATTATCACGTTTCTTGGAGCTTATTGGTAAGACCAACTTACGCTATAATATGTTTTTCATTTCTACGCTTAAAAAGGTACAATTTTCCGCCATATTAAAGTCTTACGAAGTAACAGTTCTTTTATAAACAAGGTTTTAATTAGCAAAATTAGAATTGTTTTTCACTCATCCCTAAAACACTTTAATCATAACTTGTTGAGCATGTTACTTATGGCAAAGTATCATAAAATCTTTGGCCTCAAAATCGGTATTCCGTTCTAACATCCTTTTTATTACCCTCATCGTATTATGTACATCTACGATGAGGGTATTAGTTTGACCTGCCCTGTTGTTGTGGTTGCTGTTGGCGTCGTGAAAGAGAACCGCCTTTGGCAGTATAAAAATTTTCGTTCCTCATTGATGGGAGAGGATTGTGGTGAAGTGATATTTTTCTTTCGTGTATTTTAAAGAGAAGGGGATTATAATAGTACGTTTAAGAACTGCATTTAATTGTACTAGTAGGGTTAAGCATTGTGAATTGTGTTTAACGTTTTCTCGATATATTTAAGGCGAGAGGGTGGATTATGGTATTGCTTTAAATTAATTTGGTTACGACGCAATGAGTATTGTCGCAAGAGTTACTACACTTAATTTATCTCTGTTATTGTATTTAATTTGCTCAGAAGCAAATCTAACACTGTTTCGCGTTGAATTGAACGATCGGTTAAACAAATGTGTAATATTTTTCGCTATTTAAACAATTCTTAGGATATACTTCAAAAGGCACAACTATTGGGTTGGAAAACCAATACCGGCAGATTCTCCAATCCCAATTTTGGGAAACGCCTTCGGAAATTTGAAAGGAAAGGTTAGTTTATGTTATGTTATAATACCTTATAATACGTATATCATTTCTGCATGCAAAATAATATTATTGATTGAAACATTAATGATTCAGCTAATCCATGAAATTGATCAAGAACTATACGATAAATATGGTCGCTTATTTGGGTATAATTTTGATTACATCTATTTTATGTCCATTTTCCAAGTTGTTTTCTTTTGCAGCACATATGCTGGAATTTCACCAATTATCTATGTTGCTGATCCAGAATTGGTAAAAATGATTCTCGTGAAAGATTTTTCAAGCTTCTCAACTCGAAGAGTATGTTACAGTTTTTTTCAAGAAATAATTTAAAGGTGGCCTTATTATCACTTGCGTATTAAATTTAATCCACATCCAGCTGATTCTGTCAATTAGTTTATCTAATCTATCGTTCCTGTTTTGCACTTAAATGCTAAAAATATTCGCTATAGAGTGGTTTTACTGAGAAAATTTCACGCAACAATAAAAAAGGTTCCGCAGACAAATTCTCATATCAGAAAAATAACTCCGACAAACCTTTTCACTGAATAAGGCTTACCTTTTATCTTGAAAATTGCACCAATCTAATTTCTCGCGATAACTTATTTTACAAATCCTAAAAATAGAATCCAAATAAATCTCTCACGATGCTAATTTTTATCTTAGAATTTTAAAACAAATGATCCCTATGTGGACAAAATGGTTGTTTTACTGAAAGGTGACGATAAATGGAAAAATATACGTAACACAATCACAAAAGGATTTACGTCTGGCAGATTAAAAAAGGTAACTTTAAAAATCAAAGAAGTACTAATGGCATAAAAGTTAAAAAAAATCAACAAATCCATCAAAAATCGTTTCAATGCTAGATGATGCCACTGATATGCGACTGCGCAAAATTAACAGTCGAAAATCTCGAAAAATATTGCAAAAATGGAAAATCAGTTGACTTTAGTCGGTAAATTGAGAAACGTCCCACCAGAAGTAAGATGAGACTAGAAGTACTGAGCTAACCAAATTCTTCACTTGGCGAAAGTGAATATTCTTGATAAGGCACCAACGGTTGGCCCTCTGGTAGCGGTTTCTGAATTTTCCCTCCAAAACGTGAGAGGCTCGCGGCGGTATACGGCCGAACTAGATTCAAGCAGGGGGTAGGAAATAAATTGGGAACTCGACCAATTTTTTTCTCTCTAGTGTAGGCGCGATGGAAGCGGCATAAAATCCTCAAATTTGTTCACTAGTGCCAGGATCTACTACCAATGCTAGAGCTCTTTACTTCTAGTCTCATCTCGCTTCTGGTCCCACTAGTGAATATAAACTGTATTAATTTCTAGCTTTGTCTCAGAATGTATGAAAGTAACGCTTTGGATGTTATCGCTAATGTGGCATTCGGGACCAAACTTGACTCTCACAATGATACGGACAACAAATTCGTTCAGCACGCGAAGAGAGTATCTTTATCAGATATTGACTGGAAATTCATTATACTTTGTAAATAAGACTTTCTCATTAACTAATATAAAAGGTACTTAAGATTTGTTTCTTTCAGTGATAGCACCTAAATTTGCCAGTATGATTGGCGTAACTATGGCTTGTCGAGAAACTATGGATTTCTTCAGGGACTTGACACTTGAAATTGTAAGGAGAAGAGAAGAAAACAAGGAGGTATTTATAAACCAGAAAGAGCTACAACAGGGATTTGTGTAATTTTAGAAGCAGGAATAGAGAACAGAGTATATTGAGCGCAGATTATGAAAATGAAATGTCCATTCTATGTATTAATGTGATTAGGCCACAACACTAAATTTCTACCATCTTTTCGGCCCGAATCTGTTGTCCTACAGAGGTAGTGGCATAATTGATAAGTAATAGCTTACCTTCTGTATAGGTTCTGCATGATTTCCTACAAATTATGATGGACAGTCTACAAGAGAAAAATGATAATACGAAGAAATGCGCCAATATCACTACTGAGGAAACTAAAAACTATCATGTGGAATCCAGTGTTAACCGTATCGATGACATGACGAGAAAAAGTAATAAAGCACATTTTATAGGTGCATTGAAATCAGTCTAATGTGGTTTTGTTATCGATCTCAAAATAGCTCTGACTATGGATGAATTTCTTGCTCAAACAATAATGTTCTTCCTGGTCGCCTACGACACCACATCTGCAACCTTAACCACGACCACATACTTCCTTGCCACTAACCCGGACTGCCAAATGAAAGCCTTTGAAGAAGTTGATAGAATATGGGAAAATAGGGTTAGTCCAATCAGATACCATTTATTAAATCAGAGATTTGTTGTGAAGATTAAAATCAGCTCAATGTGAGTCAGTTATATTTAAATAATTTAACTTTACCACCAAATTTCACTAAATTACCCCACTGTCAAGTGTCAAATGATAAGTAATTTTATCTTAGTCACTGTATCCCGCGAATATATAATCGGGCAGGCATTTCTCAAGTTTATGTGGAACTATTCGTAACTTTATTGTGTGTATACCCCTATGTATGTTGAGTATTGCAAAGCGATTTTTGCTCTTGTTTGAAAAAAGTCTGGAATTTACAAAAATTATAAATATGACCGTTAGATCAGTACTGATGCGATAAAACCCTGCTCTTAAAAGAAGGTCGCAGCAACACCGGAATTAAAAAAAACAATAAGTTGTTAATGTTGTCTACCACCAAGATAACTTTCTCTGTCTTCTATGCATACCAGAAGTTCAGAACCACTAGCTTTTAACTTAATATCGGTTTTATAATGAAACTTTCGTAGCAAACTTGTAAAAATATGTGATTACGTAAATCGTAAATTTTAAACAAATATTTTAGAAGACCATTGATTTCGATTGTCTTTCTGAGGCAAAATACATCGGAGCTGCAATTGATGAAGCACTTAGACTCGTTCCTCCATTTCCAAGGTATGTGTTCCTTTACTACGTTTAGTGTTCGAACGGGAACCCCGACTCCGACCCTGAAAATCCAGGACCCCTGACCTTTTTACCTAAGATGTAAAATGTAGTCGGAGATTTTTCGGGATTAGATTTTGCTACTCTGATTTTGGTAATCTGATGGCCAGATTATACTCCGTTGAGGGAGTACAAAAATATTGATAAAATAACATACTTAGACTTCATTGTTTTCGATGAAACTTGGAAAAGGCACACCCTGGATAGTTACTTGTTAATTTAAGAGTATTCCGAAAGCAGACTAAGCTGAAGTTTTTAAGTTATTGGAGGCGAACGAACCATCACGAAATACCCCATGTTATTTCTATGGGAAATTTGGTTAAAGCATGTGATTTTTTTTAACGTTACGAAAGGGTGTCAAGTCATACGGGCCCTGTAGAGTAACGGAATTTAGTAATAGCAGAGGTATACTGTATAATAATCCTCCTTTTTTATAAATAAGCTTATTTCCTAATACCAAGAAATTTTACGATTTTTCATAATTTTCTCTTCAATTCTAAAACCTACATTGTCTTACCCGACTTGTGGGACACCAACCCCGATTTTTTTTCCGGAGATACCTTGACCTCGACCCCAACGCCAATAACTATTATACCCTGTACGAACCCTAACCACGTTAAATGCAAATTTTGGAAAATTATGAAATTTCGTTACTTATTAGGATCACACGAACTTGTAGCAAGGAATATGAGCTTGGTAATACCGGTATAACTATCCCAGTCGGAATGATCGTTGAGATTCCAGCCTTCGTTATGCATCACGATCCGGAATATTTTCCTGAACCAGATAAATTTATACCAGAAAGGTAAAAACATAATCCAATCTTTATGCACTTTTAACTTAATACAGATTTTATAACCTTTCTTATCATAGATTTTTGGGTGAAGGAAGAACTACTATCGCCAACTCGTACACATATCTTCCGTTCGGAGCGGGTCCAAGGAATTGCTTAGCCATGAGATTGGCTCTTTTGGAAGTGAAATTATGTTTAATTTACGTCTTGAAACATTTTGAACTCTTGCCATCCGAAAAAACTAAAGTGAGTCAATAAATAATACAATAATTAACGTAATAACGGTGAGTGTGACACTCGAATACTTTCATCGAGGTGTGTTTCCAAGAAAATTATAATTTTAGATAAATTGAATTTATAATTATAGATAGAAACATGTTTCCAATTGATATATTAATTATTTAAAACGCTCTTTCAATTAAAAAAAAAACAAATTTCTAGCCCGGAGTATTCCTTCAAAGAAATTTAGCATTTCTTCAATGAGAAGTGTCATATTAATCTTTATTGTGTTTCTTAAGGTAATGCTAAATTAAAGTCGCTAATTTCAATCATTTATTACAGATACCGATAGAATATCGAAGATCAGGTTTGTTGCAACCAAAAGATGTGATTCTACAAGTTAAACGAAGAACCTGAGTAAAGTTCCTTGACACCAGGGTTCAAAATAAAAAAAAAATAAATAAATAAGGCCTGGGTTTTTATTTATACCCCAATCTACCGGATTTTACTGGGTTTTTTTAAAAAGGCTGGGTTATTTTTATCAAAAACCCATCCCACCGGATTTTACTGGGTTTTTAAAAAAGGCCTGGGTTTTTTATTAAAAACCCATCCCTCCGGATTTTACTGGGTTTTTATTTATTACTAAATAATAATTTTGAAATTCAAGGAATAAATATCTTGAACAATCATTAAATAAAAATCATTTTAGTATTTAAATTCATCAAAATTGACTTTTTGGAGTTTTTTAAGTTTTTTTTTATTATTTTAACCCTGCTTGACACCAACATATATCAGATTTCTAATCAGCAATATACTTTAAAAATAACCCTAACATCACGCTAGACAGCCCTGTCTAATATCATTGACTCCTTGTTATCATAATTTCACATTGTTAAGCAATAGATCTTAATCACAATAAAATATTTTTCGTTATTTATCAATTTTCCATGCGTTAATCTAATTGCCAATGTACCTTAGTTATATTTGATTTAAGACTAGTTTATTACGTCACTAGAGGGCGCTAATGTTCAATAATTCTAAAGTTTATGACAAACATTGCTAACGGCAAAAAATGTAGTTGTACGGGTTTCACAACAGCGCCTTTAGAGGTTAAAAAAATATACTGTTTAAACATAAAGCGCTTTAGGAAATTTGGCACCGATAAGAACGAAGAGTTGCGTAATTTAATGTCATATTTTTTTAAAGGCTAGATAGAGAGAGGGTAAAATGATAAGGAAAAATTGTAAGTCTTACTGCCCTCAATCGGGGTTTAGCTTTCACTTGACACTGTGGATTGGTATTGGTTGTCAAAATGGGTTTTTACGAAGGATTAGAAGTAACCGGGGCGTTAATAGCATTCATTTGCGTGTTTTTGGGAGGCTATTGGTAAGCTACGTATTTACTATTTTCATTTTTTGTTGAAAATACCGTAAAAAATTAGAATTTTGCAATGTCTTAAAGAGATATTTATTTATCCATAACAATATTCTCAGGATATACTTCAAAAGGAACCACTATTGGGTTGGAAAATCCATACCTTCAGATTCTCCTGTACCACTTTTAGGAAACGCAGTTGGTCTCATATCCGGAAAGGTTAGTTACGTTTAATTACGTAGAGCCTGCAGGGTATTTATTTACATATTAGAGTGGTTTCCCGAAGGACCATTATACGAGGTAACCCTTAAAAGGATAGTAGCCTATAAATCAGTTAATAAATTTTGGATAGATTTTTTTCCGAATAGTATGTAAAGAAAATCTACGATATATAGCATAAGATTATAAGACGTGCTTCATAAGTATGACACTACCTATACTTCGTAATGCTAGACACTTACTGAGAGCCAGTTCGAGAACGTCGCAACACTTGATTACACACGGTTTTGCAGTCCATATTCCTAATTAGTTTATACTAAGGCTTTGACAGCTGCTCACCAGAAGAATCTATGATGTTTCACCTACGTCACTTCATGACAAGCTTTCAAACTTATGGAACATATCTTATGAACTTATCGGAATAAATGAAATATTGTTTGAGAAATATCTATTTTACAATTGCAATTTTAAATAATCTTTGGTGACATCTTTAAATAAGTGACACAGTTTTGCCATGTGCCATTGGTTAGCTACGCATTTTTAGCGGCAGAAAGCAGTGGTGGGAATATTCGCTAGTGACGTTGTACCATAAGTTTATAACAAATGTTACATAAGTACGAGGCGTCGCTTTACCAGAATCTATATCCTATGTCACTTTATGACAAGCTCTCAGTAACCAGTGGCAATCATTTGGAACATATCTTATAAACTTATGGTGACTGACTGACAGACAGACAGAGTTACAGTCACAATTATAATGTCAGAATGAACTTTTGAAGCTTTATTTTGGCATTTTGGTTTATCAAAACCCAATGGTTGTCGAAATTTTTATCTATTATGGCTTTAAGTTAGATAAGATCAGCTAAGTTATTGCTATGTTATGTTTAATGAAATAGTTTTATAATAATTCCTTATCTGGATAAAAAATTGGGCAAAAATAAATTTTGATTTTGATGCTTAATATCAGAATCCACTTTTTAATTTCATTTGGACTGTAAAAATATTGAGTGAAATAAAATTGTTATCAGATGATGATAGACTACTTTAAATGACTTGATCCCATTTGTATACAATTTTAGAAATGAGAATAAACAATTTTTTTTTGTTGAAATAAATGCTTTGATGGTTGCAATGCCCAAATATATGTCACATAGAGAGAAAATTATAAAATCTTATTAAAATTAATTTGTGATTTAGCCTTTCCACGAATCTGACAAAGAGCTATATGATAAATATGGTCGGGTTTTTGGGTAAGATTTACATTAATTGGTCTTACATTTCGATTTGTTAAGTTACCGTAATTTTGTAGTACATATTCTGGCATCAACCCAGTTATCTACATTGCTGATCCTGAATTAATAAAATCTATATTCGTGAAAGATTTTACAAGCTTTTCCACCAGAAGAGTGAGTTTAGTTTAGCTAGGAGCAAACATTAGTTGGTCTAATTTTTTATTTGAATAAAAAGATTTTTAATGCTGGTGATCCCATTGTGGACAATATGGTTTCGGCAGTTGCTGGGGACCATAAGTGGAGAAACATACGAAACACAATGACTCCGGCATTTACTTCGGGGAGATTAAAAAAGGTACACCTTAAAACGAAAAGAAAAAAATTATTTTAGACATTATAACTTAGGGCATTCCTTTCTATATTAAGATGATGCCTCTTGTTTGCGACTGCGCCAAGTTAGCTGTAGAGAACTTTGACAAATATTCGAAAAACGGTGAACCAGTTGATTGTAAACGGTAAAATGAAAATTCATTCATGACATATGGATTGAACTTAACCTTTTCTGGTGAAACTAGAATAATATATTAATCTATTTTGTCTCAGAATATATGGATGTTACACATTGGATGTTATCGCCAACGTGGCATTTGGGACGAAGTTGGACTCGCATAATGATCCTGACAGTAGTTTTGTAGAGCATGCTAAGAAGGTATTCGCTGCGGAACTTAGCTGGAAACTAATTTTACCTTGTAAGACCTACTTTATCAGTAAACCTAAATCTTACGCGTAAAGTTCAAAGTTTTTTCTTTCACATTTTCATAAAGTGCTCGCACCCAAATTTGCCCGCAAGCTTGGCATGTCTTTCTTCCCTCAAGACACAATGGACTTTTTCAAGGATATCACTCTAGAAATTGTTAAAAGAAGACAAGAAAACAACGAGGTTTTTATAAACTAGCAACTTTGTTTTTAAAATTTCAGCAAAACGTTCCTATCATAATCTGTCTTTGATAAATTAAAAACGAATTAATGTTTAGTAAATTCATGCAGGTTCGAAATGATTTTCTACAAATTATGATGGAAAGTCTAAAAGAGGAAAATGATAAAGCAAAGAACAAGGAGACTAAAAACGATCATGCAGACCCTAAGATTAATAGCATCGATGACATCAAGAGACAACGTATTAAATTCCAACTTAATGATATGTATCATTCAAATTTGATTTACTTATCATTCTCGAAATAGCTTTGACAATGGATGAATTTCTTGCTCAAACAATTCTATTCTTCTTGGCCGCCTATGACACCACAGCTACGGCCTTAACCTCGACAACGTACTTCCTTGCCACCAACCCGGATTGTCAAAAGAAAGCCTTGGAGGAAATTGACAGAATATGGCAAAACAAGGTTTGTGAAATCAAAAAATTTGAATATCTATTACATCAGCGAATGGATTTTGTCCACATATCTTCTACTTTTTTCGTGGCTTTGTGTACAAAAGCATTTTTTCTCATTAGTATCTGTTAATTCAGTCACAATTTCGGAAACATTAGCTCACGCATTTTAAGTACTATTTTATCACTAGAAATAGTTTATTCAGCGTTATTTATATGAAAATTAAATATAACCAAGGCGTGAAATATAATTCAAATCGAACCTGAACATAACATGAACCTAACCAAACCTAAACTGAACATAACATGAACCTAACAAAACGAAACCTCGACCTAACCAAACTTGAGTAATTTAATGGTGAACATATTCACTAGACGGATATCGATTTTGAAGCTTTTTCTGAAGCCAAATACATCGGGGCAGCTATAGACGAAGCATTAAGACTTGTTCCCCCAGGAACAAGGTACACGAACCACGGTACACGCCGATATTTGGGAAATTATACTAAATTGAATGTTTATAAAGGCTTGAGCGAACTTGCGTCAAGGAATACGAACTTGGAAACACTGGAGTGACCATCCCACCGGGAATGATTGTTGAGGTTCCGGTATACGCCATACATCATGATCCGGAATTTTTCCCAGAGCCTGAAAGGTTTATGCCAGAAAGGTGAAGTCATTGTAAAGAGAGCAAAACTAAAAAACCTGGATCATTCCATAGTTTTAAATTATAAAAAAACGTCTTGGTTTGGACCAAGGCCGAAAAAACAAACGATATGTGTGAGGTTTATCATTTGACTGAAGTTTCAGATATTGCAATTGTTTTAGTTATTTTTATCCATTTAATCCTTAATCAGTATTAAATTCAATCAACTGATTTTACTGTTAATCGATCCATTCCCTCTAAATTAATTGAAAAAATTACATATCTACGCTTTTTCAAGAACAATTACATTTTCCGAAAACATTTTATCATGAAATTAATTATTTTGAAGGGAGTACGTATTGAGGTGTCAATATAGAATATTTGAAATATTCTACTGACTTTCTTAAAAGAGCAGGTGAACTTTGACATAATTCGAAAGGAAAATGTAAATATTTAATAGTGGATTCCAAACAAGGGTGTTGCACTAATTTATACATTTAATTTCGTATAACGAAATGCTACATTTCTATTGTCGCCTCTATGAAGAAAAGATTGCACTGCAATTTCCCTCTCCGTGCTTTAGAATTTCTTGGTCATGATTCAGTCTTCATTTGAAACGTCACCACCCCTTTCTACATTGTTGGCGCTACTTGTACACCGGTTACGTATTACGTGTAATCCTTTTAGTACGCATAAAGACCATTTCGGAAAACACACAGGGGCGAGGCCACCATTGGGGTATTCTCCCTCACACCAAGGGTCACCGCCAGACTGTGCCAAAGTTCACTACAGGCAAGAGGCTAGTCAAATCTCACTGCCTATAGCGGTGCTTCTAGGCAAGAGAGAGAGAAGACCTCAATGGTGGTATCACCCCTGTGTTTTAATTATCTGTATGTAATTTCCAAAATGGTCCACTCACTTACAAATGTACACCGATTACACTGAGTTATCGGTCCTTCAGGCGCTAGCGAGTGTCAGGCCACAACCGTAATCATTCATGTACACGAATGTTTTATAGTTTTAGGTTATTAATGTTGGCGGGCAAGTCCGGAGAGTCATGTACCGTTCACTAATGTGAAAAGGTCTCGAACTATATGATAATATTGGCTGAGTGTGTTGCGACGGCTCAGATGACCCATACACTGGAACCACTGGTGATCGTAAAACTGTATATATTGGGAATATGAAGGAATGGGGGGGGGGGAGTTACATCAAAAGCGCATACATTAAAATAAAATAATAAATTTTTTGTGTGCTACAGAGTGCCACCTACTCAAAGAAACCACACACGATAAACGTTGATGCTTTGTCTTATGAGGACGACATTAGTTTATAAATAAGTTTGAGCAAAATAAGTTATTTATCATAATTTCTTGAACATCAGTCTTCTCAGAAACTTACTACAGATTTAAACTTTTTTGCTGCAAACTTCAAAATTTGTCAAGCCAGCCTTAATTAAAACTATGACCGTCAATGTGCTTTCAAGTTAGTAATCATCGACACGAAATCCCTTCAAAATAATTAATTTCATGATAAAATGTTTTCGGAAAATGTAATTGTTCTTGAAAAAGCGTAGATATGTAATTTTTTCAATTAATTTAGAGGGAATGGATCGATTAACAGTAAAATCAGTTGATTGAATTTAATACTGATTAAGGATTAAATGGATAAAAATAACTAAAACAATTGCAATATCTGAAACTTCAGTCAAATGATAAACCTCACACATATCGTTTGTTTTTTCGGCCTTGGTCCAAACCAAGACGTTTTTTTATAATATCTGTCACTTCAGTCTTAATGTAATTAAAATTTGAATAATTTTATTTTTGCTTTACCGTCAAACATTTGGGGTTGATCTATTTCTAATTGCTTAAAGAAGTACTTAATTATCGTTAATTACATTTAACTTATATCCAATAACATTGATTTTGATATCCATATAATGTTGTACCATAAGTCTATTATGGGGACCTTACATAATAGACTTATGGTTGTACATTATTTATGAAAGAAGTTTAAAAACGACGGTATTTGAAATATGGAAGAAAAATATTTGTTTCGTAACACTGTATACACATACAGTATTGTCGAGATCAGACCAACAGCATTGAATGTTGCCAGATTAAATTGTTGCTGGTGATTTTACGAACTATGTTAATGATATATTAAAATTTAAATGGAAAAGTTACATTTTGACACATTCCTAACCCTAAAATTTTGTATTTGGAGCCTATTAAATGCATTATAGTGATAATGTAATTAATTTTAGTGTTAAATAGGAAAACGTTTAGGCTGAAAGAACTCGCGTAGTTTAATCTTATTTTATTATTTCAGTTAAAGGTTATCTATAGTTACCCAAAAAACCTGTTGTTTTCGATTAATTTCACGTTAAATATGGTTATTAAGTTGAAATTAACGGCTTATCTTCTTTTATTAGTGTTATTGCAGTTTATTATACGAGTTTGAATAAGAAATTCTCCTAAATTGCAAACTTTAGAGGAGTGCCTGTTTGACTCTTGCGGAACAATCACTATTTTGCCCCAAAACTTTTAAATATCGCGCCTTTTCAATGGCTCTCTTTTAAAAATGGGAAAAATGCTTTTAAATGACAATTTAATTAATCGTAAGAATTCAACAGGAAAATGGAGGCTGGGTGAAAGATAAGTGTAGTTTTAATTTTAATTTGTTAGTCTAATTATAAGGTATCTATGAATTTACCCAAAACATTCGTGTTTTGGGCTAATTTCACATTAATTATACTTAAGTTTAATTTAACGGCTTATCTTGTTTATCTAGCGTGGATTTCGTTTATAAAACAAGTTTCAATAAAATATTAACTTTAATTGCAATCACCCTAAAATTTTAATGTATGCGCTTCTGATGTATTTTAACGATCATTTAAATTAATTTGAAAGTGAAATAGGAAACTACTGTGGCTGTACGAAAAACTTGTGATGTTTTAATCTTAATTTGAGCGTGGTTCTCGTGAGAGTGGATTAAGCTTAAAATTTATTTGAATTTTTTACCCTAATTGCAATGTTTAGTGCAGTTTAATATTTTTTCCGCAAATTCATTTTTTAACCCAAAACTTTTGAATTTCGCGGCAATTATTGTACTTTAAAATAGTTTAAATTAACTTAAGTGTCAAATAGAAAATATTCGACTTTACCAATGGCTCGGGTAGTTTTAATCAAAATTAAAGAGTTTATTTAAAAGTTATTTGAGCCTTTATCCAAAAAATGTATATTTTGGTTTAATTTCACGTTAATTATGTTTAATTAACGTAGGACTGTGTTTTGGCACTATACATTTAGTGTTATAAAATGAGTTTAAATGTATACTTCACCTTAATTGCAATTTTTAGTGGAGTTTTCGATTCTCATTTTACGCTAAAGTTTTGAATTTCGCGCCTATTAAGGTACTTTGGAGATAATTTAAATTAGCTTATGTGTGGGGCTTTACCAACGGCTTGGGTAGATACAATCTTAATCAAGAACATCATTTAAGAGTTATCTGAGTTTTCATCCAAAAAAATGTATATTTTAGTTTAATTTTACCTTAATTACAGTTAATTACGTTGAAATTAACTTGTCGTCAGTGCTCATTAAGCTTATAAAATGCCTTTTAAAAAATAATTCACCTTAACTCTAATGTTTAGAGGAGTTTTTGATTATTTCCAACAAATTGCGTTAAATTTTTATCATATCCTGAGCTAGGTTTGTGGTAACATAAAGATTATCTATACAATATGTTAATGAATGATGTTATTCTATAGTTTAGCTTTAATATCAGTAATTAAATCAAATACCTTTACAATTCATAGCAATTTAAACCAATAAACAAACGGCAATGTGGACTGTGGAAATAGAAAACAACGTAACCCTCCGTTTCTAACGTGGTTAGGTTGAGAGAATCTGGGTTGTAAACATGAAAATTATTTGACTAATTAAATTATATAACGACACTGTCCTCCTGGATTAACCAGCACAACTGTTTCTTATGAATTAAACAATCCACTGTTAGTAACAAGTAGTTTATAAAATGATAACGTAACATCACTGTATGACTGATTCAATAGGATCAAAATTGTTTTAACGAATAATCTGGTCCTCTACATTGGTTTAGTTTCAGGAATTATACCACACACATTGACAATTAGTAGCATTTTAGTGAGATTAACAAATAATGAAACCGTTTATACCAGTCCTCAAATGAGAATGTTGACTTAACAGCGCTAACATTAACACCACTCTTTTAACTGCCGAAGGGAAAACAAATTGGAAATTTTGTCATCTTTCCTGTAATATTTTGAAGTCGAATTCTTCACAGGGTGAAAACACTACCGTTGATTTCTAAACCATAATAATTTGGATATATATGCCATTTTTTACTGTCATAGATACAGTATTAAGTTACAAGAAGCGTAAAACCTTGGCCCTAGGGTTGGGATTTGTAGCATGAATCGAAGCAGACTACGTATTTTGTAATTCCAAACAGAGCTGGAAATTAGCTTTCTAATAATCTTTAAAAGGAAAGACACTATAAACACTATATAACATAGAGTAACTAAAATACAACTTAAGCCTTGGCCGTAAAGAACGTCGAAAAGCTTACTTTAAATGATATAAAAACCTCTATTAACTGTAATTATTTACCTGAATTACTTTTCTAGACGAAAATTCGACCTGATAACGACGTATTTCTTATTAAGGGTGCTACAGTTAATTAGAAAATACATATAAAGGTGCTCAAGCTCGGACGAAATACAAAAGTAATTTGCTGGAGTCTACTGCTAAGAAATTAGGAAAATCAGCAAGAAAGCCAACATTTACAATTAGTCAACGTAACTTGTTAGCACCCACAAACCTAGGACCTTCTAGTTGTCAACGAGTACGAAATGAAGAAAATAGGTTTAAGCGCGCTATAAGGTTAGGCTGACATCTGACCCAAAAGTAATTTTTTGACTTACTATCTTAATTAGTTACAAAAATTAGAATTCATTAATTAAAAATCGAAACCCGTAAGTTTCCCGTTTAATAAATGCTTGTTAATTTAGAAGTATTCCGAAAACTAACTTCGCTATACTTTTTCCGTATGGCCTATGACCATTTCGTTAAAAAAACGAAAATTTTTTAATGCTTTTTCTATGGGACGCTAACCCTAAAAGGTGTGACTTTTTCTTTAACATTACGGAAGGGTGTCATGTCATATCTACAAGGGCCTACCGGCCCTGTAGAATTAATCTCACATACTCGAAAAATTTATGACAATAGATTTTTGGATGAAGGAAGAACTACTATCGCTAACTCGTACACATATCTTCCATTCGGGGCGGGACCCAGGAATTGCATAGCCATGAGATTGGCTTTGATGGAAGTGAAATTATGTTTACTTTACGTCTTGAAACATTTCGAATTTTCACCATCGGCAAAAACCAAAGTGAGTCAAAAAATAATACTCATAAATAAAATTCAACAAAATCCCGTTTTTTTTGCCTTTAGATACCAATAGAATTCCGAAATGCTGGTATTCTACAACCTAAAGATGTGATTTTGCACGTCAAACGAAGAAATTGATGAAGTTTATCTCACACTAACTTTTGAGATAAAATTAGTTCTTTGATTTATTTCTAATTCTCAAATGTAACTGTGCGTTGCACATACTTTTATACAGTCCTGACTGATCACTTATGTATTATGCAATATTTTTTATGATGATAAAATATCGTATAGTTATCGCCAATTTGAAATTCCAACGAGGTCAACGTACATTTTTTTAGTAATTTATGATCCTTCTTTAATGGCGTTCTATGGAAGATACAGTATGAAATGATTCTCTATAGCTTATTGGAAGAAGTCTCTAGCGGTTAAGTGAAAATCAAGTTGTTTAAAGTGAGTTATACCATTGCCCACTCGAGTCTCGATCACGCGCAACACGACGCAAGCTGCTTGCGCTATAGAAGCCCGTTCAAAGAATTCGATTTACATGTATAAGTGCAACGTTTGAAGATTATTTAAAAGAACCCAAAAATTAATATTCAGTTCTATGGGAGGAGGTAGCTTTTTTGGCCAGATCCTTTGTCCTATTCATCCGAATGACCTGGAATTTAGATGAGACGCGTGTTTTTTCATGTTTTGTTATACTAAACAGAGTCCAAGTTTCTAGAGTGGATTGTTTTTCTTATAAAAATTATTTTCCAGTGTCAAAATGATGGCTTCAGTGCTAAGACTGAATATATCTTCGGATGATCGGATCTACTGGTCCCAATGGATCTGATTTCGGATTTTCCTCTTTGATTTCGTAATTTATTGATTACTTCAAAGATTTCGCGAGAAGCGTAAGGGATTTCGTGTAAATGTCGGACCCCTCGACAATGTATAATTTAATAGTGAGATTGAAGTAGTTTATAGTGTCATTGAGGGGCTAAACACTCGCGCATTCTGGCCTCAGTGTAGAAAAGCGCTACTTGGGAGAGCTAATATTTTTAAATCCATCCACCGGACTGAAAAAATGGTTGGGTAGTTATTTTTGTTTATTAATTGGTCTTAGTTCCGAGGTAATTATTTAGCAACTCTGGGTTATCTAAACAAATAATTTAATACGAAGTTATAACAAGACGACCCAAGGGCTGGGCTCGTAAGAGTAGCCACATCGTACCGTACTTCGACGCGCGTCTTTTAACAGTGGTAAAACATGGTACCCGTAAAGAAAATCAGAGTGAATAGCCCATCGATACTCTAACAAAAAATTAGAACCCTTAATCCTTATTTCAATAAATTTACTTACTACATAAGTGTAATATCCGGGGCCACAAGCTAGTACTTTCTTTTAAAACTCTTCTCGATTTGTGGAGAAATAGACGTGTTTTGGGAACGTTCCCCTTTCGCTAGCTCGACAGTCGACAGAGAAGCTCTCCAGGATTACATTTTAACAAAGCTTGTTTTACAAATACGAAGGTATATTTTCGTTACTTTTACCTCTATCTCTTCATACTATTTTTATTTTACTAATTTTCTAATTAAGAACAGGAATAATTAGGCCAAAAACAAACAAAGATTTTGGAATATATTACACATTTCATTTCAGAACTTTTGATCAACGTAAAACTGGGTCCCCTGTGAAATGAATTAACTTTCATAGGAATTAGTTTAATTATTATGATTTCTGGTTTAGACTTATTAGACACGCATGTTTAAAGGGTACTTTTTCCAGCTATAGGAATCCATAAACTCCAGTACCACTTTTCAAAAGTGGAGAAAATGTCGGGGTGATGTGGGGTGGGGTACCTCTTAATCTGTGGGGTCGGATACTTATGAATTTGTATGTTTGGGGTTTTTATATTTATTTTCTTTTTATTTATGTGCTAATTAAATAGATAACGATTTTCCCCGTTTCGTTCTCGTTCGGTAGCTATCGCCATCTATGTTATGATTGACTGGATCGTTTTGGCGGTTAATTCAAATGTTGGTTTAGATAGAGCTAACATAGTGTTAAATGAGCGTTATGCGTTTGATCATTTTAGCATTGCTAAAGGTAATTCGAGGGGATAATCACTAAAATGGGTAATCACTATAATGAACTTGTATCTTTGGGGTCGGATACTTCTGAACCTGTATCTTTGGGGTCGGGTACTTCTGAACTTGTATCTTTGGGGTCGGATACTTCTGAACTTGTATCTTTGGGGTCGGATACTTCTGAACTTGTGTCTTTGGGGTCGGATACTTCTGAACTTGAATCTTTGGGGTCGGATACTTCTGAACTTGAATCTTTGGGGTCGGATACTTCTGAACTTGAACTTGAATCTTTGGGGTCGGATACTTCTGAACTTGTATCTTTGGGGTCGGATACTTCTGAACTTGAATCTTTGGGGTCGGATACTTCTGAACTTGAACTTGAATCTTTGGGGTCGGATACTTCTGAACTTGAACTTGAATCTTTGGGGTCGGATACTTCTGAACTTGAATCTTTGGGGTCGGATACTTCTGAACTTGTATCTTTGGGGTCGGATACTTCTGAACTTGTATCTTTGGGGTCGGATACTTCTGAACTTGTATCTTTGGGGTCGGATACTTCTGAACTTGTATCTTTGGGGTCGGATACTTCTGAACTTGTATCTTTGGGGTCGGATACTTCTGAACTTGAATCTTTGGGGTCGGATACTTCTGAACTTGAACTTGAATCTTTGGGGTCGGATACTTCTGAACTTGAACTTGAATCTTTGGGGTCGGATACTTCTGAACTTGAATCTTTGGGGTCGGATACTTCTGAACTTGTATCTTTGGGGTCGGATACTTCTGAACCTGTATCTTTGGGGTCGGGTACTTCTGAACTTGTATCTTTGGGGTCGGATACTTCTGAACTTGTATCTTTGGGGTCGGATACTTCTGAACTTGTGTCTTTGGGGTCGGATACTTCTGAACTTGAATCTTTGGGGTCGGGTACTTCTGAACTTGAATCATTGGGGTCGGATACTTCTGAACTTGTATCTTTGGGGTCGGATACTTCTGAACTTGTATCTTTGGGGTCGGATACTTCTGAACTTGTATCTTTGGGGTCGGATACTTCTGAACTTGAATCTTTGGGGTCGGATACTTCTGAACTTGAATCTTTGGGGTCGGATACTTCTGAACTTGAACTTGAATCTTTGGGGTCGGATACTTCTGAACTTGTATCTTTGGGGTCGGATACTTCTGAACTTGAATCTTTGGGGTCGGATACTTCTGAACTTGAACTTGAATCTTTGGGGTCGGATACTTCTGAACTTGAACTTGAATCTTTGGGGTCGGATACTTCTGAACTTGAATCTTTGGGGTCGGATACTTCTGAACTTGTATCTTTGGGGTCGGATACTTCTGAACTTGTATCTTTGGGGTCGGATACTTCTGAACTTGTATCTTTGGGGTCGGATACTTCTGAACTTGTATCTTTGGGGTCGGATACTTCTGAACTTGTATCTTTGGGGTCGGATACTTCTGAACTTGTATCTTTGGGGTATGGGTTTAGATAGAGCTAACATAGTGTTAAATGAGCGTTACGCGTTTGATCATTTTAGCATTGCTAAAGGTAATTCGAGGGGATAATCACTATAACTAAACTTTCGCTTTCAAACGTTTCTGGGCATAAATATCTGTTCTTCGATTCGCCGGAATATTAGAATTACAGCGTAAGTAAGTTTATACGGTTATAATTTTATCACTGTTTAGAGTAGGGCATCGAGGGGCTATTAACTCTGATTTTATGCACGGTAAATCATTTAAGCATTGTAAAAGATAGCGCTATTCACTCATTAGGGTAAGTCATAGAGGGGTTATCCACTCATTAGGGTAGGGTATAGAGGGGCTATTCACTCGTACGATGTGGCTACTATTACGAGCCCTTGGGCCGTCTTGTTTTTTTTGAAACCCATACAAAATGTTCAACTTAACTTTACACTATACGAGAAATGAGATACTATACAATTTTTAAGTAAATTTTTATTGTGTGAATTAACGTGGTTTTAGTTCGTTTTTCAATTGTAAGGTATAAGAGGTCTAAGACTTCGCGCGCCATAGTTCCAGTCTCTTTTCAAAATACAAGGGGGAACGTAAAAGGAGGCCGGGCTATTTTGCCTCTCCTCAGTCGGAAAATACGTAATTTTCGTTATTCTTGTCGCGCTGACTTGCGTTTTCAAGAACCAATGAGATGATGGTTGTAATTTAGAGGCGGAGATTAACTCCGGACCTATGTTTAGACTGAAGATCAAGCTCGTGTGGCGAATTTATACCTTCTCCCTAGGAAACTATATATCGCTTCTTGCTGCTACCTATGTATCATAATTTCTGGTAGATGATTTCGGTTTTTATTTTTGGAGTTTGCATTGCTACTCCTAGAAATATTTTGTATAGACTTTGAACGGAAAAAAGCAAAACGTTGGTTAAAGCTGATAGCAATGAGATTGGCTCTGATGGAAGTGAAGTTATGTTTACTTCACGTCTTGAAATACTTTGAATTCTTGCCATCCGAAAAAACTAAAGTGAGTCAATAAATAATACTCATAAATAAACTTCGTTTAAATACGAACTTTCGTTACAGATACCAATAGAATTCCGAAACACAGGATTCCTACAACCAAAAGATGTAATTTTCCACGTCAAACGAAGAAATTGATAGTTTTCCTCACAATAACATTTTGAGATAAAATTAGCAGTTTGATTTATTTTTAATACTCAAATCTAACAGCGCGCTACACATATTTTTGTACATAATCGTTCACTTGTGTGTAACGCAATATTTCTTTATGTTAATAAAAATCACGTAGTTTTTTTGCCAATTTGAAATTTCAATGAGGTCAATTCAATAGGTAGCTATTTTCACGTACATGTTTTTAGTAGGTATGATTTTCTATGATTTAGAAATAATTTAAAACATCTTTATGGAAGCTACAATATGAAATGATTCTCCATAGTTTATGGGAGACATCTCGACGTCTCTAGCGATAAAAATCAAATGAAGTTTGTTAAAATTAGTTACACGTCTATCGAATTGATAAAAGCGCCTTTTTCCAATGATATACTTTGTTTATACATTATAGACATTAACACAAATGAAGGACGAAGAGTTGCAACACTCATTCTCACTCAGTCATTAAGATTAAATTTTTCTTATGATTGGGTAGCTGATAAAAGGATAATTGATAGGATGATTGAGTTACACAATTTTTGATAGAAAAAAATTATGTCATATAGCTATTGTGTTTCATCGGCGTTAAGTTTTCACTAGATACCTCGGATTAGTAGGCGTCAAACATGGGTTTTTACGAAGGATTGGAAGTTACCGGGGCGTTATTAGCATTCATTTGCGTGTTTTTGGGAGGATACTGGTAAGATAAAAATTTTAATCATCTATTGCCGGAAACTTGAAAGTTACAAGGCTAGAAAAGAATATGAAGATATATGTTAATTTTTTTCATAACAATATTCTCAGGATATACTTCAAAAGGAACCATTATTGGGTTGGAAAATCCATACCGTCAGATTCACCTGTGCCGCTTTTGGGGAACGCCGCTGGACTGATATCCGGAAAGGTTCGTTACCTTAGCCTACTGGGTATTTATTTTCATATTTGACTGGTCTCCCAATGGACCGCCATAAGATGTAAACTTGAATAAAAAAGAATCCATAAAAAATATGTTGTTCTTACACAAGTCCGATTTATATGCATTAAATAAATTAAATTAGTGTATGCTACTTTTCGAGAAATGTATATTTTACCAGGGATAGATGTAATTTTAGGATCTGGAATTGAGAACAGAGTAATTTGGGTGTGCATCCATGACCCCCTTCCCCGGAACGCGAGGGGGTATGAAAGAAGAGGCGGGTTATCGCGAGAGAGGTAAAAAGGAATTACGTGTATTTTTTGCCGTCCCCGTCAGCAACGTCATCAAAACGTAGTTTAATTGAGCCAATAAGGAAATATAAAATTTTCGTTACGTGTTGGAGGGAGGGGCTCATACTGGGCTGTTAGTCGGACTGAAGTAAATACTAACAGTTCTCCATTCCTGCTTCTAAAATTACATCTATCCCTGGTCATATAGATGCAAAATACTAAATTCTTATAAAAAAATTTATGATTTAGCTTTTCCATGAAACTGACAATGAGCTATATGAAAAATATGGTCGGGTTTTTGGGTAATATTTACATTATTTAGTCTCTCATTTCAATATGTTAAGTTCCCATAATTTTTGTAGCACATATGCTGGCACCAAACCAGTTATCTACGTTGCGGATCCCGAATTGATAAAATCTATATTAGTGAAAGATTTTTCAAGCTTTTCCACCAGAAGAGTGAGTTAAGTTTAACTAGGCCTAGAAGCAATTATTAGTTGGTCTAATTTCTAATTTGAATGTAAAGATTTCAAATGCTGGTGATCCCTTTGTTGACAACATGGTTTCGGTAGTTGCTGGCGACCATAAGTGGAGAAACATACGTAACACCATGACTCCGGCATTTACATCAGGGAGATTAAAAAAGGTACTCCTCAAATCGAAATAAATAGTTTTAGACATTATATTTTACGGAATTCTTTTTGTCTAATAAGATGATGCCCCTTGTTTCCGACTGCGCAAAGTTATCCGTAGAGAACTTTGACAAATATTCGAAAAACGGTGAACCAGTCGATTGTAAACGGTAAAATGAAAATAACTCTTGACCTGTCATGACAGATAGATTGAAGTTAACTCTTTCTGGAGCAACAAGAATAATATTAATCTATTTTGTCTCAGAATATATGGATGTTACACATTGGATGTTATCGCCAACGTGGCGTTTGGGACCAAATTGGACTCTCATAATGATCCTGATAATAAATTTGTAGAACACGCTAGGAACGTATTCTCAGCGGAAATTAACTGGAAACAAGTTTTACCTTGTAAGACCTACTTGATCAGTAAACCCAAATCTTATGGGTAAAATTCAAAGCATTTTCTTTAATTTTCAAAAGTGCTCGCTCCTAAATTTGCGCGCAAGCTCGGCATATCTTTCTTCTCTCCAGACACAATGAACTTTTTCAAGGATATCACTCTAGAAATTGTTAAAAGACGACAAGCCAACAACGAGGTATTTGTAACCCAGTAGCTTTGTTTTTAAAATTTCAGTAAATCGAACCTTAGAGTATGAATTATTGAACTTATATGATTTGTGTAAGTCGAGACCATTCTACTAGGGCAGTAGGGTTATTAGTTAGAGTTTCTTTCTCAGCACACAATGTAATTGGTGTACACGTGACTGGACTAGTGAGGTTACACGTAATCTTTAAAAGCCATACCTGTTTACAGGTTTAGTGACTGCCCCCCTACACCCTTTTGAAACAGGAGCTTGACATAGAGTGTTGAAATGGCTAGTCTCATTTAATTGAGATCCCAACTCATCCGTTGCTTTATAATTCCACACATATTAATTGAAAATTTCCACTTCTTAAGGATTATCAATTCCTATTGCTAACTGTTGCTATTGCAGTTTTGGGCCAAAGCTAATAATAGTTAAAATAAAGATATCCATTTCCTTTGTTCCTTGGGAAAATACAATGTAATTCATGTTCAGGAAATTCATGCAGGTTCGAAATGATTTTCTACAAATTATGATGGAAAGTCTTAAAGAGGACAATGATGCTGCAAAGAATGAGACTAAAAAGGGCAATGCAGACCCTAGTATTAATAGCATCGATGACATCAAGAGACAACGTATAAAAATCCCAACTTAATGATATGCATCATTCAAATTTGATTTACCTATCATTTTCGAAATAGCTCTGACCATGGATGAATTTCTTGCCCAAACAATTCTGTTCTTCTTGGCCGCCTATGATACCACAGCTACGGCCTTAACCTCGACCACGTACTACTTTGCCACCAACCCGGACTGTCAAAAGAAAGCCTTGGAAGAAGTTGATAGAATATGGAAAAACAAGGTTCGTGAAATCAATAAATTTCAATATCTGTTACTTGAGCGAATCGATTTTTCCCCCTTTGCTTATACATTTTTACGAAGGCAAGATTTTTTTTATTAATATCTGTTAATTAAAATTGAACCTAACCAAAAATAACCTCGATCAAACCTCAACATAACATGAACCTAATTAAACCAAACCTCAACATAACATGAACCTAATTAAACCAAACCTCAACATAACATGAACCTAATTAAACCAAACCTCAACATAACATGAACCTAATTAAATCAAACCTCAACATAACATGAACCTAATTAAACCAAACCTCAACATAACATGAACCTAATTAAACCAAACCTCAACATAACATGAACCTAATTAAATCAAACCTCAACATAACATGAACCTAATTAAATCAAACCTCAACATAACATGAACCTAATTAAACCAAACCTCAACATAACATGAACCTAATTAAATCAAACCTCAACATAACATGAACCTAATTAAACCAAACCTCAACATAACATGAACCTAATTAAATCAAACCTCAACATAACATGAACCTAATTAAATCAAACCTCAACATAACATGAACCTAATTAAACCAAACCTCAACATAACATGAACCTAATTAAACCAAACCTCAACATAACATGAACCTAATTAAACCAAACCTCAACATAACATGAACCTAATTAAACCAAACCTCAACATAACATGAACCTAATTAAATCAAACCTCAACATAACATGAACCTAATTAAACCAAACCTCAACATAACATGAACCTAATTAAACCAAACCTCAACATAACATGAACCTAATTAAATCAAACCTCAACATAACATGAACCTAATTAAACCAAACCTCAACATAACATGAACCTAATTAAATCAAACCTCAACATAACATGAACCTAATTAAATCAAACCTCAACATAACATGAACCTAATTAAACCAAACCTCAACATAACATGAACCTAATTAAATCAAACCTCAACATAACATGAACCTAATTAAACCAAACCTCAACATAACATGAACCTAATTAAATCAAACCTCAACATAACATGAACCTAATTAAATCAAACCTCAACATAACATGAACCTAATTAAACCAAACCTCAACATAACATGAACCTAATTAAATCAAACCTCAACATAACATGAACCTAATTAAATCAAACCTCAACATAACATGAACCTAATTAAACCAAACCTCAACATAACATGAACCTAATTAAACCAAACCTCAACATAACATGAACCTAATTAAACCAAACCTCAACATAACATGAACCTAATTAAACCAAACCTCAACATAACATGAACCTAATTAAACCAAACCTCAACATAACATGAACCTAACCAATCGAAACCTTAACATAATATGAATTTAACTGTGGTAATCTAATGGTGACTATTTTCCCTAGACGGCCATCGATTTTGAAGCTTTTTCCGAAGCTAAATATATTGGGGCAGCTATTGACGAAGCCCTAAGACTTGTCCCCCCAGCAACAAGGTACATGAACCAAGATGTAGGCCGATCTTTGGGAAATCATACTAAATTGAATGTTTATAAAGGCTTGAGAGAACTTGCGTCAAAGAATACGAACTTGGAAACACTGGAGTGACACTCCCACCCGGAATGATCGTTGAGGTTCCCATATACGCTATACATCACGATGCAGAATTTTTCCCAGAGCCCGAAAGGTTCATGCCAGAAAGGTAAAGACATTGTTAAAAAAGTCACTCATCAGGGATCTGAACAATAGTTTTACAGCTCTAAATAGCGTAAAAACTGAAAAACCTGGATCATTCCATAGTTTTGAATTAATCCCAGACTCTTTCCAAATTTATAACAATAGATTTTTGGGTGAAGGAAGAACTGCTATCGCTAACTCGTACACATATCTCCCATTCGGAGCTGGACCCAGGAATTGCATAGCCATGAGATTAGCTCTGATGGAAGTGAAATTATGTTTACTACACGTCTTGAAAAACTTCGAATTTTCGCCATCCGCAAAAACCAAAGTTGGTCTAAAAATAATACTTAAAAATAAAATTCGTTAAAATCCGACCTTTCGTTACAGATACCAATAGAATTCGTGAACGCAGCTATTTTACAACCAAAAGATGTGATTTTGGACGTCAAACGAAGAAATTGATAAAGTTTTCCTCACATTAACATATTGAGATAAATTTAGCACTTTGAATTTTAATGCTCAAATCTAACAGCGTGCTGCAATATATTTTTTACACGATTCCTCACTTATCCAATGTTTCTTTATGATAATAAAAAATATAATAGTTATTTGCCAAATTTGAAATTTCAATAAGTCAGCTGTTTTCACGAACATGTTTTTAGATTGTAGGATTTTCTATGATTTCAGGGATATATTTTATTTTAGAAGTAGGAATGGAGATCAGAGTAATCTGGGCGCGCGTCAAAGTCTCTTCCCAGGGAGGGAGGGGGGGGGTATGAAAAAAGAGGCGGGTTATAGCCACAGAGGTAAAAACGAATTACGTATTTTTCGTCGTCCCCGTCAGCAACCTCATCAAAACGTAGTTTAAGTGAGACAATAAGATAATTTAAACTTTTTGTTACGTGTTAGAGGGAGGGGACCTATACTGGGCTATGAGTCGGACTAAAGTAAATACTAACCGTTCTCCATTCCTGCTTCTAAAATTACATCTATTTCTGATGGAAGGTACAATATGAACCGATTCTCTATAGCTTATGGGAGACGTCTCTAATGATAAAAGTAAAATGAAGTTGTTAAAGCATTTAACGCATCTGTGAAATTGATAACGCCGCATTTTCCAACGCTATACTTTGTTTATACATTGTAATACAGCTTTCGAAAATTTTACACAAATGAAGGACGAAAAGTTGCGACATTCATCCTCAATCATTAAGGTTATATTTTTATATAAGTGGGTAGGTGATAAAAAGATAATTGATAAGATGATTGAGCTACATAATTTATGATAAGAAAAAATTATGTCATAACTATTCCGGTTGCTATTGTGTTTCATCGGTGTTAAATTTTCACTAGAAACATCGGGTTAGTAGGCGTCAAACATGGGTTTTTACGAAGGATTGGAAGTTACGGGGGCGTTATTAGCATTCATTTGCGTTTTCTTGGGAGGCTATTGGTAAGATAAACATTTAATTCACATTTTACAGGCACCTTTAAGTTTAAAACACAATAAGAATGTGGCAAAGAGTTAGAAGATATTATTTTTTAATAACAAAATTCTTAGGATATACTTCAAGAGGAACCATTATTGGGTTGGAAAATCCATACCTTCAGATTCACCTATACCGCTTTTGGGGAACGCCGCTGGACTCATATCCGGAAAGGTTCGTTACTTTAGCCAACTGGGTATTTATTTTCATATTTAATTGGTTTCCAAATGGACCCCCATAAGATGTAACCATAAAGATATAATAGCCCATAAATCGATTATTTTTAATCAAAATACGGTCTTATCTGGATTTGAAATTAGCCAAATCCAATTTTAGATTTTGATACAATGGATCAGAATCCTTTGCTTTTAATTTCATGGGCAACCTGGATCGGATTATAAAACAATTGATTTAGTGAAAATAACATTTAATAAATTCGTTATCAGATGTGACTGCTGCATCACCACAAGATCCCATTTGAAACCAATTTTAGAAAGGGCATAGAATACGCTTTAGAATTCAATCCCTTCAAAAATTTTAAAAATAATTTATAATTTAGGCCTTCCATGAAACTGACACAAAGCTCTATAAGAAATATGGGCGGATTTTTGGGTACAATTTTAATATATTTTCCTTTTATTTACTATTGCTAAGTTATTATCATTTTTCAGTACATATTCCGGTGTCAACCCAGTTATTTACGTTGCTGATCCTGAATTGATAAAATCTATATTCGTGAAAGATTTTTCAAGCTTTTCCACCAGAAGAGTGAGTTAAGTTTTGCTAGAAGCAAACATTAGTTGGATTAATTTCTTATTTGAATATAAAGGTTTTCAATGCTGGTGATCCCATTGTGGACAACATGGTTTCGGCAATGGCTGGGGATCATAAGTGGAGAAACATACGTAACACGATGACTCCGGCATTTACATCGGGAAGATTGAAAAAGGTACTTCTCAAAACGAAAAAACGAAAAACCTCTTAGACATTATATCTTACGGAATTCATTTATCTGATAAGATGATGCCTCTTATTTGCGACTGCGCAAACTTATCCGTTGAGAACTTTGACAAATACTCTAGAGACGGTGAACCAGTCGACTGTAGACGGTAAGAACAAGAATATGAACTTACATTCCATTGGTACAATAAGAATATTAAAATTATTATTTTTGACTCAGAATGTATGGAAGCTACACGTTGGATGTTATCGCCAACGTGGCATTTGGAACCAAACTAGACTCTTATAATGATCCTGACAATAAATTCGTAGAACACGCTAAGAAAGTATTCTCCGCTGAACTTAGCTGGAAACAAATTTTGCCTTGTAACATCTACTTAATCTCTAACTCTTGAACGCAAAAGTTCAAAGTTTTTCTCATTTTTAAAAAGTGCTCACACCTAAGTTTGCCCGCAAGATTGGTATGACTTTCTTCCCTCAAGACACAATGGACTTTTTCAAGGATATCACTCTAGAAATTGTTAAAAGAAGACAAGCCAGCAACGAGGTATTTGAATAGCAGAGTATTTTTGCTAACATATTTTGAGTTCAAGAATAAATCAAACCTATAGTAAGGTTATTGAGTGGAGCTTCCGGGCCGAAATAGACACATGATGAAATGGCTGATGTAAATTCGCATTCATGTATCTAAACGGCGAATCCCACTCTTTTGACGCGTACTATTATAATTATGGCCATTTCGATAGCTGCGATGATTTTAACCAATATTTTCAAGTCTCTTAATTCCTACAAAAGATGCGCAAGCACCATAGGGGCGTGGCCGTCATCGTAGGATATTTCCCTCGCGCAGAATACAAGAGGCAGTGCGAGTTGGCCAGCTTCCCACGTGCAGTGAACTCGGACTCCGTCTGGTGTTGCCTCTTGGCGCTAGGGCTATATAATGCGATGATGGTCCCGTCCCTGTGGTTTTCGCTTCTTTGCAAGTGTTTAATGAAATGATCTAAAGTTACAGTAAATTATCTGAGAGTCTTACAAACATAATAATGTTCACAGGTTCGACATGATTTTCTACAAATCATGATGGACAGTCTTGGAGAGGAAAATGATGGAGCAAGCAAAGACACAAAAAACGGTCATGCGGACCCCAGTATTAATAGCATAGATGACATCAAGAGACAACGTATTAAATCCCAACTTAATGATATGCATTATTCAAATTTGATTTATCATTCTCGAAATAGCTCTGACCATGGATGAATTTCTTGCACAAACAATTCTATTCTTCTTGGCCGCCTATGACACCACAGCTACAGCCTTAACCTCAACCTCGTACTTCCTTGCCACCAACCCGGATTGTCAAAAGAAAGCCTTGGAAGAAGTTGATAGAATATGGAAAAACAAGGTTGGTGAAATCAAATAAAATTAAATTTTTCACATATACCTGAAAGGTTAATTACATTATATCTACTTATACTAAAGCCAGATTAAACTAATCCAGATGTAGATTCTTATTTATGTTAGGAAAATACAATAAATGAGCCCATTGTTAAAACCCAGCTAAATAAACTATATATTATAAAAATTCTTCTAGACGACCATCGATTTTGAAGCTTTTTCTGAAGCTAAATACATTGGGGCAGCTATAGACGAGGCCCTAAGACTTGTTCCTCCCGCAACAAGGTGTGAACCTTGTCATACGTCTATATTTTGCAATTTTTATAAATTCTATGTTAACAAAGGCTAGAGCGAACTTGCGTCAAGGAATACGAACTTGGAAACACTGGAGTGACCATCCCACCGGGGATGATTGTGGAGATTCCAGCATACGCAATGCATCATGATCCGGAATTTTTCCCAGAGCCCGAAAGGTTTATGCCGGAAAGGTAAAGTCATTGTAAAAGAAGTCACTCAGCAGCGCAAAACTAAAAAACCCGCATCATTACTTATTTTTACACTAATCTAATATACTCGCCAAAATTTATAACGGTAGATTTTTGGGTGAAGGAAGAACTACAATCGCTAACTCGTACACGTATCTTCCATTCGGGGTGGGACCCAGGAATTGCATAGCCATGAGATTGGCTTTGATGGAAGTGAAATTATGTTTACTTCACGTCTTGAAACACTTTGAATTTTCGCCATCCGCAAAAACCAAAGTGAGTTAGTTTATAGACCTTTTCGACGTAAAAAGGGTAGTCATACATTTCCGTCTCTGCTCAATCACGTGATTCAAAAAGTCTACAGCGCAGGTGCCAAAAAGCGGGATGGAAGGCGGAGCTTTACCCCTTTTTAGTTTCATCGAAATGGTCTGCAACACTTATGAATGAAGTTCGTTCAAATTCGGTTTTTCTTTACAGATACCGATAGAATTCCGAAACTCAGGTTTACTGCAACCAAAAGATGTGATTCTACACGTTAAACGAAGAACCTGATACTGAGGTTTTCTATACACCGTATCAGCACGCTACACACATTTAACCAATGTAATTGACTCTTTGTCATCATAATTACCTCAATTTTATATTATCGCCATAAGAAAATAATACATCGCTCGAATGTAATATTTCATTATGATAATAAATACATAATTCTTATTTGTCAATTTGGAGTTTCAATGAAGTTAATTCCATAGCCAGCTAATTACACGTACATTAATTTTTGTAGGGCTTAATTATTTTTGATTTAGGGAAAATTTATTATTTATCTTTTTATGGCGTTCTATTGAAATTATTCTCTATAGTTTACGTGAAACGTCTCCAGCTACCAAAAGTTGTTTAAGTTAGTATTACACGTTTTCGTAATTGATAACAGTAGATTATGAATCTACTTTTTTTACACAGTAGTCCAGTAGTAATAACATTTACTTCTGATATTATCAGAGTTCTTCTTTGATTGTCTTTCTATTCTTTTTGCTTTGCTTTGCTTTAATTGCCATTCTGAAAAAAAAAAGTTCATTAAAAACTACATTAATTCTACCCTTCTCCCTTCTGTTATAGGTCAATTTGGAATCTTAAATGCGTCAATAAAATCGTCAGGATTATGTAATTATTCACAAGAATACGACTAATTTGTTGTATCTCTAACCATTCATTCTCCAGAGTCTAAACCCACACTTATTTAGTTTTTATATATTTTTAAACTTTTACGACGCCCACTACATGCTTAATCGTCCTTGATTATATTCTTTAGAACATATTTACACCGCTAAGCTATCTGCTGGTCTCGTGCACAGTCACTGAGCACCTTGGAACTCCACGCCAGGTCCGACGTTTCTCGTATCTACAAAGGAGCTCCTGTTTAAACATTCCACGAAGAATATAACAAACTATTATTATTATATCATTTCCCCTAGTCGACCCTGAATGTGGGTTGTCAACCCTCCCTAACTTTGTACCTAAACTCCGCCCTAAAATTGATTAGTATAATCAAACCTAACTATACACGCCGGTCCTATAACCTTGAGAGATGTACTGCTACCCAGTGTTTCGCAACAGACCCGTCACCGAGTTGTTTATACGGAGAGACACACGGCTTTTGAGTTTGTTTTTGTAAAGATGAAACGGTAAGAGCTTAGACTTAAAGCCGTTACATTTTCTATCTAAAAGATAGTCTGTGCGTAAGTGTATGAATTTCGTACGATAAAAAATTATTTCTGTCACATTGTCAAAACTTTCCTCGTATTTGGCATTATATTTTCTAGTGGCAGTATTAAACTCTTCGCATATTTTGTACTTAATATTATTCTCGGGATTGTTTGAGGCCAAAAATGGTTGTTATTGAGGGATTGGAAGTTACTGCGGCATTAATAGCGTTAATTTGCGTGTTTCTTGGTGGATATTGGTATGTAAAATTGATTGCACTTTTTGAAAATGCAGTGTTGCTCTAAAAATAATGTATTATCACTCGGCGAAGCGCATTAAATGTTACATTTTTCCTAAAATGTTGCCAGGATTTATTTAAAAAAGCACAATTATTGGATTGGAAAACCAATACCATCAGATTCGCCAATACCTATTGTGGGAACATTCGGTGGAGCTTTATTAGGACAAGTTAGAAAAATTTAAAAATATATAACCACTCCGACATCTTCCCATTCGGACCAAAATTCCCATACAGTTTGATGTTTTGGTAGTAATTTATATTGAGTTGCGAAACATGTCAAATTAATGATACGTTAGCCGTGATGGTTTAAAATAAAAAGGCAGATGACATAACATTATACCTTAATGTTCTTTTAAGGCATAATGTTAAGTTACCTAAACTTTTCCTTTAAATGGGAATTTGTCAAAAAATTCGCGAAACCACATACAATAAAAATTTTTAAATGAATAATTTTCTGATTCAGAGAATTCACGAGATTGACCAAAAACTTTACGATAAATATGGGCGAATATTTGGGTAAATCTTTTACTATTTCGATTTTAACCATTTTTCACGTTAATTATATACTGCTATGGGTTAGCACATACGAAGGACCATACCCCATTATCTACGTTGCTGATCCAGAATTGATAAAATCAATTTTCGTGAAAGATTTTTCAAGCTTCACCAACAGAAGAGTTAGTTATTGATTAACTGTTATTTCACTAAAAGCCATTAAAAGATCACCTATTTGTTATTTGCATTAAAAGGTTTTTTCTTTTGATGATCCCATTTTGGATAACATGATTTCGGCAATCCCGGGAGATGATAAATGGAGAAATATTCGAAACACATTGACTCGTGCTTTTACATCAGGTAGACTAAAGAAGGTTGGTCCAATAGTAAATAAATTAGTCAAAGGGAAAGTTTCAGGTAACGTAACATTATACCTTAAAAAAATATTAAAAAGGAATAAATTATCTCCTATTACAAAACAATTAGCATTTAATTAGTCTTAAAAACGAGGACTACTGCGCCATCCACCATTGGTTTAATGTCGTCTGCTAAATCGAACCCTTTACCCTTACATCTATCTCAGCCTGTGAGAATTCAACCAATTCCAAAGGGAAAGAGGTTCGGTTCAGCAGACGCCACTAAACAAATGGCGGATATCACAGTAGTCCTCGTTTTTAAGACTATTTAAATGCTAAATTATTTTGTAAAAAGATATCATTTATTTGTTTGAATATGTTTCATTTTATAGTTAGAAAAATACCATATGTATTTATAGGTATAGTGTTATGTTACTTAAACCTTTCCTTGAAGACGTCTAGGCAAATTTCTAAAAGAAAACATGTATTTAGATGATGCCTCTTATTAGCGACTGCGCAAAATTAGTGGTTGAAAATATGGAAAAGTATTCTAAAAATGGGGAACCTGTGGATTGCAGACTGTAAGTGTTTAAAGCAAAAAACCCTTGGTGAAATTAAGAAAAATTTAAATTTTCACTTCGGTTCAGATTATATGGAAATTACACTATGGATGTCATCGCTAACGTAGCGTTCGGTACCCAACTTGACTCTCATAATGATCCTGACAATAAGTTCGTGCAATACGCTAAGAAAGTCGTTTCCGAGGAAATTAGCTTTAGACAAGTTTTTTCAAGTAAATTCCATTTTCTTAAAAAAATAAAGCAATTTCGCAAAATCGATGATTTATTTTTATTTCAGTGATGCTACCTAAATTTGCCCGTTTGTTAGGCATACATTTCGTTCCTCCAGAAATCATAGATTTCTTCAAAGATCTGACGCTTGAAATTGTAAGAAGAAGAGAAACCAACAACGAGGTATTTGGAACCATTTTCAACCCAATACGCCCACCAATTTTACTTCAGTAAATTCAATTAGTTAATCATACACCCACCTAAAATAAAAGCCCCAAGTCTCACCACCTCAACATTCTCGAGAGGGAATAATAACGATACATAGGCCTAATTGAAAACTTAATAATCCAATTAAAATAAATAATTATAATTACACTTAAGTGACTACTAAGATAGGGTTGTCACTTTTCATCTTGAGTCTCGTATTGTTGCTTTTGAGAGTAGACTAGAAGGAAATGTTAGGCAAAGACAGGACCAGGCTCTACGAGGATTTTGATGCCAACTTCCCACAGCGACAAGATGGGGTCGGTTAGAAATGTATTGCTCGAAGTCCGATAAAGTGTAGTCACTTGTAGCACACTTATGGGTGGAAGCAAAAGTATATAGATATAAAAACAAAAGTGCACTTCATTAACAATTACCTGCCTTTGGCTGTAGGCGACATGTAAACTGCGAAGCAAACTACCCTCCGCTCAACCGCCTACAGGAACTAACCAATCAGGGAAGAGCTTTTTGACGTCATAGGTTTATAGAAAATAGTACATGATACTGGCAATCCAAACGTTAAATTTTGGTACTAGAGCTAACATCTGTTACTTTATGCGCCTATTCTATTTTTCCTACATAGTGTTCACGATTAAATTCATAATATTACACTAAGTTAACAACTATTCTTTGGCACAGGTTCGACAGGATTTACTGCAAATTTTGATGGAGAGTCTTAAAGAGGACAGTGGTGATTCCAAGAAAGACACAACCGAGAAGACCATAAACGATGAGTTCGAAAATTTTGCAAAGAGTGTCGATGAAATTAAAAGAAAACGTAATACGCAAATTTTAATAATTTTTTTTAAACAATAATTTAAATTTTTGGTTGAATTACTATAGCTCTGACAATGAATGAATTTTTGGCTCAAACGATTATGTTTTTCCTGGTCGCCTACGAAACCACGTCCATCGCTATCACATCGACATCGTATTTCTTAGCTACCAACCCAGAGTGTCAGAAAAAAGTCTTGGAGGAAGTTGACAGAATATGGAAAAACAGAGTAAATTTAATAAAATACCATTAAACAAGAGATATAGGACAAAAGTAACAATAGTCAGATCTAGGTGATTATAATACGAGGATTACCGTAGCTAAAATATTATCGACAAGGCTTGGTAAAAGCTCGAAAGCTTTCTTTGCTCATTTATGGACAGGGACTAGAATAATTTCCACTAAAAAGAGATTTTACATCGCGACTTTTTTTGGAAGGAAAGACATTTAAATATTATACAATTTCTCTAGACCACTATTGATTTTGAAGCCTATTCTGAAGCAAAATATATTGGAGCTGCAATAGACGAAGCACTCAGACTTGTTCCCCCAGCGATTAGGTATGTTTATTTAGTATTTAGTTTATGCCTCTTTTATGGATATAGACACATTTATTAGAATTGAGCGAACTTGCGTCAAGGACTACCAACTTGGAGACACTGGAGTGACAATACCACGCGGCATGCTTGTTCAAATTCCAACCTTCTGCATACATCGTGATCCTGAATTTTTTCCAGAACCCGAGAAATTTAAGCCAGAAAGGTGAAATCATGGTTAAATCGTTGCTTACTTTCAAATTAACCTCCAAATTTATGGTAATAGATTTTTGGATGAAGGAAAAACTACCATCGCTAACTCGTACACGTATCTTCCATTCGGCGTGGGACCCAGGAATTGCATAGCCATGAGATTGGCTCTGATGGAAGTGAAGTTATGTTTACTTCATGTCTTGAAAAACTTTGAATTGTCCCCATCCGCAAAAACCAAAGTGAGTTAACTCAGGTTGATTGTGATAAGCCAGCCATAAATTAAGGGGGATACTCATTGGGTGACTAGGAGTCGAAAACGTTCAATGACATTTTGCTCTTCTTGCCACTGTTTTCCAGTTATGATTTGAGTGTTTTATTGATAACCCCTTAATTTAGAAATCATTGTCTTTAAGTTTCTTAGTTAAATTTAAGGAGCCATCCGTAAAATACTCCAATCTTAACTTGAAAACAGTGGTCCTGACGGCAAAATGTCATAGAACATTTTTGACTCAAAACCGCCCAAAGAACATCCCCCTTAGTTAATGGCACACTTATCAGAAACACCCTGTGTATTAGGTTGATACACAAAATGCATTAAAATGCATTAAAATGTATTAAAATTTGGTGTTTTTTTTGTTAAAGAATCCACTGGAATTTCGAAAATCAATGATGCTGCAACCAAAAGATGTTATTCTACATGTTACAAAAAGAAACTGAATTAGTTACCGTGACGCCAACATTTTGAACTTAAAATTAGCAAAAAGCCTTATGTCTATATGAATGTTTTAACGAAAACTTAAATTTTTTATGATGACACTCGCGTAAAGCTTGTTTTGTTTCACAATAAATGTTGTTTTAAGATTTGACTTATTGAATTTATTCACAGCATCGTAAGCATATCATTCTGACAAAAATATGAAACTGAAATGAATCTTTTTAAATTATGTCCGTTGCTTCCGGGTTGAGGCAACAAAACCCAACAGTAGACCCCATGCTCTTTGAAACTGTCCACTCAGTTTACACCCTAAGAACACACCCTTTAATTTATGGAAAACTTATCAGAAACACCCTGTATAATTCTTGATAACGGGTTAGTCTTTCACTATCTATTCGCTCTGATTCGACGCCTCATCTCGTGACCAATAATCCCTTATCAACTAGGCTTTTGTTGATTGAGAAGATGTTTGTATTGTTAAAGATAGCATATTCAATATCATATAAGCCTTAACTTACGAGTACATTCTTTCTTTTTGTTCTGACATCAGTAGGAGTGTTGATTTCAAGTTGTTCAGTTCGGCAAAAACAACTACAATGGGTGTTTTAGAAGGATTTGAAATAACCGGAGCTATTCTAGCTTTCATATTTGTGTTTCTTACGGGTTACTGGTAGGTTTTTATAACATTTATTTTACATAGTACTAAATTTATTTTCGTTTTGAAATCCATATTATTTTCAGGATTTTTAACCGTAAAAAAGGTTATTGGGCTGATAAAGCGATTCCTTCTAAATCACAAATACCGCTACCGTTTTTTCACATTATTTTCCATATTTTTTCTCGAAGCGTGAGTAGTATATATCATTGAATAGTAATTATATTAACAGGTAGAACGAGAAAATATACAAATAACATATCTGTCATAGCATGAAATGCGCAAAAGCCGCAAAGAAAGGGGCGTGTTATTAAGTGACAAATTGTGAATAAGAATTAATTTTAATTACTGTTAATGGGATTATTGTTTAGTCTAAATCTACATGGGAATCTTGACAATTTCAAAAATGATGAAAAATAGCAGAAAATCAGTTTTGGACCTACTGAAAAACATAGTATATATATCAGGGCGAATCGCGTTTCTTCAAGAAATTAACTTTAAGTAATGACCATAACACCACATGTTGAAACGACTACAGCATCTTTGCTATAATTACTATACCAGAAGTATATAAGACTTCTCTTCGAGAGAAATGTACCACAAAGAAGGGTAATTGTAACATGATTCTTCCCAACATCATTTTACATTTGGAGCAAGGTTACTAAACCGAATCACATACGCAATAAATAGTTCCCTCATCATTAATCTATTAGCCGAGACGCCCTTGTGGATATTTGTCCAGCGTCAAGACGAGGTTGTGGGTTGATTGCTGAGGATTTATTACCAAACAGTTATGGAATTCACCCCACGGTGCGATGCTTATCTGAAATTTGATTAGCAGAAGAGCAAACAACTGTGTGAGCCTGGGAAGAATCATTTTACATAACTTAAGTATTAAGAGGATACTGATAGCGATTTCCACTGACTGCTCGCGGAGCGCTCCCATGGAGCCATATAAATGGGAGAAGTAGTTCTCGGCTTCGTTAAAGACTGTTTTTGCTAAATCAGGGTCTCCTATATTTATTGCTCCATGGGAGCGCTCCGAGAGCAGTAAGTGGAATTCGCTATGAGTGTTATCCTATTATCCCATTCTGCTTATACCGCCAAAGTAGAGAGTTATCTATTCCACGTTTGGGAAATGAGGGTCTCCACATATTTCTGGTCGTGTATTAACGTTTGTCATTGCTTTACGTATCTTTATACCTTTATTTCAACAGCAAATTCACGTGATGGACAAAAATATATGTTCCAAATATGGCAGAGTTTTTGGGTAAGGATTTTTTTGTAGTTTAGTAATTACTTTCTATCGCCCTTAACATTTTATTTAGCTCTTACATGGGAGAGCGGCCAATAATTTTCGTTGCGGAACCAGAACTAATAAAATCCATTTTAGTAAAAGATTTCAGTAGTTTCTCATCAAGGCGAGTAAGTTTCAGTTTACAAATTCAGTTAACATCACAAAAATTCAAGAATGTTTCGAATACCAATATATTAAATGTTTTTAACGTGAAGCCTATTAAAATGGGAAACGCCATTGTTGACAACATGGTTTCCAATGTGGAAGGTGGTGATAAATGGAGAAATCTACGTAATACGATTACCCCAGCTTTTTCTTCGGGAAAACTCAAAAACGTAAAATAATATAGCAGTTTCTTTTAGGTATTACAGTTAATATTTCTTCAATTGACTAATAGATGTTGCCTCTTGTAAGCGATTGCGCGCAACTAGTTGTTCAGAACTTTGAGAAATATTCACGAAATGGGGAATATGTTGATTGTAAACGGTAAGAAATTTACAATACATTACTGAACCTTAATAGTAGTGAACCAGCTAGGACGATAGCAATACGTTCGAACCATTTCATGGTGATTAGATTTGTTTAAAATCTCATGAACGTCTCAAATTAGTGGTAACCAAGCCAACTGGTCAACATCTCCGGTTAAATTAGTGTATCTTGGCGTTTTTGGCTTAAACAACTAATCTTAGCCCGTTCTTTTCATTGCGTAAAGAAATTTTACGTTTAATATTCTTCAACCATTTGGAATAAATTTAACAATAGAAAACTTTAGCAATAGGGAAAAATATGTAAAATTCGGTAGTGAAATGGTTTCCAATGTTGGCTCAAATTTAAATCCTAGGTATAGACTAATTCTTCTTTGGTCCTAGGCTCTATGGAAGTTACACTTTGGATGTAATAGCAAACGTCGCATTCGGTACAAAACTTGACTCTCACAATGATCCTGACAACAAATTCGTTTACCATGCCAAAAGAGTTTTCTCTACGGAAATAGACTGGAAACTAGCTTTATCTTGTACATTTCTCAATACGATATTAAGTCCCTCACAATACTAAAGAATCTTATTTTCAGTCGCTTTTCCCGTGGTCAGAAAATTTTTCGATGTCGGAGTTTTCAAGAATGAACCCTTGGAATTTTTTAAGAAAACCACTCTTGAGATTATAAAAAGGAGAGAGGCTAATAAAGAGGTATTAGTCAAATAGAAAAGGGGCTGGCAAACTTGAACGAAAGCTCACGATCATAGTTACCACCTGAAATTCGTCATACAGTGAAACCCTAAACCATGGAGTACTTCTTCGTACTTCACCTTCCCATCGCAAATATAAAATGAGGACTCTGCTTTTAAGTTTGAGACTGCAAGCCTCTTCAAATTGTTAAAGACAACCGGTAGAAAATTTAACTTCATTCAATATAGGTTCGTAACGACGTTCTGCAAATTTTCATAGACGGTCTTAAAGAAAGCAATGCTGAGGAAGTAGACCAAAGTGAAAACGCTAATGATGACAATCCAGATAAAAAAATTAGTGTCGCAGATCTCAAAAGAAAACGTATGTGTCTAATACTCATACACCGTTTTTGGTTTCACATTAAGAATGTTATTATTTCTTTCGTTAGCTTTGACCAAAGACGAGGTTATCGCCCAAACTGTTTTATTCTTTTTGGCCGGATACGATACAACAGCAAATACCTTATCTTCCGTAACATATTACCTTGCAACGAACCCAGAATGCCAAAAGAAGGCCTTAGATGAAGTTGATAGAATATGGGAGGGAAGGGTATGTAACCAATGAAACCAATCGTTGTCAATGATAGTCAAATTTTTCACCACATTTTGGCAATGGGCAAAATTTTGGTGTAAAATGTGGTCCCCGAGGCTGCAATGTACCTTTACTTTTAATATGGTTGATGTTTTCTTAATTGTTTATTTCGTTTCCATGTCGATCTCACGTACAGAACACTTTAGATCCAGAAGCTCTTTTTGAGGCAAAATATATCGGAGCAGCAATAGACGAAGCACTAAGGCTTTCACCTCCCACGACTAAGTAAGGAAGAAAAAGGAACAGGCCAACACTTACTTTTGAAGAAGCAGAAATAAATAACAGTCAACTTTTACTTCAGTTCAACTCATAGCCCAGTTACTATTTCCACCCATTAATTTTCTGACTGTCCTAAATCTATACGTTATTATGTTGTTACTGTTGAAGGTAGATCGTTTACCTCCATCTTGGTAAATAAGACCCGTCTCTTATTGCCTATCCCTGCTCCTTTAAAAGGGATCTTGCAATATAACGAGCGCCCAAGGAAGCCTTGTTGTTTAACCCTGCTTCTTTAAAACTACATTGAGCCTCAAGCAATTGTTTTTACTGATGTCAACACTTTTGACAGAGTTGAACGAACATGCGTCAAAAATTATCAACTAGGCAACACTGGCGTGACTATCCCCGAAGGAATGATTGTACAGATCCCTTCTTTCGTATTGCATCACGACGCGGAGTTTTTCCCTGAACCAGAGGAGTTTAGACCAGAAAGGTTAAACATAAAGCCATATAACCTAATCGTCAAAACTGAGATTTACTACTCTACTCCGTAGGTTTTTGGGTGAAAGTAAAACAGCCATCATGAACTCTTACACTTATCTACCATTCGGAGCTGGACCAAGAAATTGCATTGCCATGAGACTTGCCCTAATGGAAGTCAAGCTTTGTCTTCTCTACGTTTTGAAGAATTTTGAGTTTAGACCTTCTGAGAAAACCAAAGTGCGTAATTTTTTACTTCATATTTTTTATTCGAAAGAGCGCGTAATATAATGAATATTTCAAAACCGTTAACAATTAAAGACATAAGTCTAATCTTAAAGATTCGTAGACTTTTCGCTTCTCTGGGAAGAGGACAACAGGTAGATGGCTATTAAACCCTTTTGTACTAGTGGTGGTATTACGAATTATATTCCTTTGCCACCTATCGTCATGTTCGCAGAGAGGTCCAAGGCTTTGATGCCTTTGTGAAAACTCGTAGCTTATTTAATCCTAATATTGTAGATGTACATACAAATGAATCCATTTTGAAATATTCATTAGTTAATAGTTTCCGTACGAAAATTTTTTTTATCTAAAACTTGCATTTAGAGAGTTATATTTTTATACTATTGTTTTACAGATACCGATGGAATACGTTAATTCTGTGTTGTTACAACCTAAGGATGTAATTTTATACGTGAAAAGGAGAAACTAATATTTCAAATATAAAAATTGTTTATTTTTGTGATACAAAAATGTTATTTTAAAAAAAAACAATATTAAAATTGGTACTGAAAACCGAAACATACCCGATTTTTACTACAATTTTATAAATAATTTTAATTAAATTTCAGATATTTCAGCTTAGTTAACTAAATGATTTATTAGAATAATAAGGACATACCTTGATTTCATATAACATATGTCTGTTAGTAACCGGTTAGTAACTTTCGGTAACACTAATTCAGAATTTCAATAGAGAAAAAGAAAAGAAGATTAAGCAATAAGTGGAAATAAGGCGCGATTAAATTTAAAATCAAGAATATTTATGAGTAGTGTGGGAATTACACTTTTTGAACGTATAACGTTGCAATATACTGATCTTTCGCACGATATTTGAAGAGTTAAGATTTATAATCATACCGTTTAATGCGATTTTTATGGAAGCTGGTTGCACTTTGTTTGGAAATATTACATTGCGTAACGTAAACCGTGGGAGGAGGGGTAAGGGCGCTTAGTTTTTGAAAAGAAAACATCAGAAGAAGTGTAGAGGCAGAGTACAGTGGTTGTTCTGACCTTGTTTCAATTCATTCCCGGCCTCCAGAGAGCGAATACAAATTTAACCATCCGCTTGTCAAGTCGGTTACAGACGATAACGTTTTTCTATGGTATTATCTCGATAACGATTAGAAAGGAGAGTGATTATGTAGTTTGAGTAATAAGAAGTTATAGTGTAAATTTAGTTAACTTCATAAGATGGGTTTGTTTGAGGGTTTCCAAATTACTGGGGCAATTATTGGACTTCTTATTGCGTTGTACAGTGCTTATTGGTAAGTTTGACTTAAGGCTCTTATTGATAAATTTTGAAGCAAATAAAAATTCGAATTTTTGCGTCATAAAATCCAATTTATTCTTAGGATATACTTCTGGAAATATAATTTCTGGGCTGGAAAACCCATAACAACTGCTAAAACAATACCATTATTTGGACTTTCTTTAAGGGTTTTACTTGGAGGAGTAGGTATACTATTTCACTCATGTCAGTTATCGATATTGTAAATTTGGAGAAATTTTTCGATTCTAAGTCGATAATGCAATATCAGATTAATGGATCATTTATTAATTCCGTAAAATAATTACTTTATGTTTCCTATTTTATAAATTATTTATTTTTAATAAGGAGAGTATTGGCGAAGTCGATAGAGATAGTTATAAGAAATATGGAAGGCTTTTTGGGTATGTCTGTTCATTATGCTTGAATATTGTGCATATGCGAAAGCAACCGTATTGTCATTTTCAGAACATACAATGGAATATACCCAGTAATATATATTGCGGAACCCGAACTTTTGAAAGATATTCTGGTGAAAAATTTCGCCTCGTTTTCAACCAGAAGAGTGAGTATGCCGATCTTCTTAAATATATTTGAGAAAAAAGTTCGTTTGTTCTTTAGGCACAGTCACATTAAGCTAAACTTCATGGTTGATAACAGTAAAACAGTAAGTTCATAAGATATGTTCCATACGTTTGTCACTGGTCACTGAGAGCTTGTCATGAAGTGACGTGGGTGATAAAGTCATAGATTCTCGTGAAGTTAAAGGCTTAGTACAGACTAAATAGGAAGATGGACTGCAAAATAGAATGTAATTAATCAATTCTGGCGTCGTTCTTGAACTAGCTCTTAGTAAGCTTCTAGCATTACGAAGTATTGGTAGTGTCAAACTTACGGAACATATCTTATAAACTTATGCTAACACTAGCTGAAGGTTCATTAGAAGTGGTGAGGATGAGCTACTAAAGCTGGGTTCGAGAAACCCTACCCTTTAAGTCAGTGAAGATAGTCCTATTCCAGAATCGTAACATTTCACCCTTAATGTTTATCCCTAAATAAGCATAATTTTATTGAATTGCCTCTTCGATGTAACTAAGAGGGAAAGACACGGGGGGTAAAACTTTGCTTTCCATCTCGCTTTTTGGCGCCTGCGCTCTAGTCTTTGTGTATCATGAGAGTGCCTAAAGACGGCTATGGGGCAACCATCTTCTATGTCCCGATATTAAGTGTTGCCTACACCTTTTCAAAGAGGGATATTCGAAAGTACCGGTTTTTAATCCCTTAGCTTGAAATGGCAAACAAAATTTGGAAAGTAAAAGCTTCAGGGTTACGAGAATACTTATCAATTAAACAATTTTTTTTAACATTTTCATTAAAAGGTTTTGAAAACAGGTGACCCGATCATGGATAACATGATTTCTGTCATAGAAGGAAACGAGCAGTGGAGAAACCTACGCAATACTATAACGCCAGCTTTCGCAACCGGAAGATTAAAAAAGGTAAGTTACTTCAATCGGTTGGAATCTATTAACAACATAATGTAACTATTCCCTGAAATTATTTAACCAGATGATACCACTCATTTGCGACTGCGCCAAAAACTGCGTTAAGAACTTTGAAATTTTCACTAAAAACGGGGAAGAGGTCGACTGTAAGAGGTATGCTTATAACTCCGAAGGCCAATTCAGATTAGAGTAAAATCTCATGTTCCCGACGGTAGCCTCGTTAATTTCGTTTCGGTCACGTCGGTACGTTCTTTTCCCTGTTAAGACGTGAGAGTAGACGACTTAAAACGAGTTGCATATTAGTTTAAACTGGCCATATGGCCAGTAGTAGAGCCTGACCTCTTTAACTAAAATCATGCGTCAGTAAGGCAGGATCGAGTGAGCTATGGCTAAGAAAAGGGCCTAACGAGGTGGTGCCATCTCTGCACTGCCCTACAAAATTTTCAAACTAACCCGCGAATCTTTTACGTAGCCGTTGACACGTGTGAACAGTCTAATTAAGTGAGCAAAGCGACTTGACCGATTTTAGTCTAGTCTGAAATGGGCCTTAATACTTTTAATTCTGCCACTTGTGGCAAAACAGAACGAAACACTTAATTATAAATCCTTTTTTCATTTGAAGAATGTATGGCAGTTACACCTTGGACGTAATAGCCAATGTAGCATATGGAACAAAGATAAATTCACTCGACGATCCTGACAATGAATTTGTGAAGCACGCTAAGGAAGTTTTCACGTTAAAACTCGGTTTGAAAACACTCTTTACTAGTAAGTTAGTTAAAAGCAAAGGATTATGATAGCGTGGAGAAGAAAGCATGCAGCTTACTAAAAAAAAACTTTCAATTATTTGTATTTTAAAGTTCTGATGCCCAAACTTGCTCGCCAATTCGGGTATTCCTTCTTTGCAAAAGAGTCACTTGACTTCTTCAAAGAACTTATTACAGAAATTATTAAAAGACGAGAAAAAGCAAAAGAGGTACCAATTTATATGTTAAATCAGGAGGTGGTTGTCAGTCTATTTTACCTTCCAAGAGTTTTTATCTTACTTCCAGGGGGTTTTAAAGTCACCAAGGAGGTTCTTGAGACCCCGATAATTATCTTAAGACCACCAGATATGTTCCCCCTAAATTATTTCGACCCCAATTAACTTGGCCTCTAAGTAGGAAATACCAAATTCTAAAAGCCATAAAAATTTCTCCTGTCTTGCGTGACGAAGACGGACTTAATCACTATCCCTGCATTTTATTGCAAATACATTTGTAAAATGGTTAAAATGTTCGTAAAATTGTCACGCCAGGACGTTTGATTACGTTTTTCATTTAGAATGTTAGGGTTTGTTGTCCGGCCACCATTTTAATAGATGGCTCATATTCGAAGACAAAACTATATAGTTAGTCAATAGGATCGGTACCTACGTAGAAGATATTGTATAGACACCAAACTACCAATAGGATATAAATCAATAAGTACAGTTAATGTCAGTCATATCAGTCGAACCATATAAATGTTATTCATGATTTTAGGAATAAGTCTCTTAAAACGATTTAACTAGAATTAAGCTAAATTAATGATGATTGAAATAATTAATATTAATATCAATTATATTTAATTATTTGAGAAAAACCTCTTAATTGCGTCTCGACTGGGAGAGGTTTATTTTACTTTCCCAACTTGTTAATAATAATTGTTAACACTCCTAAAGGTTCACCACGATTTTCTCCAACTTATGATGGACAGCCTTAAAGATGACAATGCGGATAATATGATGAAATCTAAGGCAGTTGATGAAGATGCAGATCCTAGCATTAAGAATGTAGAACAAATCAAACGAAAACGTACAAAACTGCCATTGTTCTTGGCTTTACTTTAAAAATGGTTATACATTTTTGTCAATCTACTACACTTAGCCCTGAACAAAGACGAATTCTTAGCACAAGTTGTCATTTTCTTTATCGGAGGTTACGAAACTATTGCCACGACTTTGACCACAGTAACTTACTTCCTAGCCACTAATCCCGAATGTCAGAAAAAAGCGTTAGAAGAAGTTGACAGAGTATGGAAAGACAGAGTAAGTGAAAACTCAAAATTGAAACAGAATCTATTTAAATCTTATTATGTTGCCAATATTTAAATAGGAAAGTATTGATGCGGAAGCTGCTTTTGAGGCAAAATATATTGGAGCTGCCATAGATGAAGCACTTCGTCATTCTCCACCAGCAAACAGGTCAACACCAACTCCGTTTATTACTCATTTGCCCAAACATTAGCCGAGTAAGGGTTAAATTCCTTTAGATTAAACTTTAGGTGACAATTAAAACTACAATAATGTATCGAGGATCGATATTTGTGTAGTTGTTTTTTCATATGTTTTCGAACAAATCCACGAAATCTTTCATAAAATAGCGTAACACTCACTTTTTGGCCCTCCCATTAGCCTATTGTAGCTAAAGAGCAGACAAACTGTTAGGCTGAACGAAATGAAGTAACCAATCAATTTCACTTTGCCGAATATAGATTAGACAGAACTTGTATCAAGGATTTTAAGCTAGGAGATACTGGAATTACAATCCCAGCTGGAATGCTAGTTCAAGTGCCGACTTTGGCCATGCACTTTGATCCCGAATTTTTTCCTGAACCCGAGAAATTCAAACCAGAGAGGTATAGTTCAATTACAACAAAATTTTTCAATAAATCACGTTGTACTATTTACTGTTCTGAAACAGGTTTTTAGGTGAGAGTAAGGCAGCTATCGCTAACTCATATACCTATCTACCATTCGGGGCTGGACCCAGAAATTGCGTTGCAATGAGATTTGCGCTGTTGGAAGTTAAAATGTGCCTTCTATACGTTTTAAAAGAATTTGAATTTGTACCATCGGCAAAAACGAAGGCAAGTCTTGCAATGTTTACATAACAATTCTCGTTTAAACTTTGAGAAAGTATCAGACCAACTTATAGTTTAGAATACTAGCATCGCGATTTTAAGTCAATATTTGCAGAAGCCTATAATCCCAACAAAGTTCAAATCAGTAGCATCTACCAGCCCGCCGTTTGCGATGAATAATTCTATGGCTCCGATAGCAAAGCGTTATGCTGAATTTTAGTCTCCTGATGTACGTCGAAAAAAAAAAAAATAAAAGCTTGGTCAAAGGAAAAGGGGGGGAGTAAGAAAGATGGAGAAAACATAATTCTGCCAAAAAATAGATATAGGCAGAGGCTTTTGAAAGTTTTTTAAATTCGAACTTGGATCGGATATAATTAAGTTGACGTCAATACCCTTTTGAAAAAATGCCCCCCCCCTCTAATTTCATCACCTCTTGACTTCAGAAGGGAAACAATTTTCAGCCCCCATGTGTACTAGAAAAGGGAGCTTTCTGTAAAATTTCATCGCCAACGCCGGTCACTGTATAAATCGTTGCTCGTAGTAACTCTCAGTATCTTCTGATCAATTATAGTTGGTCTGATTTCTTCCTCACTGTAAAACATGGACTTATAACTTTGCATCGTTACAGATACCAATGGAATACATGCACACAATTTTGATGCAACCCAAAGATGTCATATTGCATGCAAATAAAAGAATAAAAAACCAATCCCATTAAAACTTTATCTTGTCGTGAACTAAATTCAACGCACTACGATTTTAGTAATTACCATGATTATATACATTTTAAAAAATGCAGCTTACATTAATTCTATATATGCCGTAGTTTAAAAAAATAAATTTTTAAAAAGTCTTAATTTTATATTACGAAAAACATGGCCGGGGATGGTCTCAGTGATAATATTGAAACGTTTGAATTATGTAAGCCAAGCTGCTGGGCGACAACGATTGAGGGAATACGCCACATGTCTTTGATCCCACCTAAGAAGTGCCCATTTCCCCTGTTCGCCGGACGCGCCTTGACCCCAACACCCCTTCCGTAACCTCCCAAAAAACCTCAATTCCTTCAACCGATTCATCGCATACTAAAAACCTTACTAATCCCATCCGCTCAAGACCTTGTAGCCATCGTAGCGCGTAGCCCACTACTTTTAAATTAATAATAGTATGTTCAATTATTCAACGACAGTGGCGTATATATTTTAGAATAGTAACGTTTGAATAATAGTGGGTTATTATATCTATTCAAATTGCCCCCTTTTCAAAAATATTGGTATTAATAATTATTTTTCGTTTGCATTTACTATTTTCTTCTGAGATTTTGAAACCGTTTTAGGCCAACGAAATATTTTTTCATCAAATTTTTCAGCTCTAACTAGTTAGGCGAGACTGTTTATTTCTTGTGAATAGATATAGTGTAAACGTACCGTAACGTCCATATTCAATCACATGTGGTTAATTTAACTTCTGATGAAATATACCGTTTAAAACAACTAAAATTTACTTAAAATAAGGCTCCCTCAAAATTAATGGTTTACACTCACATTTCCAAAGAATCTTGATGCTTGGAGTTGGATACGATTATCAGATTAGTCCAGCACAGGAGCGTTAAGATAATATTAACTGCTGAAATTGCTTGCGCGATAAGCGTACCGTATGCACGGAATAATAGTTCTTCTCACTTCTTATTATATTTAAAACTTTAACTTCGAAACCACACAACAAAAACAAACCGTTTCTTGTGAAATTTGAAGAGCTACTGAGACCGTTTACAAGAGATAAATTAAACAGCTTTTTTAACAGAATGAGTCATCGGCTTTTGCATACGCAAAAAAAATATTAAATGAATAAAAACAAGAGGGCCCAAGGGCTGGGCCTTAATAGTAGCCACATCGTAATCTACTTAAATAAAATGAAAAGAAATATAAACACCAAAAGACACAAATTGAGAAGTATCCGACCCCAAAAATACAGAAGTATCCGACCCCACAAATAAATAGGGACCTCCCTCATTCCCGACCCTTTAGAGATATATTAAAGGAAGAAACTCGCTATTTCTTTCAAGCCCTCAAGGTTCAGTGGTAAAGTGTCTTACTGCTGCGCGAGCGACCCGGGTTCGAATCCCGGCTGCGACCATGAAAAATTTTAATTAAAATAAAGTCTCTAACCGAGCTGAGCTACCCCTATTGGTGGGTTAAGGTACTATAGAGATCCTTTTAAGCTAAAATCTGACGATAACGAAAGCGACAACCCCGGCCACAACTACAGCTCGGGTCAAACTAAGAGCCTCATCGTATACTACGATGTGGCTAAAAAATGCATGAGCGAGTTTTTTAAACTTTTGTAACAACGTCATCACTTGAAACTTCATAACACTAGTAGGTAGTAAAAAAATTTTCTACTTTTTATGACAACAGGCAGTTTTTTATATAGATTATTTTATCTAACAGAATTAAACTGAAAAAAATATCCCTAAAATAAACTTACTCAAATAGACCCTTTTCGTCTGCTTGATATTATAAAACGCGGTAATTAGCCCTAAAAACCTTAGATAGGTGTTAAAAGCTACCAGTCCAGCAAATTCCTTTATTTCGAAGCCATATTTAACGCCTTTGTCCTCCACATACCGGATGTTTCGTCTTGAGGCAACATAATGGTTCAACCAGTCCATAGAGGATATATAGTAGAGGAGTAGACACTTTAGCCTTTACCAATGCATAAGGGAATATGTCGCTAAATGTTTACTATTTATTTCCGGGGTTTTTTCCATTGGCTGATATCTTTCTGTACAAAACTGATCACTATTTGTTGAAAAATGTTTTTTTGCTATTTGTATATCCTCTATAGAGGCAGAGAATGATATTTAGACAAAAATAATCACGTCTCTATCAAGAAACAGAGTGCCGGAAGTAGCTCCAAAACATTTAACGAGAACTATTGTATATAGTCCATGGTAAATCACCGGACTATATTTTACCACTGACTTTGTAAACGGTCTCTTCAAATTGAACAACGGAGTGATTTATGTAGTTTGAAGCAAATGAGTATTTCGGGATGATGGTAAAGTTAGAATCACCTTTAGTAGTATCGAAATACCAAGTAATACTGAGCAAAATTAAATACGTTTTCCATTATTAAATTTTTCATATCTTCCAGTTCATATACATTTTTGTCTACAATCTCTAATAAACTTGTTTTCCAAAAGTCAGAAATTAAGCTGCCAGTGAACTGACTTTCTAAGGATCTTTTCAATAAGTTAATTTTTGTGTACATTTTTCTTAGTGCAGGAATTCATATCATCTACTATGCTCCATTATCAGATCAAGGTAGACTTCTTTTAGCGTACGAAGTAGTTCGTGTTGTGTCAGTTTTCACATTAGCGTGTTTTGAAGCGTCGTGTAGCGTATGCGTGGGCCATAACGCGAGTTTTGGCTTGACTTCTCAAAACACGCAAATGTGTAGTGGAGATCAACTTCTTAACTTCGCGTCATAGCCCACAGTTCTCGAGTTCATTTTTGTCCTGTTGTATGCAAAAACACAATCCAGTAGATTGAAGCCAGCAATATCAGAATTGTTGGAAATACAAATCGAGAAACTTTATCAATATTTAGGTCTTCAAAACATTCTCTATTTCCTAATTTGCAGCATCTTCCAAGCTTGAACTCTGTGCTCATATCTGTTGTCAAACTGCCAACTTTAACATTCTCCATTAGTTCTTTATCATTATCTGTTTGACTAACATCATTGAAAATTGGTTTGGTTCGTTTCTAAAAGAATAATACGATACAGAAATGTATTGATAATAACAATATTACTAACAATAGAAACTTACCAATCGCCTTCTTTCAAAAGAATTTGCCAATGTAAACTCTACTAATGATAAGAAAACCAACAACAAACATCCAAACAGCCATATGTCCAAGGCTGTCATATAGTTAATTGGAGGTAATGCGTTCCTTGCGGATACAATTTGAGTCGATAGTGTCAAAATAGACGTCACACCGAGAGTAATGCGTCCCGGCACAGCGTCAACGTCCAACCAAAATGATACAAAAGAAAGGCAAACCACGAGAAGACTCGGGACGTACGTGTTTAGAAGTGCTGACATGATCAGTCGAACAAAGGTGATTTTACAAATTAGCTCCGTAGTGTTTCCTAAAATATTAAATCCATATTAGGTTTAGTCAGGGATAGATTTAATTTTAGAAGTAGGAATGGAGAACAGAGTAATCTGGGCGCGCGTCAAAGTCCCGGACCCCCTTCCACGGGACGGGGGGTGGTATGAAAGAAGGTGCGGGTCATATCGACAGAAGTAAAAACTAATTACGTATTATTCGCCGGCCCTATCAGCAACGGCATCAAAAACGAAGTTTAATTGAGCCAATAAGATAAATTAAACTTTTCGTAACTTGTTGGAGGGAGGGGCGCTATACTGGGCTACGAGTCGGACTGAAGATAATTCTAACCGTTCTCCATTCCTACTTCTAAAATTAAATCTATTCCTGGTTTAGTTTGTAAAACGCTGACTAATCTCCGACTTACGTACCCGATTGGTGTTGAACTTCCGTGGTTTCCGCTACTGGAGTTTCCATTTTGAATTGAGTAACCTTAACATGAGGACGTAGAACTATGCTCGGATATGACAAATTATCCCTTGACTCGCTCATCCAGTAGAGGTTAGCTTCTCTTGATCTGCTGTAAACTTGAAACGAAGAGTAAGTGTCGTGTTTTAATAATTTATTAGCCCGCCATTTCCACGCGTAAACTTACAAAATGTTAACTTGATGGAACAAACTTGTTTGTCCATTGGATACTCTTTAAAATCCATGTCGCAGTTCACCGTCATTTGGTACCTAAAAACGACAGGAATCAAATTAATAAGCATATCTGATCAAAACATGAATATAAATACCTGCAATAATGATAGACACTGCCCGTTGGAAGTATTTTGTACACCGTATTTGGAACCGTATCTTGAATCAAAAGGGAGTCTTTGCAATTGAAGAATATAATGTCAGGTTTCCATAAGCAACTTGAAACGTACGACGGGATGGTTTGGGGGTACTCAATCGTCAAATTACTCAAATCCAGAGAAGGATCTTTCCACTTTAGAAGCAAACTTATCTGAATACCGAATTGCTAAACGGAATCAAGTTGTAGAAATATAACAAATACAGTGTGGAAATCGCCCTCTGATAATGGGTGCCCAGGTTAAAACTATACTGATTGAAATGTCTTACGCCAGCACTGGATTACTTTTACCAGAAGTCAATAAGCCTCCTCGTTATAATTACCATTCTTTCTTCACTTATGTCATAGAGGTCAAGGATGATTATTTGAACGTATACATCTAACGGTTTCCCTATGTGCAAAGAACGTTTTATCATGAATTTCGTGCAGTATATTTTTGCTTAAATTTAGAAACACACCATCTTCTGAAGCGCTTGTGAAGTTTACATCATCGGCACAAATTTTCGGTCTTCTAGTCGACCAGTCTATGCGTTCGCATTTAATTACAAAGACCAATATACTACTACATGAAGAAAAAAAATCAGGGAGAAACAACCGTTAATTTTTGAATTCCCCAGCTTAGTATACTGCACCAGCAGGTTCGTCTCACCAAATAATGAATACCGGACGCATGAAGATAGCCATTTCAAACTAAATATAAAACTACGCAAACTAATGTATAGAAATGTATATACAAATAAAAAGAGTGTAACATAAATTTCATATTAGCCAATAAACATCTCCTTTGCCAACTTGTTCTTAGGAAATCTAACTGCTTTCCTCTAAAGTGAATGAATCAACTCTTAAATATTAAATAAATAATAGATTTGCTACAAGTGTTAAATATAACTTTTTAAGAGAAGGCCTATTTGAAAGAGATTTTTAATAGAGACTTGCACATATTCAACGGTACAAAGCCGAATTTTCTACCTGCCTTTCGCTGAAAGTTCAGGGAGTCGTTAATATTTACACGCTCTAATTCCAAATAATTAGTTTTTCTCGAGCCATGAAACCATGACTAATATAATGGTAAGTATACCAAGGGAAAAAGTGCTTCTCAAACACGAGCTCTTGAGGAATGCGTACGCATTCAAAACTGAGAATAGTCGATACAGACGGGCATGGGCTGTTTAGCAATGATCGGTTTTTATTTGGTACGAGCCTTACTGTCGTTCAGAGTCAAAATGTCCTATCTAAGGTTATTTCAATAACACAAAGTTCTCAAGACAAAAGGTTCGTTCAACTTTAGTCAAACTGATAGTACCAATTGCAATTTAGAAAACGCTGATACAACATATTTTCGACTATGTGTGATGATACTGATTATGACTAAGAGCTAAAAGACTTGGAACTTCCAAGTTGCCCCTCCTGAATTCTACCGAGGAGGATGCTCGTAGTCCCCTTTCATAAAACGGTACTGTGCCGTTCCCCGGTTACCATGGTTACCACTTAGCCCCTCACGGCAAGAGAGCGTACGTTGTCGCGCATGCGTTCAAGCCTCAATATGGGAACTTAACAGTATTTCGAGGGAAAGCCTAAAGTCTAATGTCCATTGCGCGACATTACGGAAACTTAATTGCTCATATCTTCTTCAATATTGTAAATAGAAACATGGTTCTAATTGATATGTTAATTTTTTATGCGTTTTTTCTATTAAAAAGAAAAAAACATTCTAGCCCGGAGTATCCCATTAATTACTACTATACAATTTATTCTCTACTGTCTTTAAATAACACGTATAATAAGTATAGAAATTTAAATTTTGAAAACTTAAATTATGTGTTCAGTATCAGTAGCGAAGGAATTTTCGCGACAACTATATTCTACTTTTTCAGTTTGGTAGAACAAGCAATAACTTTATTTATGCATGCTTTCAGTTCCAAGCCTATCACGGCAATATGTTTTTAGCAGGTAAACGTTCCATACATCATACGGAAGCAGGCAGTCAAGCTTGTGATTGTTGCGTTACGAAAAGGAGGTTGGAAATTTGAATTGAAAACCACGTATCGTAGATTATGAATGGTTCTATTTTCTCAACATACAGTATGATAGGTAGGGCATGTTCCAGGTTTCCACAGACAACAAGGGTAAATATATCTCTCGATGAAAATATAAAAATTTACGATAGACTGTGTTTCAATGGCATTTGTTGAAGTGGTTGGTTATACTAATCTAATTTCGATATGAATAAAAGCCAATATAATGTAGCAAAGGACACCATCGTTACGGGGAACAACACCCTCGAGACACGGTCAATGTCAATGTTACATAACAAAGTTTTAGAAGAGTTTTGTTGTGGCAAGACTTTCGACCCGGAAAACGCAGAATTTCCTTCCCTTTTATCATCGTTTACTTTAGGTGAAATTCTTCGTTGCTATTAAAAATTGTACGAAATTCTACAATAATGAAGTAAAATGTTGCCTGCGGGATAACTCATTTAAGACAGATTCATTCTCACGTTTCCAATTTATTTTTTGGGTCTTCTACTTAGCTTCTAATTGTCGCAATTTTAAATTAACCCCAATACACGTATAGGGATAGAACGACTTGAGACAACGAGCACAACATCCCGGAAGCTAAATGGTGAAAAGACCTTAAAAGAGCTATCCCACAGGTAGCACGTAAAGATATAACGTATGTTGAATGAACGCTCAAGTCTATATCAAGTCACTAAAATTTCATCGTGCTTGTCTAGAATTGGAACCATGGTATAACCCAAAACATCCAGTGTTACGTTCAATAGTACTGAGAAAAGAATGTTTAAGCATTCCGCATAAACGAAGTCTAGGTAGTTTTAATTTAATTTCAGTACTACGACATGGAAGATTTTAAAGAGGTGAAGTTTTGACTTTCAGAACGTTACTCAAAATATACTCATATGAATAGTCGACCGTACAGCGATGGTCTTCTTCCGTTTCATTGTATTGGCCAGTGTAAACTCAATCAAGGACAAAAAGACCAAGACAAGACAACCGAACAACCAAATATCCAAGGCGGTCATGTAGTTTATGGAGGGTAGAGAAGATCTGGCTGAAACTATTTGAGTTGATAACGTCAGTAGCGACGTTACTCCCAAAGTAACTCTACCGGGCACGGATTCCACGTCAAGCCAGAACGAAACAAAGGACAGACACACAACAAGAAAACTCGGGATGTAGGTGTTTAACAGACTCGACGTGATATAACGGTCGAAGGTCAGTTTGCAAAGTAGCTCCGTAGCGTTACCTAATGACAAATAGTAAATGGACCAAATCAGAGTTATGTGGGTGCATGGCTAGCTAGAGCCCAAAATCTGCGAAAGCGTGTAAGTTGAATTCCAAACACACCACAAGGGGACTTCAATTTAACAAAGGTATTTTGCAGATAGATGAATCGTGTGCTTGATCAAATAATTATGAATTTAAAAAAACTAAGAATGAATAACAATTCACCTATATTTTTTCGTTTAGCTTTCAAAGGGTAGCGAAAATTTTAAAATAACTTATTAGGAAGTTATAGAGCAGACTCGGGTAATTATTATTGTATTGTCAATGTGATTGAAGCGTTGCAAACGTTCTAATCGCCCACATCACCAAGCTTCACGTTCAAGAGTGGCGACAGGCGGTTTGGAAAATAAATCCCACTGCTTCATCTTTAACCCCGTCCCATGGAAGAGGGTCGTTGACCATGACTCGCGCCCAACTAAGGCACTTTGTTATTTATTCCTAATTCTTTTATTTTAATAAATTCCTAATCTGATTAATGGTACGAAAAATAGTTTTACCCGATTGCCATTCAATGATATTCTTCTCGGGAATGGGCTTCCGCATATTGAATTGTGGATTTTTGACTGGGTATTTAATAACAATACTGGGAAATTTCAATTTATCCGTATTATCTTCTCCCATCCATTTTAATTCGGCGTCTTTTGATCTGCTGTACACTATAAAATTAAGAAATAAAGATACAAAAACGAAGATTTAGCTAAACAAATTTTAATTTAGCTATTCTAAAAATTTAACTTACAGAGGCCTATTTGAAGATAGCAAGTTTGTTTGTCCATCGGATAGAGCCTGAAGTCCATCAGGCAATTTACCAACAGTTGATATCTGTAAATAAATAAATAAATAAATAAATAAACGAAATAATAGTTAAAGAGCTAATATTCATGAAGCAAATACCTTGAATAGTGGTACACCAAGCCTGATGGTAACAGTTTGAAAACGGAATTCGGGACTAGAATCTGCACTTGGGCCGCGAATTTGCAATTCATAAAAATGACATCGGGCATCCAAAGACATTTGGATACGTAATCAGGCATAGTACGTGGTCTGTCGATAACGAGTCCGGAAACGTTAAACATATCGTCTCTCCATTTCATTACCAGATAAATTTGCATTCCAAATTCCTGGAAATCGAAATTAACATTATAATCTATTATAATCTATTTTAATTAAATAGTAAGTGAAATGGTTTACCATTTTTTCCTCACTGATGTCGTAAATGTGTAGGATCATGACCTCAACGTAAACATCCAAAGGTTTTCCTGCAAATCACACCGCGACTAATTATATAACTAAAAAATCACCACGTGACATAAATACAATGCCCGAAACCCTGTGAAATAACCAACGTTTACTACTTATGGTAAAAGTTCTTTTATACCATCCAAAAACGAGAGGACTGAACATCCAGTGTGTGGATCCAAAGGCATTAGATGTGCCTTCAAAGTTACCAGTCCACCAAAGTACTTTTGTTTTAAGCCACATCTATAGTCTTTGGATCCACATACCTAATGTTCCACCTTAAGACAACAAGGTGGTCAAACACCTCGACTTCAGAAAAGAGTTTATTAGCATATGTTCATAAGATATGCTCCATAGGTTTGCCACTGATTAATGAACTTGTCATGAAGTGACGAAGGTCATAGATTCTCGTAAAGCGACGTTGGTGAGGCCCTTTCAAAGGCTTGGCCCCGACAAAATAGGAAGATGGACTCCAACACCGAGTGTAGTCAATTCTTGGGTCGTTCTTGAACTAGCTCTAGGTCTCTAGCATTAAGAAGTATAGGTAGTGTCCTACTTGCGCAACATATCTAATAAACGTATGCTATTAGCAATAAAAATCAGATTAAGGCGAGAATATTTTATTGTCTCAATTAACGATATTGAAAATTCATTCAATTCAGTTTGTGTTAAGCTCAATTACCTTGATCAGTTGGTCTGGTATATTTTGGATCGTTGGCGCATAATTTTGGTTTTCTGGCTTCCCAGTCAATTTCATCACTTCCGAGTGCAGAAGTGTCACTGATGATGAATAACAAAATTAACTTCGACGTAGCTTGAACGAAACAACATTAAGTATAAATATTTTACCAAAAGAAGATTGAGGAAATAACTAATAGAACAGACAATTTTGATAAAATTGCACTTTCAATATTTCTCATCCTACCTTAACCACGAATGAAATGAAACCAAAAAAATGTATTACAGATGTTTCCCTTTTTGTTTCATTACCCATATAATGTTTTCTTTATTGTCAACCTTTACCTTTTGACCTTACAGTTGAAACTGGAATGACAGCTAGATTATGTTAAAATCACCATATAAAGTACTCACAACTCAAACGTAACGCATTTATGGAGAAAATCAAAGGTATATAAACCGAATTTTCTCCCCGAAGTCTTTTTCATCGATCAGAGTAGTTGCTCCAGTCACAGTTCACGCTCTAACTCTTAATTATGTTTCTCCAAGTATGACGGAAATTATAAACTAAACCACAGTGAAAGTACCGGTACTTGATTATTAACACGAAATGTTATATATTGCACGCACATTCTAAAACAAGTTGGGAAACCAAAAATTGCTTTCTGCGGAGACGTTGCTCCGATTTGCCAACTGCAAACGCGGTGACAGACATAAACACGCAGACACGTCCAGTATAATACCTCTCCTTGACGTCATCGTCACTCGGAGTGGTAATGAGACATTTCGAAATTTCCGTAGGCCTACCTAGTTCGTTTGTTTTGTGTTAGATCAAGTATGACAAGGTTAGATAGTATACTAGCCAAAGTTTGTTTTCCGGTGTTTTGTATAAAAAATAGAACAAAATTGCTAGCGACTACCATTTTTCTGAGGTATTTAGTAAATAGAATCACCCATCTGATGATAGTTCAATCTGGTATTGAACTATCATTGCGCAACTCGCCAAAAAATATTGTATCTAAGAAGTTATTAACTTCATAATACTTCCATAAAAATGTATTTTTGTTAAATATACGCACATAAATAATACATGAAACTTTCGCATAATAAATTCGACACACATGAAATGTTACTTACACTTTCCTTTATTTTCATAATTCAAGACAGTAATAAAATGTCAAGATGCAGAGAAAACACTTAGAGGACTGCTGTAAACTAACAACCAAACTATGAATTTTGCAAAGAATAGGCGAAGAAACTCAATATGTCACTTCCTCGTGTATTCACACATTGGTTACACAGAAAACAAGTGACAGACCCATTAAGTAACACTGTGATAAAACCATGTGGATGGTAACAGTGGTGCACTAGCAAACATACTTATAATCTTTCAATTCAAATTTGAACTAGGCCTAATGTATTTTCAAGATGAACAAAAGCCAATACAATGTTGCAAACGACATCATGGTTACGGGGAATATAACCCGTGATACGCGGTCAATGTCAATGTTACAAAAGGAGGTTTTATCAGTGTTTTGGCGCGACAAGTCTTTCGAATTTGAAACCGCACCCTTCCCATTCTTTATGTTCATTCTCTTAATTGAATTGGCCAGTGTAAACTCAATCAAGGACAAGAAGACCAAGACAAGACAACCGAACAACCAAATATCCAGGGCGGTCATGTAGTTTATGGAGGGTAGAGAAGATCTGGCTGAAACTATTTGAGTTGATAACGTCAGTAGCGACGTTACTCCCAAGGTAACTCTACCCGGAACGGATTCCACGTCAAGCCAGAACGAAACAAAGGACAGACACACAACGAGGAAACTCGGGATGTAGGTGTTTAACAGACTCGACGTGATATAACGGTCAAAGGTCAGTTTGCAAAGTAGTTCCGTAGTGTTACCTAATAAAAAGTAGAAGTATAATTCTATTCAGGGTTTTCGTTAAAGACTCTCTGAGGTCTCTTATTCATTCATGGTTTTTTAAACAAATTCTCAATTGCAACAAGCATTAATTTTACCGGATTGTGCTGCAATAATATTCTTCTCAGCAACGGGACTCTGCATATTGAATTGTGGGTTTTTGACAGGGTATTTAATAACAATACTAGGAAATTTTAATCCATCCGTATTATCTTCTCCCATCCATTTTAATTCGGCGTCTTTTGATCTGCTGTACACTGTAATATGAGGAAATTATGGTACAAAAATAAAGAATTAACTAAACTAATTTTAGTTTAGCCAAACTTAACTAACAGAAGCCTATTTGAAGATAGCAAGTTTGTCTATCCATCGGATAGAGCTTGAAGTCCATGACGCAATTTACTACTAGTTGATATCTGTAAATAAATGCATTAATATTGTAAATAACAAACCATATTCATGAAACGATTCCTACCTTGAATAATGATACACAATGCCATCTGGTAACAGTTTGAAAACGGAATTCGGGACTAAAATCTCTACTTGCGCGGCGAATTTGCAATTCATAAAGATGACATCGGGCATCCAAAGACATTCAGATACGTAATCAGGCATAGTTCGTGGTCTGTCAATACTGAGTCCGGAAACATTAAACGTTTCGTCTCTCCACTTCAACATTAGATAGATTTGCATTGCAAATTCCTGAAAATCGAACCATAACTTTAATGTACGTTTAAAGTAATTAGTAAATAATTAAAATGTTTCACCATTTTTTCCTCGCTGATGTCATAAATATGCAGTATCATGACTTCAACGTAAACATCTAAAGGCTTCTCTAAAAATAATTGCACTACTATTGAAAGCGTAAGTAGATCAACTTTTATGTAGCTATGTCTGAATGATGGCTAGTTACTACAGTGATTGAGCTCTGACTCGACTACAGGAACAAGAGCGGAAAGTAATTTGAGAAAAATCCCCAAAATAAAACCCAAAATGTTTTCATTTAATTGGTTATGGTTTTAGACAGTATGCTAAAAATCAAATTCTAAAAAACCTCATGGGGTTTCTTCCGGTTTAATTCTGTACCGCCTGCCATACTTGCGTGCAGGAGATAGCCCTAAACTCTAGTATTCTTGATTAGTTAGGAAAATTAAATTTGATCGAGCAAATTTTCCTGTCTCATTCTTTTACACACTTAACAATTGTGAAAATTCAACAAATTCAACGAAATTGTTCAATTACCGTAATCAGTTTTTCTGATATATTTTGGATCGTTGGCGCATATTTTAGGTTTCCTGGCTTCCCAGTCAATGTCGTCATTGCCAAACACATAAGTGACACTAGTCAAATATAACAAAATTAAATTCCGCGTAATTTCAAGAGAAAAATGTAAATTTCCTTACAAGAAACAGATCGTGTAAATAACTAATAGAAAACGTGATTCCGATTTAAACGTAGTTGCAAGAAGTTTCATACTATAGTAATCGTCAGTAATATAAAAAATAAACCAAAAGTTGTATCACAAATTTTTGTTACAAATATTACTTGTTTAATTTTGATTCCCACTACTGTAAAAATTTACTTCTTGAGGTCTAAATTGAAATGTGAATGACAGATTGGAGATGTTAAATCATTAAAATAAGATCTAACATTTACGGATTGAGTACAACACTTTAAGAGTATAGTTTGGAAAGTAGAGTCTGGAATACTGAGTTTTCTTTATGCACTTCGCGCTTATCGATCTCACTATAGTCGCTAAAGAGAGAACACGCTCTAATTCCTACATATTTATATTGTTTCCAAGTATGAAGCAATTAATATTAAAAACAACTCAATACTGAAGAGGGTGCCGGTAGTTTCTCTCTTTTACGAATGCGCGCGCCATCTAAAATGAAATAAGTCAATATATTTGCGGTTGTTCGTCTCACACCAACAATGAAAATGACATGTACCGTGTACTATGTGATCTTAGACCAAAATTGTTTTAACCGTGCGAAGTATAACGTTCATCGTTTTACCAGGGAAATATGTAATTTTAGAAACGGGAATGGAGAACAGTTAGTATTCACTTCAGTCCGACTCATAGCCCAGTATAGAGCCCCTCCCTTCAACACGTAAAGAAAATTTTAAATTACCTTATTGGCTCACTTAAACTACGTTATGATGACGTTGCTGACGGGTACGGCAAAAAATACGTAATTCCTTTTTACCTCTGTCGCTATGACCCGCCTCTTCTTTCATACTCCCCCGTCCAGGGGAAGGGGGTCTGGGACTTCGACGTATGCCTGTTCTCCATTCCCGCTTCTAAAATATCACCCGTCTCTGATGTTATACATTATCCTTGGTTTATAACATCTTAGATCTATATTTAACTCTGAACCGTCTGAGAATATTTTCTATTTAATTCGTGTTGTTACTTGCTGTTTTTTCAAGGTGATATAGACAAGTATGCGCGACTTCGAGCAGTTCATAAAACTACAGCATTGAATCTTAAAAAATATCACTTCATAATATTTCCATAGAAATTATATATATATATATATAGAATGTCTGGCTTGTTCTTTATGCCTAAACTGAAAGAACGTGTAGTTTTCACGTAATAAAATCAAACACGTATAACTTCATAGTTTTTACACATACGTTCATTTGAAACAGTAATTACAATGAGTGACCGCGCCGAAGTCTGTGTATGATAAATAGAAATAATAGATTCATTTTTCAAATATCTACTAATCTATTTTGGAGATGAATAAGAGCCAGTATAATGTAGCAAATGACACCATGGTTACGGGGAACAACACTCTGGAGACTCGGTCAATGTCAATGTTAGGCCTACATAACGAAGTTTTTTTAGCAGAGTCTTGGTGAGCCAGGCCTTTCGACTTTGAATACGCAGCATTCCCATCCTTTTTTTCAAAGTTTAGTTTTGGATAAATTCTACGTGTCTATAAATCAATGTTTGTAAATATTATTCGAAATTCTAAAATATTTTTAGTAAATTCATACCATACGATGAATTAACTCTTTCCAAGTCTACAAAACAAACCAAAACGTCAAAAGTTATTTTTTCAATATTGAAAAACTAAACATGTTGGAACACAAATGTTTTCTCGGGATAACGAATATAGTGGGTATACAACATATACAGGCTATGTTATAGACTTGAAAGACAACATTGAACTTACGCGTACATGATCATTGTTAGTCTTCATTCTCTTTATTGTATTGGCCAGTGTAAACTCAATTAAGGACAAAAAGACCAAAACAAGACAACCGAACAACCAAATATCAAGGGCGGTCATGTAGTTTATGGAGGGTAGAGAAGATCTGGCTGAAACTATTTGAGTTGATAATGTCAGTAGCGACGTTACTCCCAAAGTAACTCTACCCGGAACGGATTCAACGTCAAGCCAGAACGAAACAAAGGACAGACACACAACGAGGAAACTCGGGATGTAAGTGTTTAATAGACTTGACGTGATATAACGGTCAAAGGTCAGTTTGCAAAGTAGCTCCGTAGCGTTACCTAATGACAAATAAGTGTGAATCACGCGTGTTATTGATCGCTGATTCTTTTTTTAAAAAGATTATTCGATTGATACAACGCCGTTAATATTTTTTCAATATTAAGTTTACCCGACTGCCATTCGATAATAATCTTCTCGGGAACGGGCTCCTGCATTTCGAATTGCGGGTTTTTGACGGGGTATTTTATAACAATACTAGGAAATTTTAACTTCCCACTAGTGTCTTCTCCCATCCACCTTAATTCGGCATCTTTTGATCGGCTATACACTAGAAAAATAAGAATTGGTATGGTTAAGAAACTAACTAGTTTTAGGTGCGTTTAACCATAAGTATATAAGATATGCTCCATTAGTTTGGCACTATTGTGAGAGCTAGTCATGGAGTGACGTCGGTGGAACCAATCATTCTTTAATAGCGACTTCTGGGCCTTGTCTTAATATTAAAATATTAAGACTAATTTCCAAACTGCCATCCATCATTCATTGCACTGTGCTCCAGCTAGAGCTCAGTAAGACCAGAAGGGGATAATAGAAGAAGGATGACACTCTGTATCCTCTTAGTTCTTTAGGTATGTAACGTCGTTCTTCCCAGACTCACCCTTTTTGTTTGCTTACCCGCTCATCAAACTTCAGATGGGCATCGCACCGTGCTGGGTGAATTCTATAATTGTTTGGCGCTAAATCGCCAGCAATCAACCCACAAACCACGTCTTGTGGGAACAAAAACCCACAAGCGCATGCGCCTTGCCAAATAGTTAAACACTAATAGAGTAATGATGCGGAAACTCTTTATAGCGTATCTGACTCGGTTTAGTAAAGTTGCTCCAAATGTAAAATGATGTTGGGAAGTATGACGTTACACTTAGCTCGCTTTGTGGTGAATTTCTCTCGAAGAGAAGTATTATATACTTCTGGTAAAACAGAAGAATTACAAACGACGTGAAGTGTCATATATTTATGGAATACACTGTAAGCTAGAGGTTTAACGTACGTAAGCCTATTTGCAGAAAGCAAGTTTGTTTGTCCATCGGATAGAGTCTGAAATCCATGAGACAATTTACTACTAGTTGATATCTGTTTAATGAATAAGTGGAATGTATGATATTTGCGAGGCTTTGAATAAACGAATTAATACCTTGAATAATGGTACACAAAACCATCTGGTAATAATTTGAAGACAGAATTTGGTACCAATATTTGTATGTTCACCGCGAATTTGCAATTCATAAAGATGACATCGGGCATCCAAAGACATTTAGATACGTAATCGGGCATAGTATATGGTCTGTCGATATTCAGATCAGAAACATTAAACATTTCGTCTCTCCATTTCATTATCAGATAAATTTGCATTCCAAATTCCTGAAAAGCGAAATTAACATTTAAATCAATCGTAAAAAAATAGTAATTGAAGTGGTTTACCATTTTTTCCTCACTGATGTCGTAAATATGTAGGATCATGACTTCAACGTAGACATCCAAGGAATTGCCTACAAATAATCGAGCAATTCACAACAGAACGGAACAATAATCTTGACCAACTAGGTATTCAATTGCTATCAGCTTTAACAATTAAGGAAAATTGCGCTTTTGGCTATCTACCGTTTTGTTGCATACCTCGTTCTTTTCGATATTAAATGCATAAATAATTTCAAATACCGTGATCAGTTGGTCTTGTATATTTTGGATCGTTAGCGCATATTTTAGGTTTCCTGTCTTCCCAGTCAATTTCATCATTAGAGAACACAGACGTGACACTGATCATATATAAAACAATATTGTTTTCGGCATAAATTCAACGAAAATTTACACTTTTCTTACAAGAATAATATGATGGAAATAACTAATAGTACAGGTGATGCCGACATAAATGCAGTTCCAATGTGTTTCATCCTGAGACAATCGCCAGCAAAAAAAAAAAAATAAATTAAACTGTATCATGGATTTTTCTTTTCATTAACTCCCATTTTACATATCGCTAGTGCCCAATTTTCTCTTTACGTGAGGTTAGGAAATGTAATGGCCGTAGAGATACAAGAAGAACAGTTGAATTTTCAGCGTTGAGTACGGATCTATGGCAGAACCCCTTCGCATGTGGCGCCTCTACTGGCGAGGTATACTAAAATATTACAAACTCCATGTTAACATTTGAAGTTTAAGAGCGTCGATTGGGCAAGTACAAGGATCAGTTTATTTTTAACACTACTAAGTACTAGTTTAGAAAAATCTTATTTCGCTGACTGACTTGGGAGGGAGACAACCGGGTTCGAATTGTGTCTGGAACGTTTTAAATAAAAAATAAAAAATTTATTAATTATTTTCCGCATTATTAAACGGAAGGAAATGTTTGTAGGATGCAGAGAGGTATATTAACAGAGAATTGAAACGTGTTCAAGATGCATCGTTAGGCCCTACAGTATTTGTAAATAGTTTAAAATAAATAACTCGATAGGGGCGCCATTTACCATTCCCTCTATTGCACAAGCGAAAGAGGTTTGAAAATTCCGTCACAAAAAGACGCCTGACCCGCCTGGAAATAGTTTTTCTAGGTTCTCAATATATTTTCTACTGTCTATGGGAATGACAACTTGGAGAAGTTAAAAGAACGAAGTAAACCTTAAAATGGAAAGTTCTATAAATTTTTAAAATCAAAAAATTTAAACCGCAAAATACTGGCAAAATATACGACGATACGTTTTAGAACTAGTTTATCGTGTTTGGTTTTAGGTAGCTGCAAAATATTTGTTCATGACTCTCGTATTTTATTACCAATTATGTGTAATTACTAAAAGTTAAACATGATTTTGTTCTAAAACACTTTCTTGTGTATCAACAGTTGCAAGCACGCGTATGGCAACAACAAAATAATCACGTAGTTTTCTATTTTCATCAAATGGTTGAAACAGGTTAAATGTGTTGCGCTATAAACTTTCAAAACTGTCTTCTAGAAAATTAAAATACACATACCAATTAAATCTCGGAAACCGGATTTGCACCAACGTATGTTTTTTGCTCCTGATTCGTAGAATCTACTAATCTAACACTCATCAATTTATAATGAAAGTATGTACACCTTGGCTAAATTGAAATTTTATGTTATCAACACTGGTTTTCGACAATCTTCCGCATAAATATATACTCTCAAGGTTATAACTACTACATTTTGTTCTGTAGTAAAAAATATAATAAACATTTGAAAAGAGAATGGAACCTTGCTAATACAAAGAAGCCCGACAAATGCATTCGTCTAATCTATAATATTAGATTTTACTGTAAGAAAACATTTGACTAGCAAATGCACTTAAGGCTCTTAGAGGCGCAATATACAAAAAACGTAGTACCGTTAAATGTGAACGATTGCTTAGCTATTTGAGTAGAGTTTTCATACACCCATTAACTGAACCGACAATTTAGACAAACCATCGAAAGAAAGAAATACCTAGAGTGTGCTTTATATGGAAATTCTACATCACCCATGCAGTTAATAGGGAAGACTTTTAGATTATAGAAGCTATGCAATCAAATAGCTAAGCTATAATATGTTTTAAGTGCATATGGAGGCATAGTTTTAGTCTTACTAGGTTAGTAACAAACAGCAAAATACATATGGATTATTCCATTAATTACTTACAGAGAAACCAATACACCAGCGGGAATCGCCATCTTAGGTTATATCTCTCACGTTGAAAAACAACGACAGACGGAGCCAGAGTTCACTACACGCGGGAGTCTAGCCAACTTCTTCTAGCTTCTTGGCGCGAGGAAAATAACCCAAGATGGCTTCCTCCCGTTCTGTATTTTTCCTTCTCTTCAGGAATGAATGTAACGGTCTATTATAAGAAAAAGTCTCGGATTCCCACCTTTGTACATAGTTATCACCTCTGAATAGTGCAGAGGATGCAAGTCGAGCTCTAGCCCAATCACAGGCGGGGTCTTAGCTACGTCATTTTAAAAAATAGTCATTGATTTGTTTCGTTCGTGTTTCAACATAATTCAGCGAACTATATATTATTGCTTTCAAAATCAGTAGTTGCAAATAGTAGAAACTGAAGGTACAGCAAATAGGACTAGGCGTAGCTCTCGTGATTGTAGGACGGTTTAAAAGGGGGTAAGAAATTGGGGAGTGGTTAATGGTTATAACCTAGCCAGCATGTTTGAAACTTAATGTTTTAATGTATATACTTTTGGTTAACGCTTATATAGTATGACCAAAAAATACCAGATGTCGCTGTTTTTTTTTTAAATAGGGGTATTAATTTTTAAAGGATGAAGCATCGTTTTAATTTATGACCAATTTTAATTGGTAATTTACTAGACACGTTTAAATATTACGGTGATTTCACATCTGTAACCTTGGCGCTGTACACGATAATTCTATGATGAAGAAAGACAAAACTTTAGTTTCTATTAATATTTTACCGTAACTCAAGTCGGAACTTTTGCGTTGGGAAATTAGGCAAATACCCTATTAAACCATCACTAGTTTTTTTACGTTACTATCCTCGCTTAGGAAAACTTTGAAGGTTATCTCTGCCAGAAGAGCTAGGTGACCCAAAAACGAATCAGGACGAAACCTAGAACAGCGCGATGGCAATGGGCGGCGAAACAACGACTTTTTCAAAGATGCCACCCAGACAGGTAGATGCAATTAAGAGCACAGCGGCGTCTATTTTGGTAATGAAGAAGAAACATCACTTCTCTCCGTTCTCTCGTGTCGTAAGACTTTACCCAATTGTAAAGGGTTAACGGAGCTGAACGCGCACAGTTGATACAACTCGGAATAGAAAACGAATCCGAAGAGCCTTTCACACGAGCCAATTTTCCACTGCAGTTACTTTCAGCGTTATCAATTGTCAAAACTAACTAGTTACTATGCTAGCGACATCTTTGGCAATTTTCAAGTGTAGATAGATTGTTATCACTTGTCAATATTGTTTCGTTCCTGCGCTAGCGATAACTGTGGAAATTTTCAACAGCAGTTGGCATGAGCGTTAAAATTTGTTATTACTAATTCTTTACTATGATAGTGATATCTTTGGAAATTTTCAACTGCAGTTAGTTCGATAAATGCCTCATTCGAGAAAATCGGAGGTAATTGTAAAGTGGAGATGCATGAGACACGATGCAATAGTTGTAATTTAATTGAATAACACTTGTCACGATGCTTTTCTGACCCCTGAGATAGCTATGTCAATGGGCGAAAGCTTTCCATTGATACCTAACTTATCCAATTGTGAGGATTGTAGTGGAGATACGTATACTTCCCCCTATTTGTTGTCACACTAGGGTGAAGATCGTCTCTTATTTCTCTAGGTTTAATTTTATGACTAATTACGAAATTTCCACTGTCTCTTGTGAATGAACCTTAATACTCGTTACATCGTCTTTTTGATATCTTGGAGATGTCGTTTTAAGACTAGGTTTATCTATATCATCTCCAAATAAATATCTAAATCTATCTGCAGAATCTAGTTCAAGTAAAGAACGATTATAATCCATATTATAAATCATCCTGAGTTCCTTGAAAGACATAATTCGCGATTTAATTCGGAGAGCCTTTAATCCGGCGCCGACTTTTTTTAAAAAAAAAATAAATGGTGTTTGTAGGATCACAGAAAAGGAGTAAATGACACTCAAAAAGAATCGTATAAATGTTAAAGAGAAGCGTTTAGGCAGTTCAACGAAGAAAGTGGATTGTCAAAAGCTTTGTACTCCTTTCATCATAACCTCCTTGATGTTCTGGATTCTTAAATAAAACGTTCTAAAGATTGTGTTCTGGTGTTGAAAGGCAGTAATTTGAAGCCCATGTGGTTTTAAGAATAGGATTCCAAATAAACACCAAGCAATGTTTTACAGCTTTGCTTCAGGAACTTAACCAAAGTTAAACTTCTTGGAATGGGGTTTAAAACAAAACATCATTATTATAATTTAATTTCTAGGCAAAACTACGTACAGTGCTGATCTTTATAGCACAGGTTCATCTGGAGGTTGACTAGACGATGGGACCAGCGCTAATATGAGAGGAACTTTCACGCCAATAGTTGTAATTAAGGCCTGTTTTCATTTGGCAAAATCACGGCGAATTTGCTATTCTCGGTGTGTTTGGGGGTTTTTTCCCTAGTGAAAACAGGCCTTTAACGCATATTCACGTGTAAGTTAATTTCTCGCATCTTCTATCAGTGAGTAAAGAGGTTAGATGGAGTGGTAATGGTGATGGTGGTGATGGGTAACTCTCCCAGTGTACCTTGCGCACGTCTCTACTCTTCGGTAGGCGATTGTGAAGTGCTGCCTCGTAGTGCCATTCTATTTGTGAGAACTAGCTTCTTTTTTTAAGACAGAGGGGGCAGACTTCTACGTTATAGGTATGGAGGTTTTTACCCCATCCTGTTCTTCTTCAAGCTTCTATCTAATTAGATAACTGAACAGTGTAAAAGTTAGGCCATAATGTGGTTCCCGAGTTGGTTAATGGACTTTTGAAAATACTTTAGAATGGTAATAAATATAACGACAACAATAACAGATTTAGCAGCTATATCATATTTTTTTAAGTATTACAATATTTTCAGTTTGGACAGGAGTTAATCTCCTGGAATTCCAAAACAACAAAGTTTACTAGCTTATGTTTGTTTATTTCGGGACGTTTTTATGGCGCGGGAGTAATTTCTTCTTCTTTATTTTTTATTTTTTTTTTTGTAATGTGTTCAACTTCCTGAATGTCACGGCGGAGTTTTCGGTCGTTTACCTCTTCAGAGGGAAGCGAGGTGGCCGACTTCCTAGATGCTCAAATAAGATCTCGATGAATTAACTAAAGGAAGCCTTAAGATTTCAAATCTGAGTATCCGGAAATTAACTGCATGATCAGTAACTACAACATTTACAACCGATTAACTCAAATTGAACACGTTACTTTCATGAAACCACGACATCTTGTCCAGTCTAGCTTGTTTTATATTTTTAATGTTCAATATCGAAAGGGTTTTAAATACAAATATTGCTCTTGTATCGGGCTTCTTCAATTTAGCCTTGTCACCTTTGTATTTGTCCCTCCCTTTCGCTTAAATAGTGTCAGCCAATCAGGAACTTTTGAACTATCACGTAAGCAAAAGTCACGTGTATGTCCCAGATTTATGCCCACCCACAATCAGTTCCACCATTCATAATTAAGATCTATGGCCAGTTGGGCATTCCTAACTGGTAATTGGTGTAGCGACCTTTTAAAAAGTTGGTGGTAAATTAGAGTCTAGTGTTTAACCACCTTGTTTCTCCAAAGACGTTAGAAGTGACTTCAAACAATACGGACCAAATTTGGTGGCCTGTTGACTTTAAAACCCTATCTAACGTCCTTGGACCAATATACCGAATCTTCCTTGTTAACCCAATATCAAGCAAACGACACTGTACCCCTCCCCTTTTGAAAAAGGTCTATATTGAAGGATTTGACAACGCCTAGGGATAATTTCACCAAGAATCAAAGCTGGAAACTATGCATCTCCGCAAAAGAGATGTTAATGAAAATAACTGTCTTCTTTATAACTGTTGACTCAGCGAATACCAGCGAAGACTATACCGGCACGACGAGAAAGCGATAAAACTCGTCTTAATTTATATCTCGAAACTTAATCGCGCTGAAAGAAATACATTACGTGAATGCCTAGCTTTATATAACTCTCATCGGATTCGACCATACCTAGATCGAGAAAAGACGGAAGTTCAAAAGACTTTAAACTCTTTTGAAATTAAATTTATTTGATGCCCAAAAGAATTGCATTCAGAACTAATATGATGCAATTAATTAGGCGGAACAGTGTCTTTGAAAGTAAATTAGGATGAAAGACTCGTCAGATATTACACTATGTTTGTTTAAAAATATATTTCTTCTTTTGTAAAAATGTAACATAGCTAAGTTGCTTTTAAATGAAACGTGAATTAAAGCCGCGTTTATATTATAGTCAGTTGAAGCAGAAGTAAAAACAACCTACAAAAAATTGTCCCTCAAATTTTTTTAATCACTCAATTTCAGCAAGATACGTTTGAACAGAAGTGGATGAGATGGTTTGATTAGACCATTGGCAATCAGTCAATGAGATGACCCGCAAAAGGTTTGATATTGAGGTAGTAGCTAGGCTATCAATTCATGACAACTGTGATTCAATTTAGAAACCCTCGCAAATCTGCATATCTGTAATTTCTAACTATTTATTGGCGTGAAGAAACATAGCCTATTTCAATAAAGCATCAAGCTCGAAACTCGCTCAGGGTCGTCTACGATCTATTTCGATTTATAGGCTAGCTACTTGAGTGAAAATCTTTTCTTTAAGTCTAAATAAACACCGTTCATTGTTAAACTGTCCCATTGTTGTCTTAGTTAAAGGTAATTCTACAAAATGGGAACAAATACTTTGGCAGCCTATTGTCTTTCCTAGTGATTACCCACATCGATAAGAATGAAGGGAAGCATAGGTATCGTATTCAAAATAGACCACAATGAAACAAATATCCCCTTCACTGGGCAGAAATCTAGTTAACCAAAATGAGAGAGAGTACCAAAATCGTCCAGACATTTTTGAATGCAAATTTAATCTAGGTTCTTCTAGATAAGAACCCACCCCCTACCGTAATGTTTATGAAAAAATCGGCTTTGAAGCTTAGCGTCCCATTGAAAAAGCATTGGGTGGTTCAACGCATCGATTAACTTAAAAACTGCAGCGAAGCTACGTTTTGGAATACTTTCAAATTAACAATTAACTTTTCAAGGTGTGCCTTTTCAAAGTTTTACCAAAAACAATTAAGTCTAAGTATTTTATTTTAATTAATTTGTAAACTATGGTGTACGAAGTCTGTTTGAAACGTTAGTACATTCGAAGTTTTTTTTTTGACCAATTTCCGTGCTGGTTGAAAAAAACATGTTATCAAACTCAAAATCCGTTTGAGGTTGATAACATGTTTTGACAATTTTACTTCAAGTTCAACCAACTAGGAAAATAAAGTGCGCTACTACAGGAACCGGTTCTTAAAAAAACATTAGTACCACATACCTTTCACGTTAAAACTGCAGAAAATATTACCCGAATTATTTCTTACAGACCTTCTAATAGCGAGTCTCAGATCGAAAAGAGTTCCATTTAAAATCTGGGGTTTGCTTTTTGTCTTTAGTTTGTCCACTGACAAAGAAAATGTAGCGTTAAAGCTATACTTGATATATTGGAATCATTGGTAGTATGTCTATCACCTTGCCTTACCGTACTATTGGTTTAGGCCGATGAATTAACTATGATCGATGACCTAAAATACATTTGATAAGACATGAAAAAATCCACATTTTAAACCTTATCTTGAAAACTGCCCCCAAAATGACTTTTTAAGCTTGGAGATTATGCAATCGAATTTTGTCTTTAAAAATTTATTATGGGAACCTTAAGGCCTCAAACATACGATGCGACTTTAAGTCGTGAAGTGGTCGTCCTGACCACCGCGCAATATGTTCGCACTAGGTTTAAAACTTCGGTCACGACGATTCTCGGCTGAAGTTGCGACTCTATAAATCAACAGGGATTTATTTTCCTATTATTCCACTGCCATCGCGAATTTCCAAATTGGGCTTTTGAACCCTGTCATTGAATAACACGAAACGGTCCGTCTGCTCAGCAATTTTTGTTGTTTCGACGTCGGGACGTTGCCAAAACGGTAGACGTTTGAAAATAACGCGACGGTCGCGACAACAAAGATCGGTCAGTGCGAACTCAGCCTAGTATCTATTGTCTCAATGTTTGTTATTGTTGTAAAAATGTAGCTTTTATGCAGTTGGGAAAAACGAAAATTAACATTGAGAAACTGCTTTTTCTCTATATGAATTTCATTGTCTTTCAAGACGCTTAGAAATACACATTAGTATCGCAGTCAGTACTTATTTTAAACTATCGCACTATATAAGATATGTTTTAATCTTAAAACAGTAGTAAAGATTCCCGGCGTTGCGTGTGTAATGCTACTTTTAAAATGGTTAAAATCAGAAGCATGTAACTTCCACCGAAGTTATTTTGTTCTGAGGGCTAGTCTTATTAGTTAGTTAGTTAAGCCAGCGCATTATGCGATTGGTCAGAGGTCCTTATTTCAAATTATCCTTAACCTAATTTGAATTTTAAAATCATTCGAAGGTGTTTCCTGAGTGTTGCACTATGCAGACTGGTCTTATAATTAGTGGAAGAATAGATAAAAAATCACTTGATTTTCCACTTTACCCTCCCTTTAAGGAGGATAAAAACTATATGAAATACGTCATAGGCACGTGACTCAAAAAGACATGGTTCAAATTTCGGAAACTACCCACTTCGGAGGTATTGGCGCTACAGGCATTCGGAAAAAAATCTACTCAGATACCTAATAAGTATGCTATTGGCAATTACTAAGGTTTTCTAACTACCATCAGAATGAAACAATTGAACAACATTAATATACTTTTTTCAGTATCAATAAAACCAGTTGCGCATGAGGCACAATAATATTGAATATGACCATATTGCTAGAACAAGGGTCAGTTAAGGGCCAATTAAAACATCGTCTAGAACCTAGATGGCCCAAGGAAATGATACGGAAGAAGGCCGCATAATGGAAATCGTTATATTGATCGCGGAGAACTTTTGACCTTTTAACGAATTTCATTGTGCTCCGCAACATTCCTAAAACTACGTATAACCTCTGTTTGCCAAAAAATCTGGAACATTACTACACATAGGAAGCGAAAACCGTAAAATAGTCGTCAAATATGAACTATTAATAAAAACATAAACGATGTTTTTAGCGCTTGACAACGCATAATTTCGATTAGAGCCTTAGACAAAGAAATATACCAGGACAATAGTATTTTCAGTTGAATCTTAACCCTGTTACCATAGACAAATTAATCTCATATCGCGTATAGTGGCATCCACGACTTGAAAACATGACGCGTTTTTTCTTCACGAATCTCTTTGAGCATGGGTGCACCAAATCTTGCCTCAACCAATATCATCCCTAGTTACTATTTCTTCCAATAGAGTGCTCTCAATATGAATTGTTGTACGTCATTTTACCTGGGGTCTTTAGTCATTTTATAGCGCCATCCTCCGTTCAAATATTTCAGAATCAAACCCTAAATCAAAGCAAACCGTCTCGTTACGTTCTCTGGTCGCTAGACCGCGAACGTATTAATTATTTATAGAGTTTGTTGCTTAAGCACTTGCCGTAGTAGCGTTACAAATTAAGCATTTCCCGAAAAATGACACAAGAACTTGACCCTTTGACCCTTAGTTCAAATCGGTAACAATCATAAAAATAATAATAATAATCTAAGCTTTGCCTATGAAGGGATTTCCACACTAAGCCTGTGGTTTGTTTACAGGTGGGTCCCTTTACAATGCATGGCCGCCGCGGCGAATATTTTGGCCAAAATTCTAAATTTTTCACAGCACTCTACATCAGAGCTTTCAATTTTCAGAATGCTTTTTCTTCTGGCCCTCCACGTTTTTCGCTCTACAAAAATACTGTTAAACATATTGTTGAAACGAATGACATAGTTTGTCCAAAAATAAGGTCGTTCAGTTTTGCCAAATCAAGAGAATTGACATCACAAAAGATGCGAATCCTTCATTTATGAACTATCTTTACCCCGTATATTATCGGTAAAAAACTGAATAGTTTTGACAAGGCTTTTAGTATTTTTGACACTCAGAACCAAAGATATAATAACTTAAAAAGAAAGACCCTTTTCAAAAATTGAGGGTAAAATGGGCTTGATGTTTAAGGACCTTTCACTCTTCTACTTGTCCGGTATGTTTACAACAAAGACGTGAGATTTGGCTGAAAAGAATAAGGTCTTTGGTGGACTGGCTACGTTGAAGCCCCATCTAACGTCTTTGGATAAACATACCGGTAGTTCCATTCTAACCCAACAGCAAGCAGACGATATTGTGGTCCTCTTTATACAGTAAAGACAAAACTTTCGTTTAATTTCGTGAAATATGAAGGCAATTTAATTAACGCTTCTTGACAGTTGGCTGTCCTGTTTTTATTTGTCTGTGTTTTATTTGATCGATATTGAGCGATTTTAAGCGTGCAACTGAAATAAACAGATGGCGCGTGTTATGACTCAAGCGCTTTCAAGTGTCTTTTCATCCGATAAGGAAGGCTTATCGCCCTGATAAACTAACGTTATAAAGTCTAGTAGTTTATCAGTATTGGCGCAGGCAGGATTAATTCTACTAACCGGGTTTACTAAATACGATAACCCTGTAGTCTTTAGCAGCGATGAAATGGTATTATTTCAAGCACTTGTTACAAGCGAAGAATTCTACATCTGAAGCTAATAACATTCTCATCTGAAGTATTTTACATTAAATCATAATCTAAATCATATGAATACAATTAATTCTTCTTCATTCTCATCAGTGAGCCCAACGTTAAAAACATTATGACCGACCAATCGGTCTTTAATGGTCAAAAGTTCTTTAATTAGTTATATGGCTGAAATTAAATTATTATTAACAGTTTTCATTTTATAACTAAAGATATATTTGATGTGGACATCACCGTTTTCCCCTGTCTCTAAACTTCACTGCCGTGCTAGGCTAAGACCACCATATCATTGACTAGTTGCAGAAGCTGGTAGAGATAGGCTTATAAAGTCTATTAGTCCTTGGCCCTGCTCTAGTTGGCGCTACCTACGTAATTTGACGCCGGTCTAAAGCTATACTAAACTAGCTAATATCTTTTAGTGACATATAGCAATCTCTTGCTTTGCAGAAAAGCACCATACAGGCGCCATAAAGCCTTCAATGAAATTAGTTTTACAGATTTTAATTTAAAAAAATACGTAATTAAAATTTTTAGCACTTAAAAACTTGGTTTTGGGTTTAACCATAAGTTTAAAGGATATGTTCCATAAGTTTGTCACTGGTTACTGAGAGGCTGTCATGAAGTGACTTAGTTGAAACGTCATAGATTCTCGTAAAGCGACGCTTGGCGAGGCGCTGTCAAACGGCTTAGAAGAACAGACTTAATAGGAAGATGGACTGCAAAATCAACCGAGTGTAGTCAATTCTCGCTTGTCGTTCTCGAACAAGCTCTCAGTAAGTCTGTAGCATGCCATACTTTAGGAACATATCTTATAAACTTATGTTTTAACAAAGGAAAAACAATTATGATTAACCTATTCCATTAAAAAACGCAATGGAATTTAGAATGATCATGACATATCAGAATCTTAATCACCCTTACTCGTAGCCTGAGTTTTTAATAAAACACTTTTTAAGAATCGACAACCTTCTGTTTTGATTTCTTCTAGCAACTTTTTTGTGGATCATCTATGATCGTTTGGTTATATATTAGTCAGGAAAAATTATAAGTTTCATTGGGAAAAGAACGTCATAAGCAAGTTTTCGCTTGTATTGCCAAAAGGATATGTAAGATAGCGACACCGAATAGGGGAGACGAAGCGCAGACAGCCTAAAAATATATTTCCGGGGAAAGTGGTTCTTTTACGTCTTTTTTTCTTTACTCAAAGGAGGACAGGCAGTAATTCTTTCGCTTCTTCGCGCGCTCAGTTGCGCAACTGATCTTTTTTTCCATGATTCTCCCATCTGTCCATATTACTTTCACTTTGGCCTTCCCCTATTACTTTAGGGAGATTTATCTGACTAATACTAATAGAGTCTGCCCCGTTATGAAAAGCATATGGTGTCGGTTTAACCCATCCAATTAATAGTCGACCCTGTGTGTTTTCAAAGTACACGATAAATATTTAGATTGCACTTGTAGGCGACTACAGATGGGTGCTGAAATGGTTAATATTAATTGATTCTGTCTACTGAATGTTTTTCAGAAGGTTTTCTATTAAATATGAACAGAAATAACGGATTGGTCAGAGAGTTTTAAAGGGTTAATCGATAATAACAAATTAGCACCTTCATTCTAAATACAGGGTGTTTCTGGTAGGTCTTCCATATATGAAAGAGTGTGTTCTTTGGGTCAACTGAGTGGAAAGTGACAAACAACATGGGGGTCTTCAACATTTAGTTACGGAGATATTGTAATCCAAACATTGGGCCCATTAAACAAGAAAATATTTACACATATGAAGTAATATTTCAACATCGAAGGTCAAAAGGTCTTAAAGATACAATAACCACTATATGAGTAAAAGTATTTACATAATTTTTAACTTTCATTTGATGAAAACCCCTTCTAAACCTCGAGGACTTTGTTGGAACTTCGCCAGTAGCTAAGTACCACGCCACTCTTGCACGCACGTGTTGATGAGAAACAAAAGGTTACACAAGTCTCGAATGTTTATACGCAAAACAAATTAAGACCAACTAAGCAGATCCTAACGAGTTCTCGAAAACTTTAAGACGTAATGTATATACTCAAGAACTATAGCATATTCTAAAGTCTAAACGAAAGCGAGAACTATCCATTTGGTTATCTCGATATCTGTAGCAAATTGTAGTTAGGCACGTAGAGATGAAGATTTTTAAAAGATATCGCCTGCTGGTTTTAATTTCGGAGAAGCGAAACTTTGTTAAAATTTAATGCAATGCTTGGTAGATTTTCGAAAGTGCAGTGCCAGGAAAATGGTGTAATAATTTTGGGCTACGCTGTACAAAGACCTTAATTACATAATAAAAACCACCAGTCATCTTTATCTCTACTCTCAATTGTTGAAAGTAAAACAAAATGTCATTATCTCTGATGTTCATCACGAGGAACAAGATTTGCAAGTTATTGGAAGTTTCGGGAATTACGCGCCCGTTGCATTTCACAGAAAGCATATGCTTCAATGAGATACAGTACAGAGCTACTGAAGCCAAAATTATTGGTCGTAATAGAACTATTAACGCAGCAGGCGAGAAATTAACACGTTGTAGACAAAGGGATCGTTCGCTTCATTAAACCTTGGACTAATAACAGAAGCAAGACGTTATAGCTATGCTTACAGAATTTGACAGTTTATGTTCGAAAGTCATTTGCGCCGATAACACATAGACTTGAAGGAGAGAGGGATGTAGTGGTAATCCCCATACCTATAACGTAGCCTCTGTACCACCACCACCTACGGTAACGAAGTCCTCCCAGCATCCTCAGCGTTCAGGTAGGGTCGTATAGTAAAGAATCGTAAAGGACGCTCCCTCTTTTAAAAATAGAAGCTAGTTCTCTATGGCGCTACGAGGCAGCACTTAACAATCGCCTAACCAGGGCGCAAGGTACACTGGGAAAGTTTCATTGCCGCAGATCACCCATCATCATTTCCACTCCATCTTACCTCTTATCTCACTGACAGAACCGAGGCTTGACTTAAAAACAAAGAACCCGCGCATGCGTCGAGTAAACCGGATGTGTAACAAATTTACCGGATGCAACCGAAATAAAGCTTCATCTTGCCCAATCTATCTTTTTCGAGTCAAAACGTATGCCTTATCAAAGGCTTAAGTGTCAACTGTAAAATCCCCCTTATATATTTGTCCAAGATTTAACTAAGTTGGTTGTTGTAGATAATGGAAGTTCTGTGTCAGTTGACAAAAGCAAAAGAGAGCTCATCGACCTCTCTTTTCCCAAGAAATTTGTGGGCATCACTTTAACCGTATTGCGAAGAAGAGATTTAAAAATTACTTTCTTACAGTGGAAGTCTCTCCCTGTGCCGCAAATCGATTGAACCACGTGTATAACTACTTCGCAATTATGCAAAATAGTAAAACTTCCGGAAAATAGGCCTAGCATAGTTTTCGAGGAACACGAGAATATGTTAACATTTCCATCAAATTCTATAATGGTATACGCGATGTACGAGGTTACCTCCCACTTCTTAAATGTTAGTAGTTTTTGATAAGCGCCATCTAGTGAGCGAATTCTGTACTTTGATTTTATTCCGTATTTTAAAAATGGCCGCGGACAACAACAGTCTTTATGACACAGAGTTAACCCTTTGTCAGGCCCCGAATAAAGTTTGTAAACGCGCGATCTCCACTCCCTTAAATCCCTATCACTACTTTTGCAGCCAAGAACGGAACATGTTCTACCCCAACTTGCCACTTTTATTTTTCAAAACTTACTAATTAGCAATGAGAATTAAAAAATATGTTCAAATCATCGGATTCACCGAGCCAAAGGATTTCAGACGATGGTTATGAACTTCCTGCTTTTGAACGCTAGATGGCTTTAAACACCGACGTTTAAAGGGACAAAAATACCGAATTTTACGCTAGACTTCGACGCTAGATGGCGGTTTCAAAAACTACTAAGACGCAATGGCAGCCCCCTTGGAATTTGCCTGGTAAACGACGTATTCAGCTTTATTATAGTTTTGCTTTAAATTCTAGGACGCCTAAATCAGGTTTATTTTGATATGTTTTAAATAAAAAGTCCATAACGAAGTTCGAAGAAGATATTTAAAGTAGCGCCCCTAACATGCAACCTAACTTTCTAAACACCAATTTTAGCTTAGGAGGGGCCGTCACTTGGCGCAAGAAACTTAGAAACAAATCACAGGTGAAAATTATCGTTTGGCAAGCAAAACAAGTTTTCGAATGCTGGCGGTCTTCATCATTTCTATAACAGTCAAGGATGGTGCAGGATCAACCAATAACCCCCCCCCCCCGTCTCGTCAATTTAAAAACTGATCCCTAGGAACAATAACCATCTCTTCTTCGATTTAAAAACTAGTGAAATAAGAAATGATTTTGGATCAGAGAAAGTGTGCTATTTCAGACTGCTTTATAATTCCACTAACATGGCCATGCCGACTACTTCCGAGTAGTGCTTTTATAATTTTCTGTTCACGCGTATAAACCTCAAAACCAAAAATCCAGACTATTCAATCAATCAATGAACATAACGCTGTTAGAAAGGTTTTCCGGCGGAACTAAGCAAGAGGCGAGTCATCTCTAGGGGAGATGACTGCGTAAGAGTGATGCCAGGAACGCCATTGAAAGAGGAGAGAGATGAACGGCGGAAACACTCAAGTGAGCAATGCGTCATTCTCCTCGATATTTTGTATGAAATACGTGGAAATGGATGAAGATAATCTTTCTGTTTTTATGAAAATTCTCAGATTTCGTATTGAAGTGAGATATTCCAACTAAAAGTCGATATTTACGTATCTTAAGAATTTATATTTACATTTAAAGCAAATGTCGGATCCTGTCGCACCCCTAACATTCTGACTACACACAAATTTTACCCTGCCAAAGGCGTCCGGGCCACTATTTTAGAGTTCTGATTTAATTAGCATTGCCTTCCGTGTCTTAGTTAAATTTAAGGGGTCATCCGTAAAATACTACAATATTAACTCTAAAACAGTGGCCCGGATGACAAAGTGTCATAGAAACTTTTCGACTCAAATCGCCCAAAAGAATATCTTCTTTAATTTATGGCAGACTTATCAGAAACACCTTTGTAGTTCTTGGTGATTTTTACGATGTAACAGAGTTAATGTAAATACGTCTACTAAATTTAGAGCTTAATGTTATTTTGTTTAATAATTTACTAGATAATAATGTTATTACTGGCTTCATTGCTTACGTAATGTGAAATCTGCAAAACAACAATAAATATTTTGGCTCTGTAAAGGCAATAACTGTATATGGAGCCATAAGGGCTGTTCTCAAGAGTGTAATATTCGATAACGTACGTGCACGTTAATTCTTAACATGTTTATTATCAATAGTTTCATGAAGGTCATGCAGTTAGACAAATCACATTCCAATATCCTAGTCAGACGTTAATAACATTTTTCCGGAGAAGTATAAGACTCAAAGCATATTCGAAACCATTCCTGCTAGGGGCTACGGCACTTATCGCGTTTTAAGCTGTAGGTCGGATTTGAAGCGACGGCGTTGGAGAATTTCCAAAGTGCTCTTAGGCAAGCTACGCAATTTGAGTTATATTCTGATCAAACTCGACCTTATCCTCTCAAAGGTTTTTGGGGGTGTGGGAGAGGAAGTGGAGTTTGATGGACGGTGAAATCACTATTTGCCTGCACCATGCTTGAACTAAGCGTTTTCCAATGATGATCCGAGCGCTCCCGGAGTGCTCCGAAAAAAAAATTCGTCTTTCAATGGGTAAAAACGAGCGGCTCTGAAACGGAGCCGCGTCTTCCAAAGTAAAATTCGCTCCCTCCCAAATTGATCAAAACCGCTCCGACCCTAGAGATTGTGATTACGTCACAAAACCGCTCTGAAAATACTTTTATCTTTCATTGGGAGCAACTAGATCAGGTCCTCCGAGCTAGAGCGATGACGTTTCAACAAAATACGGAGCGATCTTGGAGCGCTCACAGGAGATCCCTATGGAAAACGCTTTTAATATCTTTCATGGAACCGGTTCTGACCCAGGAAACCTTCGAACACACCCCTGCGTTTGAGAGCCACATCCTTCCACTCAGGAACGTTTCGTTAGAGGGGGCGAAAATTTCGGTCCCTTTTACGAATGCCACAGTACATTTTGATTAAGGGGATGTGTACAATAGAAGCTTTATAATCTTATACTTCACACGATAAAAGACATTAGCTTCCAACCCAGTGAATAGTTCTTTATCGTCGAAATCAAAGTAATCAAAGCGAACACGAAGATATATTTTTTAGTACCACGCGAAACCCAAATACGTTGATTCAACTTGTCTGTTGATACAAGAGTCTCTCAATCGAAACGAAGATTAAGCTTTTTTGTGGGCTTATTTTCTAATTACTACCAGCGGAATAGGAAACCCATTGAAGCTTATATTTAGAATCAATAATAGAACTAAAGACGGTGAAGAGTTAAGCCTAAACTCACCTTTTCGCGGCATACGTCAAAGAAGTAGCGAGAAAAGAAAAGTTGTGGCAAAGATATGAGAAAAATCTTCCAATTTGTTCTATTGGTTAGAAGAGCACGCAACCGCCTTTCCAATTTCACCGCGAACATGTCGAATCCCTTGCACAGACTTCTTTGATTACCCGTTTCTCTTTCTCAAACCACTCATTGTCAAAGGCTACAGTTTCATTGTTTCTAAAGAATTACAGCAACCTAACAGGGTCCAGGCTCCTTCAGTGCGACGAGCTATATGCAAACTTTATGTCAGTCGCAATTATTCAGACCCACTAGCTTAGTTCCAGTATTATCAAATTATTATTTACAAGATTGTAGAAACGAGCAACTATCCTAATTCGTGAAAATATTAAGCAAACCTGACCTTTTTTGGCGTTTCGAGTCATGTTTATTCTTAACGTCAGAAAAGTCATGCATCGTGGACAAAATTGGTGCTCGGTGCAAAATAATTGAGATTTCACTTATTGAACCTAAAAGACTTGCTATGAGAATATTTGCAAAGGCGTTTAAATTCAAGTTGATAACTGTTGCAGTGTAAATTGAGGAATTATTAACGAAGCACCAGCTTGTTAGTTCTGCTGAACTTCGAAACTGAAGACTCAAAACTGTTTCACATTAAGCTAGGAATAATAAATGTACGTGCAATGTCGTGTTTTGAATAACAACAGGTTAATCATTAATGTAATAAAAACCGAGTTCTTTCCTCCATAACGCTATTACGTGAAAGCGGTTGCCCCTAATTTTAGCGAAAATGTGTACTTGGCTATAAAAATAGCGCTCAAAGTATTATTTTCTAGAAAGGTCTCGAGGCAATTAATTTTCTAGGAAGAAAGTTACCAATACAGAATTTTGAAAAACTACTATTTTGATATATTTTACTTGCATTAATATTTCGCTGCACGTTCAATTGCGTTGTACTTAACTGAGAACCTGAATATTTAACGCATATATTTATATTCAAATAAGCACGGTAATCAATCCCCGCGTCTAGTTATTTAATCCTACGAGAAACATTATACTGTAATCCGTCTAATATGTCCCATATGTACGATGTTTCCAGTTCTTAACATACGACAACTCAACTTTTGCCATATTCATTATCAGTGTTATCTGTCAATGATGTCAATATCAGTATGTTTCTCATCAGCAAAAATATACTAAAACCTTTTGAAACTCTAAATTCCATCAGAAGTCAAGGACTGAAATTTCCAAGTTTCACTCATTTTTGCGTCACCTTTTTTTAAAAAAAGAATGAACTACACGTAATTGATTACGGCGGTGTTTCCAAATGGTGCATTGACCCTGAAGGAAACTGGTCCATCTAATCGTTTCATAGCTACTATGAGTCTTTAAATCCCGAAACTGTCAAACGAAGTTATATAACACTCCAGGCTCTCTTGTTTCGTATTTTAGACTTTTCTGACGTCATTCGATCTCCGTAGTGAGCTAGAGAAAGGGAATTCTGCAAAGAGGTCTACGCTTGGCACAATCGAACTTTGTTTCGGTCACGAAAGTGCCAGGAGCGCAGCCGCGGTCACGTGAGACGCAATTCTCTCTCTCATAGCTCCATGTTTCGAGCAACGTTCAGCCTAGAGTCCTTATACCTTAACGTTGTCAGAGTTTCTCGAACCCCTCATAGTAAAACTCTGGTTGTTTGGGATAGCCCTCTCCTTTTCCAACGAAATACATTCCCTTCCTCCCGTTTTCAAGCGTCTCTAGCCGCAACGGCTTCCTCTCTCACTCATTATAAGGCGAGAGCGTATCTTGTGCCAAGTAGAGTAGATTCGACGTTCGTGGAAAGAAGAGGCAGGGATCACTAAAGGGAAAAAACTCTAGGAAGCTGGAAAGTTCGCGGGAGTAGAAGAGAAAAGAGAAGTTCGGATGCGCTTGAGTATGAGCTAAAAAGAAACAGTCACACACACACACAAACAAGAGGAGGATCATTGAAGGAAGGTTCGGAGAATTAAGAGAAAGAAGGGCCTTCGACGAAAAAGAGAAATTGGCATTCCTAGTTACTGGCAACGATATAGAGAAAAAAATCTGTTTTTTTCTCGAACATAATTTTGTTTAAATGCCCAATATTCATTTGGCTTTAAACCAAGAAAAGATGACGTTAGACGTCGAAGGAGGTGGTTTGACTAGACCAGTTTTTGGTTGCGGATTCTTCCCAAGAAGACGCAGTTCGGAAGAGAGTAGTGCCACAAACAGTTCATACGACGAGCCTACAACAATTCGAATAGTACACTCGCCCAGAGCGTCAGGAAACTATCCTTGTAACGTGTTACCACCGGGAATCACAGTGTCCGCGTCATCGCCTACACCGTCACCATCCCCAAACCACACGGACCAACCGCAATTGTGTCCAGTGCCGGTCCATCATTCGAACAGCGGATCAAGCTCCAACATGCTGCTGCAACGAAGCCCAAGCTCTCATGGAGGGAGAAGTATCAGGCGAAATACAAGTGGTACCCGTTTGGGACCCACGTCGCCAAATCTGAGCACAAAATCGAGCAGCGGGGTAAGTCGTTCGCAAAGTTTACGAACACCCCGTAGTAGACCATCCTCGCACGATTCGACTCAAAGATTCAGAAACCGTATCGCGAGTATCCCTTGCGATATGACAATGCCTGGTAGTGGATACCACAACAACAACAATTATAACCACGATGGCTCTTCCCGGGCTAGTTCCAACAATTCGTTGCCACTACCGACGGACGAGTCAGAATACACCAGATTGAGAAACTTTTCAGTTACCTCAAAGGGTTTAATCAACCGAGGTGACTCGTTTAGATCCAAGAGTAGGTCAACGCACAGCGTGGCTTCGAATAATAGCGTGCATTGTAGACTAACTCCAGCTGGTGACCACGAACTAACTTTACCAATCGGTTCCCACGGTGGCAGCCAACAAGTTTCGCCAATGTCTTTGGGACTACCAATGGACCAAACACGCGAAGGATCCGTAAGTCCAATTGCACCCACAACTTCAGCAGCCGCCGCTATCGTGTCTTGTCAGCCCACCGCGGCAAACGAACCAATGACCGAATTGGTTCAAAAACCCGAACCACCACCGGAACATAAAAGTTACCGAGTTCTGGTTTTAGGGTCATCCGAAGTTGGCAAATCGGCCATCATCAAGCAGTTTACAACATCAGAATATATATGTGCCTATGATAGTTCTCAAGGTAAGAAAAGTTTATGATTCTTTGCTTTTATGGTTTCAGTCTTGAGGTTTCATCGTAAAAATATTTGTAATGACTAGATGTTACGTTCATAAAAGTTCCTTGGTATAAACCGTCGTTTCAGAACTTAAAAATAATACAAATTAAAGTGTTAGTGACATAATTTTCGTCATCCACAAACTTAATATGCGAAAAAAATGCTTGAAAAATCTAGTTTATTATGATATGTTTACTTTTTAATTTGGTTTCGTAGCAATTTAGAAAATTGCAATCCAAGTATTGTGTTTGGAAAAGGCTTAGTTAAAATTTTGTTTCGTTTGATGACGTAGTAAGGAGAAATTTTCTCTCTAGATGTCGCTCACGTGACGCCTGTTAGTGTCGCCGCGCCTTGTTAAGCCTATTTTATTCAGATTCGCGCGGCATTAGTAGACTCGGGAGTCTCGTGCGCTCGCGCTTGTCTTTCCCGCGAGATGCCGTGAGTGACGTATCAAGGAGAAAAACCCGCCAAATATCTTCTCCGTAAATTTGCTTTTGCCCCCAAATTTCAAATGTTTGAAGTGTTTTTTCTGTGTTTTCCCTCAAATTTAAATATTAATCAAGCATATTTTTGGAATCAGAAGAGTTTAAACTCTCAAAAAAGTAAGGTTTTCTTTAGATTTGAGATCATTTTTAAATCACGTCGCTATTCCTTTAAGCTAGAGGTTATTACCTTCCTTGCTAAATGTCACCTCTAATTAAGGTGACAGTACCGTTAACAGGTTATATTTTAAATTTTAAGCTCCGAGTTTTTGGGCCCAAAGTTTTGTGAAACTCTTAAATCCCAATTTAATAAATTATATAATACATATGTATATATGAAATAACTGAAACTTAGAAAATAACACTTCAATGCAAATGGTGGTATATTTGGCAAAGCCATAGAAGAAATGTATTATTAGATTTAATGCAAGGCGCGGGAGATATCACAATATAACTATACCTCTGTCTAGATTAATATCTCGCGCTTTGCATATGAATCACAATTATATTCGAACATCAATTCGGCCGACCCCTATAATATGACAACTTGGCTAGAGAACAATGCAACCCAATGTGTATTAAGCCACATCTATAGAAGAAATACTTGAAAGAAGGTTATTATGTTCGCCTACCTGCCATGAACAGAAGATTAAATATTCGTTACCAGAAACCTCTAGGCAATAATTAAGGTTCGGATACCAAGGTACAAAAGACTGTCTTGTCCTGAACATAAACATACCGAGTTCCCAAACTTCGAAAAGAATAAGGCTAAGATGAGAGGAAAATATCTCATACACCGAGGGAGCAGATACTGTGCGAATGTGTGCACTAGGTTAAGCTTTGGCAGGGAATGTGCATTTTAGTATCGATCCCCTCGGAAGTAACTTCCTGTTGCTTTAAGGTAATCAAGCAAAATAATAAAGAAACAAGCCAGACGCAGCACGCAATATTTGTATTTTCAATTACGCAGCACTGTTTGATAACTCTCTTGCCACGAAAATATTCCTTTTGACCCCATGACCTACGTTATACAATATTGGAACCGTTGCTATTGTCCACATAGATATTACTTCCTGGTTTGTTATATTCATTAACCGAAAAGACAAAGTAAGAATTTCTTTCTAAAAGTTTGTTACACGCGATGCAGTCACTTTTAACCTTCAAAAATAGTTTGTCTTTAAATCTGCATTTTATCAATGGCTTTTTTCTATGCATTTAAATTTTTAAATGCAAATTAATGACCAATCAGAGGCTTTTTAGCAATTAAGGCGCTATACAGGATGATTTAATTATTTTATTAGGGTAAGTATATTCTACTTCTAGCGGTTTTCTTCAATGACAATTGAATTTTAGGTGTAGATTAAAACTTCAAATTAAATTTTAAATTCAAAATTTAAATTTACCTTAATCAGCTTGACAAAGTATTAACTAGAAAAATTAAAATCTATTTGGGACTTTTAAGTATACCTATAATTAACTAACTGTCAATTAGGAAATTAATGAAAAACTGTAAAGAGTGACGTCGAAGCAACCCGCATTTTATTCTTAATTTGCGCTAAAAACGTGGTCCATATAAAATTAAACTAATTACGCAAATTTTATTCGTCAAAGGGATAGAAATTAGGGACGGATAAACTGAAGGGACTTGGGTCGCGAAAGGCGCTTCAGAAAAATTAATTGGAAGAAGTCGCCTTTGAAAATAATTGCTAACGACTGCCGTTTCTTTACAGCAAAAGTGGTTCATTTTAAAAAGAGCCGCCAATTTTCTTTACAAGAGACTCTCCTCTTTACCTAAACAACGACCCTTAAAAATTTGTTAACCTTTTTAAAAGGTTTAGCATGGAGAGCTCCCGATCGTAATTAGTTGAAAATAAATTAACGACGTGTGCTTAATTGTCTTCTAAGGAGTTTTAAGAGGATATTTTATGCTTAAAATTAAGTGTGCTGATACTATAAACTACGAAAGTGGTTTGTTGCTTTTCTATTGCTAATCGTTTTAGGCGTTTCACCCATTTTAAATTAATTTTAAAACTTAAAATTATTTTTTAAGTAGATATTAATAATTAAAATTTTATTCTGACGAATGGCTTAGCGACAGACGAAACATAATGTTGCTCATAGTGGAAGACTTTTACATTTCAGGCCGCCATTTTACAAGATGGAGACCGTTTGTAAAATTATTTCTTGAGCAGTATTCTGGCCGCCATTTTACAAGATGGCCACCGAGTCTAAAACATTTTCTTAAAGTAAAAGATCCCGGTTATACCTTAAAATAAAGGTCTTTTGCTAAATATAAAAGGGAAAATATATATAAAAAAAAATGATCTCTCATTAAAAAATAATTAGTATTTAATTAGTGTTAAAAACGCTGACTACTACCTCTCAAAATTTAGAAGCGTCTGCTAGCCAGAACTCTTTACCCCTACAGGGTTGGTTCAAGCAATCCGGTGCGAGTTTTGACTAGAAGGCGCCCTTAAAGATGCGGTGAGGCAGTAGTTAGCATTTTTAAAACCAAATGAATTGTAATTACGTTTAAGCAAGAGAAGATTATTTTGAAATGAAAATTAGTAGCACCGTGTGCAACATAACTTGATTTTTAAAATCGAAGATTTTTTTCAAGTGCACAAGAAAATCATTATATTTTAAAAACTCGGTCACGTTATTGGACCATCATCAGCAAACACGCCTTGATGATGGTCCAATAACGTGACCGAAACTGGTCGAGTTTTTAAACAAAATAATTTTCCTGTGCACTTAAGAAAATCGTTTTTAAAAATCAATTAAGAGATCGCTTATTTTTCTAATATTTTCCCTTCTATTTTTAGAAAAAAATGGCCGCTCTTTTTAGGCATAACGTTATGTTACCTGAAGTTTTCTTTAACAAGTACCCATTAAATCAGTCAGCTAAAAATTTTACTTGGGAATATTGTAGAAATTATTCATCTTATAATATGCCTTTAAATTAGGGAGTAGGCTATGGAAGCATAAATGAGAACAAGGCTTTTAGAAGAAGGTTAACCCTATCTTTTCCTTGACACGAAGCAAGTACTCGCGGCAAACTATAAAACATTTTTTCAGTACACCTTTTTTAGGCCGTAATCTTGTTTACTTGCCAGTTCTCTTTTTTAAGTCGAAAGTTTATACCTTCTTGTTAAAAGAAAACGTACATTTTGTGTAATTTATTTTACTGTTTTTTTGCAGCTTTAGTTCTTGCGCAATTATTTTCTTAGAGATCTGTAACGCCGCCAAGAGTTCTTCATAATAATCTATTTGAACATGACCGCCAAAACTTCATTAAAACTTGTCTCTAACTCTTTGTATATTTTGGACTTAAACCCATAGTCATTTCAGTTGTGAATAATTGAGGATGGGAAATTTTGAAATATTGGGTTCAGGACTAAACTTATCAGGGTCGAAGACCTATTTACTGCTAAAACAGTTTAACACGACTTTTAGGGATAGAAAACCTCTAATAGGTAACCAAAACCACCCAATAATGTAAATATTTCTTCACCTAAAATAATAAAGACATGAATTAACTTACTAAGGTACTATAATCAAATGAAATCCATCTTATAAACACCTATAACAAACAGAAGAAAATAATAGAAAAATTTATTTCCTTTCTTAATTAATTTAAAAAATTATAACCGATATAACCATTTAATTTTATGTAATATCAGTTCTTGAATAGATTTAATTTTAGAAGTAGGAATGGAGAACGATTAGTATTCCCTTCAGTCCGACTCATAGTCCAGTATAGAGCTCCTCCCTCCAACACGTAACGATAAGTTTAAATTATCTTATTGGCCCACTTAAACTACGTTTTGATGACGTTGCTGATAGGGCCGGCGAATAATACGTAATTACTTTTTACATCTGTCGCTATGACCCGCCTCTTCTTTTATACCCCTCCGTCCTGGGGAAGGGGGTCCGGGACTTTGACGCGCGCAAACATTACTCTGTTCTTCATTCTTACTTCTAAAATTAAATCTATCCCTGGTCGGACAGAAGAGAAATTAAAATAACGGTCAAATATGTTCTCAAGAAAGAAAATGTCCAAGCTATAGGCATTTAAAAAATCACTTCATGTGTGATTTCATCAAATTTGGTGTTACTTTAAGGTTATATACTTAGTTTCGGGAGTAAAAGAGACTTAAATACTTTTGAAAAACTAGTTTGCTTCTTTCTATAGGTAATAGGTGCCTGGCCCGCGAGATGGTTCGAATTTGGCCCTTTATCCAGAAAGGTTGGCCATCCCTGCTTTTGATCCTTAACGATCTTGTTTCCATACAAACATATCAATTTTTCAGTTTATTATATACAGCTCTGTTAGCAACTGTAGCTTCTTCGCCCAGTAATTCGAAATAATTGAAGCTTGGTATACTCAACGTGAAAGCAATTATTGTAAACATTAGCTACTATATCGGATGAGTCTCGCTGCGTTGGACTATAATAATTGTATTCCAAACCATATCCCTTAAGCGTATTTATTTATAATGCTCCAAAATTGTTTTACAACTTTGTTTTCGACAATTACCACGCCCTAGATGATTGAAGGTATCACGATGTGAGGAGGATAGGAAGTTGGAAAATGGCCAGAAACTACAATTAAGCTGATCGTTACACTCCGCAGAGTATCACTCTGATTAATGAAACTAACATTTATTTATCAACAAGTTAATAGATGAGAAAATTAAGCAATACCAAACACTTTGGGAATGCTCAATTAAAACCTTACTAAACAATAAAACGTCAAGTTCAAACAACAGTCTGAGTTTTGGGGAAGTAGTATCAAAAGTCTCAAAAGGACCAGCTAAATGGATTATAGGTAGAATAATTCTAATGTCCCCGCCAACCCATTTTGAGAGCTGAGTGTACACCAAGTGTACAGAAAAATGGCAGCCAAGTAATCTGGTAGCTCTTACCGAAAGTACTTTCTATAAAGTACAAAAATTACGTTATGGTTAACGGAACCCTTACTAAATAGAATTACGATAGATTGCCCATATGTTCTATTCAATAATCGTCTACCTACGTCACCTTAACAAAATGAAGTCCAGCTTCAACTTGCGCAAGACGTGGGAAGCAAAAAAAACTAAACAATCGGACGAATAGAATTGTAAATTTCATTTCAGCTTTGAATCCCATGTACTGGCGCACGAATTGAGATTTGATATACTTCAAGGGAATCTCGGTTTTAAAGGACTTTAAGCCCAAAACAAGCGCTAGGCCTAACACAAGTCCACGAAGATATTTTCTAACGCAGCCGTGCACGTTCTCAGATGGCCCACGCGTTTTGAATAAATTTAATCCTACAATCCCAGTAGGATTTAACCCAAGCATCGTACGTAATAAAATTAATGTTGAAACTTCGCTTTCACGGTTTAATAATTTATGAATGAAAAACGAATGCAAAAGAAAAGTTGAAACTGCAACGTAAGGGCCACCTTTAGAGTACAATGATTACGGGTCTTTCCAACGCGTTTGCATCTATTGCATCTCCGATACGAAACTTTTCATTCATAAATAATACACTCGGTAGTGTTACGAGATAAACAAAAAGTTATTTATTTCCCTTCGCATAAGAGTTACGTACTTTTGCGCGCGCTTCGTGGTTTATGTATTTCTTTTCATATATGGGTAAGATAAAAACAAAACAAGAACTTATTTCCAGAGTTTTAGCGCCAGTATCGTGTGTGCTACCTTTATCACACGTGAAATAGAAAGAACAAATAAGATTTGAAATTTTCTTAGACATTTTTGGTTGGGGTTTACTTAGCCTAAAGTTCGCCATCTCTAAAGTATAAGTTTCAGAACGTTTTCGAAAATTGAAATACCTTTTCAAACCGCGTTCGACCAAACATCATTTTGTATCGTCATAGTTTAACATTATTTTAATGCACCCAATGATCCACATAAAATCTGAGAATAGTTTCAAGGATTTGGCTGTATTTACATGTTATCAAGCGCGCTACTTCCTGTTTCCTCATACCATATTGACAAGTGGAAATTATGATGGACGATCTACGTCACTAAAATTCTCCCATTGTTCCTTGCACACGCCCCTTCCCTCCGTAGGCGATTGTTAAGTGCTGCCATGTAGCGCCATTGCATTTGTATGAGTAGTAGCTTCTACTTTTAAGGCAGAGGGGCATCCTAGACGTTTCAGTGCCATAAGACCCTACCAAAACGCTGAGCATGCTGGGAGGACTTCGTTGTCGTAGGTGGCTGTAGAGTTTTCTACGTTATGGGTATGGTGATTTCCACTCCGAACCAATCTCCTTCAATATGTAACGATCCAACAAAAGCACGAGTTCATGAAAACGTAAAATCGCTTTTTGAAAGTTCTTATAGGCCTTAGATGTGTGGGTTCTTGATACACTTAACGTACGTAAAGTATGAATGAACAGTCACGTAAACAAATATCTAAATCATTTAACACACTTGTTGAGTGTCGTAGTAGGAAGTGATAACTTATTTGTCATCTAGTGCTTTGTTTAAATTATGACCCTGGCATAGCTATTATTGTAGAAAATAACTCAAATATATATTAAATAATTATTTTAAGCTATTTATATTTAATTCTCCTTATAATCATTCGCACTTAGTTCAAGGCAAGCCATTATTGGCTTGCTAGCTCTGCAATAAAGCTAGAAAGAGAGAGTCATATATTGCAATTCTCACAGGCGGAAGTGATATTTAACAGAGATAGTCTCATCTTATGGCGTCGTCAGTCGCATTGCATGACGCTATTGCAATATAGTGCACTCACTTCTAGATATATATCTCCCCTTGTAATTTAAGAGCGCGACCTTTCAACCTTGCACGTGCCATGACGTACTTACTTACTTCCACCCCCCCCCCATTCCCACTATTACACCTTCATCCCCATTGGCCCCCAGAAGCAACCGTAATCTAAAAATAGATTCTCCACCATTCGTTTTAATGGAAACAGCGAGAGTAAAAAGACAGGAGGAACTGGCATTAAGTTCAAGCGGAAAGTGCTTCGTTACCATAGCGGAAGCAATCTCCTTAACCCCCTTCCGATATCCGGCTAAGGAAAGAGGGATTTTAAACTTTGGCTTTTACTGAACTCTCGTCTTGAATCCAAATTGGGGAAAACGACCGAAAAAAAGAGAAGAAAATATAGGGATGCTGGTTCTAAAAATAGCTTTTGCAGACGACAGGAGGTTTACGCGCTTATTTTAAGAACCATTACAATCGGAAAATTTTTAGGTTCGCGGTCTTTATCTCTAGAAACTAGGTTCGGGTCATTTATTTAATATTCTAGTGGTGAAACAACCGTTAGAATTAACTAAAAAAAATTTAAGCTTTTACACAATAAAATGTTTTAGCCTTTTATGTGAAAACGACATCGGTGGTTGAAATAGTTGAGAGAACGAACACAAAATTACACCAAAAGGAGATAAAAACTGTAATTTATGATTAGCATCTGGTTAAAATCATCTAGCAGTTTGTTTTATAATGGATAAATGTCTAAACCAATTAAACCTTTGCCAAACTTATGCCGTTTTCCATTGGCTGTTAGCAATCTGTCACCATTGAGCAATATTAAAGAAAAAGGTCAAGTAACATGACATTTTAATTTAAAAGAACGGAATTTTTCTAAATATATAAGGTAAATAGTTAAAAAGAATAAATGATCTCTTATATCAAAATAATTTGCATTTAATTAGTCTTAAAAACGAGGACTACTGTGCTGTTGCCATTGGGTTAGTGGCGTCTGCTAAACCGAACCTCTTACCCTAACGGTACTGGTTGAATTCTCACAGGCTGAGAGAGGTAAGGTAGGGCTAAGAGGTTCGGGCTAGCAGACCCCACTAAACCAATGGCGTATGGTGCAGTAGGCCTCATTTTTAAGCCTATAATTAAATGCTAATTATTTTGTAATAAGAAATAATTTCTTTTCTATATATCTACTTTTCCTTTTATATTTAGAAAAAGGCCGTTCTTTTAAGGTATAATGTTATGTTACCTGAACTTTTCCTTTGAATTAGACATAGATGCACTTAATGCAATTTTAAATTGACTTTCGTTCTCAATCCAAGAAAACTATTTCGTAGAAAATTCCAATTGAAAAGCCATTAGTATATACGATATGGCATCAATAAACTTAAGTTGCTTGGCAATATACTTCAGAGAACATAACTGTTGCATTACATTTTTTGATTTTAAACTGGTAAAGGCTAAAGGTATCTAACGATTAAATAAGCCAAAAACATCAAATCACGAACTGTCTGGAATATTTTAGAAGTTTATATCAAGCAAGATTGACTAAATATTATATATTATATATATTATATATATATTATATACAGGGTGTTTGTGAAAGGTCCATCAATAATGAAAGGGCGTATTTATTGGGCCATTTTGAGTCGAAAATGTTCTATGACATTTTTCCGTTCGGGCCACTGTTTTCAAGTTATGATTGGAGTAATTTACGGATGACCCCTTAAATTTAATTAAGAAATTGAAAGACAGCGCTAATTTAATGAAGGGGTCATCCCTAAAATATTCAAATCATAACTCGAAAACCGTGGCTCGGACGGCAAAATGTCATAGAACATTTTCGACTCAAAATGGCCCAATAAATACGCCCTTTCATTATTGATGGACTTTTCACAAACACCCTGTATATGTCCGAAACTTTAAAGGTCTAAAAGAGTTTTGACAGATGACACATTTTAGATCACTTAGGAAACTAGTTTAGCTTTGTTTATTTATTGTCGGAAATTGAAAATATGGTACAAGATATGAAATTATAACCTCCTACTCTTATGTTCTAAGAAAAAAATCAAGCCTACAGGGTTTTATTGTGTGATTATAAATATTTTATCAACTTCTCTTTGTATGGTCAAAAGAGATAAAGTATACCTTTTAAAAACAATAAGAAAAAATTTATTATTTATATACCTTGAAATTGATGACTTTTAAGGTCCTTTTTTAAACAATAAAAAAAAAGAGTTGGGATTGATAAACTGTACAAATGAATTCTACACCTTGGTTATCACACCTTTCGTGAAATAATCACGCATAATCAATCGAGGAATTCGAAAATCCAAAATACAAATCAAAATAAGTTGAAATAGAAATAATCACTGCATTCATCGAAATTCACGAAGAATCCAGTTGTAATCACGGCATTCACCAAAAAATCACCGAAATTCAAACAGAAATCACAATTAATCTGCGGCAATAACGGGAAATCAGTGTAAAGGTTACAGAAATCACCGAAAATAATCGAAATCACGGAAATCAAGGAATTCGTTCAGTATTAATCGGAATTCTCATAAAATTCAGACATCACTATAGTCTGTCAAACGAAAGAAGAGCCCTGAGAAATTTGTCCAAATTGGTGTCGCCACCATCGACCTCATAGTAGTTTATCAACTTGTTTTGTTTTGTCAATAGTCGTCTGTAATATAGTCTGCTAAAACAGATAGGCTTAATCGCAATAGAACCAATACATTTTGCAATATATATTTAATACGTTTATGTTTCATGGTTTTTTACGATCATCGAGTATTAAAGAATATAAAACAAAATTAACGACAAGACACCAGTTTTATCTTTGTTGAACTAGCATTGCAATATATTTTAATGACATAAGTTAAAGTATCTGTATATAGCAGACTATATTACAGACGACTATTGACAAAACAAAACAAGTTGATAAAGTACTATGGGGTCGATGGTGGCGACACCAATTTGGACAAATTTCTCAGGGCTCTTCTTTCGTTTGACAGACTATAATCAGGTGTAGAAAATTTTGGCGAATGACTAGCCCCGCGCTTTCTGCTCGATAAATTGAACATTCGAATTTAATGCAATAATGGTATTGAGCCACGGAAGCCATGTTACTATTCAATTGGAGAAGCACCATTTCCGTGTTATTAGGCCTAACATCACAAACTGCATCTTTCTATGTATAATGTACCATGAGTGCAAATTAAACAATATAATAAGATGAATTACGCAATGAATCAAACCTTATATATTTTAATGAAAACACAAGAGATTACCGTAAACCATTAGTTTAATTTGGGACATACATGAGTCAGAGCAGAGAGACCATCGTTTTTAATTCGCCATAAATTCCATTCCATGCATTTTCTAACCCAGCCTCTAGAGTTAAAGGGATCTAGCTGTATTGAAATCGTAGCCAACACAGGCTACGCTACACGGTCCCAATCCGGCGAAACCACCCGTAACGTGTAGTGTATATTTTTAGAACCAAGGCCTATACGATTTTAAGGTAATAACAGAGAAGCTTGAGGCACGTGCAAAAATCAGAATGAAAGCCAAGCAAAGCTCTCACGTGAGACTGAGATTATCTGTCTCTTCGAAGAAAATAAGAATATTTCGTAGTTTCTTTTCTACTATGAATTGATTAGACTGCTTGGGAAGTGTCTATTAATAGTCTTTGGAGCGTCTCCCACTAACGTAGACCCGCACACGTGAGAGCTTTCACGTGTGATTATTAATAATATTGATGTGAAAGCATGGGCACTTTAAAGAGAACATAGAAGCATAAACCTATAATAGTGTGGGTTCTCAATTGGGGCCTATAGTAGCTGTAATGACCACGATAGTTCGGTGCCATCCACGATTAAATTTCCGAAACACCCTGAATATACAACTTGACCAAAATATTCTTGGACCCATATGTCCGCTACAAAACATTATTAAAATTTTGATCTTAAGGCCTTATTTACGTAGCATGCACTACATGCGAAATTAACATATCTATAACTATAATAAACATGATTTGAGTTAGCGAAAGAAAGGTTTTGGTTTGTGGTAGAAGCTCATTGATTTTATTTTCCTTAATATCCATTGACGCTAAGCTTTAATCTCTTGAAAACTTCATTCTCATAATGATCGCTGCGAGCAATAGGCGGGAAGTCCTTGCGGCTCGATGATCGTGCATTAGACTTCGTAAGCACTTTTAAGTAAATATACAGGGTGGCTTAGGTATTGCCTGTACAAAGATCAATTCTGTGAAAAGCCGTGTATACTTGTCAAAGAATTGAACAGGCAATAGCGCTGATTGAGCCTTAAAATAAGCATATTAAGTGAAATGATGCGAATAAATCCTACGATGTTTAAACAGAATATCGTTGCAACACGTTCGTTGCCCAAGTTTAGCGAGAATCTCACGTACAGACTGGAAATGTGTCTTCACGTGGACGGATTCCATTGAGAGCAATTACTTCAGTAATTAATATACATCACATTAAATACTTGTATTACAAAGAGCATGCAATTCTTAAACGATAGGCAATAGGTTACAAATTTTGTCGATTACAGCTATCTATTGCATTACATACCTATTTGTCACGTTATCAATCTTGCATTACCAAATATGGCCTAGTTGGAAAGATACTATTTTCAGTGGAATAATACTATCCCATAGAAGCTATTGACCACAAATACCTAAACCACCCTTTATATTCAATCAAGCCTGTTGTTGATGTTGGTAGTATTTGCAAATAATGCTAACGCGGCTTGGTAAATTTGGAATATTAACTTGATTTCGGCTTAGCGATATCCATCCTGATTAGTTTACAATATTATTCAAGAACAGTTTTATCGGCTGGTTTTCAACAGATTGGCGAATGAAACTTGGCATATAAGATATGTTCCGTACGGTTGTCACTGGTTAATGAGAGATTGTCATGAAGTGACGTGGGTCATAGATTCTCGTGAACCGGCGCCTGGAGAGGCACTATCGAAGGCTTAGTACAGACTAAATAGGAAGATGGACCGCAAAACCGAGTGTAGTCAATTAACGCTTGTCGTTCTCTCAGTAAGTCACTAGCATTACTGATAAAATGGATAAATATTAACAGTAATCAATTAGAAATATACCTTACTTAATACATCTCTCATACTAAGGAATATTGCATAAAAATACTCCGAATATTTTCGCACCCAATATGCAAGTACCTCTGTATTAATCGCCCATATTGAGCCCATCACGGCATACCACTATCGAACTACCGATTTTTATACCTCAACTCCTACTCACGATAGCGACCCATAAAAAACCTTTTTTACATATTCCGAGCCGTGCCAAGTTTTCTTAATAGACAGGTTAAAATTATACACAAAACAACGTTGGGAAGGCGTGTCCTTAACACTACTCGCTAAACATCGCGTGTACCTCGTTATGACACGAACCACGGTAATAATACCGGCCACATTTCAGGTGTTTTTTTTATTCCCATAAAAAGATAAGCAGACCTATATTTCCAATAATTTACGAGAACAATGAAGATATGACACATTTAGTAAATCATTGTTATTCCTAACTTATTGCGACAAATTCAGATATCACAGAGAATCAATCGCATATTCGCATATTGGGTCATGCTACCCATTGAAGGTGTAGAAATGTCAAAACACTTTAGATGGAGCCAGAGTTAAGCAAGAAATCCTTAATTTTCTTAAATGGATTTTAGGAACTCCAGATCCACCTAGAGTTGCCTACTGTCACTTCAATTCTTACCTTCCCTTTTGCGCATGACCCCGGAAACTGACAAATTTTATGTGATATTTGAAAGCTTAAGTAAAAAGCCTTTTACGGACAGGCTTTCACCTTCGTTTTTAACACTTCCAAGTGAATTTTAAAAGACAAGCGAATTCTTAAATGTTTAATAAGTTTCTGCGATGCATAGAAGCCGAGGTTTGACAGAGAACTCATTATTCGTAACAAACTCACAAAATTGCAAATATTTTAGTGTTTCTATTGATAATTTATGTATTGTTATCACATTTGAAAATGCGCTCCGAATTTGGGATTAATCGCTTCCGTAGAAGTGCCTTAAAATTTGTTTTGTTTTTAACTCTGATACAAAAACGGGCACCGAAAAGACAAGCTAACAAAACGTGTAAAAAAAAACTAAAAATTTGTCACTCAGAGGGGTAAAAATTGCTTCCTGTGAACAGGTTTGCTTCGATTTGTCAACTGCGAACGCGGTGACAGACAAACAGACAAGTCTGGTCCAGTGTAATACCTCTCCGTGACATCATCGTCACTCGGAGTGGTAAAAATTAGCTATTACGTACTGTCTTAAAATACGTCAACCTAACATTTTAACGAAGTCCCTAATTAAGAGCATTACTTTGATGAATAAGTTTCCGTTCACGATCTTTAAGATGAATAAAATCATAAATTAAACAAGTTTTCAAAAAGGGCTTTTACTAAGTTCCTTAGTTAAATCCCCTCGATGATCCAATTCTTTTCGACGCAAAGAAATTGGAGGCTTTTCGTCTGTTAAAAGAAGGGGGTATACGGAACAAAAAGAGCATCATAAACAATTTAGCAGCCTGGCAAAAAAGCGAACGTGACAATTTTCGAGGATCCTGTACAAATACAAAGCATTTTCCATTGAAGTTTCACCGACTAAAACTGGTGAAACCACGTATGTTTGACTTTTGTTTCGTGTTACAACTGAAGTTCATAAAATCAACCGATGAAGTAGGCCTAAACTATATGTTGCAGTACGTATTGCGTAAAAACGAAAGTTCATAAGTTTGTCACTGGTTACAAACTGGAGCTTGTCATGAAGTGAATGAGGTAGGTCATAGATTCTCGTAAAGCGACGCATGGTGACTGGGGCTCTGTCAAAGGCTTAGTACAGACAAAATAGGAAGTAAAATCCTGCAAAATTAACCGAGTGTAGTTCTTCAATTCTAGCTTGTCGTTCTCGAACTAGCCCTCAGAAAGTCTCTAGCATTTTGAAGTATGGGTATAGTGTCATAATTATGGAACATATCTTAATTATAGACTTATGGTTATAATTATATTTCCGTTCCTACTATTGCCATGTTTCCCAGTAATAGACGCTCTCGTCTGATTTGTTTGAGGCAAGGAGTACATTTCAAGACCGTAATTCATATTTTAAATGTTTTTAAATTAAATTGGTTACATCTTTGTAAAATCGACTTTGACCCCACAAATGAGAGGGCGCCAACTACAGCCTCTGTCGAAAATATTTTTCTGGGGAACGAAACGTTTATGGTTTCATATAAACATATCTAAATACCATGATTCACTTCTGTTTACCTTTGTTTTTGTTTTTCTATTAATGCTCTGTTAGTTTTGAAACTTCACCAAATGCGCTAGACTGGCACGTTTCCTATTAGCGTGAGATTCGCAAAGAAATGTCTGTAAAATTTTTTTTTTCGAAGGATGTACAATGTGCTATATAGGGGTGGCTCCTATATCATGCTTACCTTTCATCTATGCGGCATGCGTCAATTTCCTACCGTTATCAGCGCATTGGGAATGGTCATCAACATTTCCATTGAATCTATGCGCCTAGTTTTTCCACCCTCACAGTCACGTGACGTTGTCCAAACACTATTCCAGAAAATAGTAACACTACTACTACAAAATATAGTTCTTGACACACCCCCTAGATAACGCATTATATATTCCTTTAAAAATATTACTTAAGAGACGGATAGAGCTCGGCATTTTCTATCCACCATCCACAAATTAGTGGATAACCGATTATTTGTAAACAAAGTTGTGGATATAATACGATTTAACATGGAAGTCCTGTGGATAATTTTCGAGCATGATAAAATGGCGTGGATAATAGATAGATAATGTCGAGCTTAGAGACGGAAGAGTAGTAAACTTCTAAGGTGTTTTAATGATCGCCTGGTTGTAAGAAACGTGGTTTTACCTCTAAAATGTCATATATTGATCCGAATGGAGCGCGTGCATAGCCTTTCAAGTGACATCGCGTCGTACGTTTAAAGTGTTGAGACGAAATACGTTAGGGAGAGTATAAAAGTTTGCTTTGGAACAATCGTCTTCAAATCCTTCCTTTCTTCAACAAAGAACGTTTTACCGTGAGGCAAAAATAAGTTTGATTGTCTAAAGGCTTAAAAACCATCCATCTATGGTCACGAGAAAACTTGCCAATTGTGCATTTATTAAAAAGGATCCTTTGCCCCCATATTTGTCTTCCCTTACTACAAATACTATGATGGAATTGTTTGTAAAATATGAGCCGGAAACAGTAGTTTATGGATGTACCTGAACCAATAGGAGCTGGATAGAGTCGTCACGGCACTAAGGAATACGAGAAACTTTCAGAGAATAAGGCGGTTAAAACGTAATGCTAAAATGTATTCCCATCGATTCAGTTCAGTTCTTTGGACACAAATCCCTTTTAAGAGTCGGCTTCAACTAGGGCTAAAATTTGGCTTCCCTAATACTCTCATTTATCCAGATAATTTCTTCAGTTACAGTTAAGTTTTTCTCTCAGTGAACGTAGAGCCATGTCTTGCTTTTATTGGCTCATGATATGTAAAAGGTCAAAGATCTATCTTGGGTAGTATTTTCGTGATATAAACCGTGACAGCAACGTCTTGTTGATCACGACATACTTTCTACTCTGCCTAAATCCTAATCGATATTGAAAGTTTGCATTAGCAGACAAACGGTTTGAAGCTTCCAGATTCGAGGCAGTAATCGTCTTATAGTTATAAAATTAAAGGGTCTGTAAATAAGGCATCGGCGGGTGGGTATAATGTATTTGAAATACGTCATAGACACGTGACAAAGGTAAGGCGTGGTTCAAAAACCTTAGTTCAAACTACACCTTATGGGAATTGACACTGCGAACTCGAGTAAAAACAAGCTAATATATCCAGTTCCACTCCATGCGGAGTCTTTGTATCTTGGCATCACGTGGTGCCTGTGACGTATTTCAAATAATTTTTGCCTATCCTCCGATACCTGCTTTACAGTCACTTTAAAGTTGATGAAACCAACTTAGGCCATCTTCAGCGACATTTAAGGCGATGAAAATTGTTTTTACAAACTGAATACAGCCAATGACTTTGGATATTATCTACATTGTTTGTGACAAAATATGACATGATAAATTTCTGATCAGGTACAAATTTTCTTGGTATTCCGAAGGTCCAAATGAATCAGCGGATTATGAAAATTATTTGACAAAATTGTTCTAATTTCTTATTTATCTAAAGGTTTGACAATTTTGACTAATTGAGGCAAATTATGGAATTGCGCTACTTTTTGCTTCCATATTTGTATTTAGGAACTGTACAGAATCTTTCAAGCTTTGTACAACATACCCCACTTAATTAGAGAAAAAACTAGGTTTGTGGGAAAGGCTACAGAGTCACTAAATCATACAGAAAAATAAGAACTCATTTTCCGAAGAAATATGTAAAAAAAAACGTTGAGAAAGATACGAGGCTAATTATGTTAAGAAAATATCATTTCCTTAAGCCAGTATGGTATCCAAAGACGACTGGTCGATATATTTCAGATTTAGGGAAGGAGTATGACGGTCTTAATTAAATTATCACGTCAAGACGTCCAATTCCATCAGCACTCTCAGGGTCTTGTTATAAAAAATGAATTCGGGCCTAAACTAAAAGATATTAAATAAAACCAAAGCAAAAGAAATTATATTTGTTTTGCCATTAAAGTAAGAACGAATTTTGTTTTGACAAATTAAATATGATAAGTAGATATTTTTGACTGTTACTACCTTCATATTTAATTGAAATAATTCAGCCAGTGTTGAATTGACAAAACCGGAACCGGGTGTTTTAAGCACACCATCTGTTCGCATCAACACGTCGAAACCGATACTAGTTGTACTTGAAATATAGTTCAATAGAGTTCAATGTATTCAGAAAGTGTTTTGATTGTACGTTTGTTGTTTATACACAGTCACTATTTGTTAATTTACGAATTTGATCATAAACGTTAGCAGAAGCTTTTGAGAAATGGTTTGTTTCAGCTCAGCGAACCCCTAGCTATTAAGCATGTTAAGAACGTACCCGTAACATTTTCGCTAATTTAATAACCCCTAAATAAGCATTGTTGAGTGAAAATTGTAAAACACTTTAGCAAGAACATAGATATTTCATACTAATGGATACCAAGGACTATTTAGAAGTTTAGTCTCTGTCTACATAGGTAACTGTTTCAGGTTTCTTGTCCCATAAAACACCGGGGCAACGCCGGATAGCTTAGCTATTTGCTATTATTGACATATAAAAATGCAACGTATAGTGGCTATATATCACAAATTCCTATTTCGTTAGTTTCAAAGTCTTTCTAAAAACCTTTGTGATGGATTTATCTGTAGGGTCTCAATATATTATGGAAAATACTTTACCAAAAATCAATTCAAAATTCGATATACTCTTATGCGCACAAGTTTTTCGGTCAATTTTTAAAACTAGGCCTATAGCTCTTATGACAGACAAATTGGTTTCGGGAAGTTCAGATCGTAGAGTCTTTTTTACCGAGTATCTAAAAATAACTTTTCCTAATGACTCAGAATCGTGGAAGGCCCCTTAACTTTTATCATTTGTGTTTTTCTGAGATACCATCTCTATCCAACAAATGCAAACGCGGCAAAATCTCCAGCTTCAAAATAGCACGAGCAAAGCGTTTCAGGGTTCATAAATTTACAAATCCAATTTCAATGATATTTACAGGTCGTAATTTTAATGGTAATTTCCAGGTGATTTACTTTACTTTTAAATAGTCTTTATCATTTAAAATATCCAAACTATCAGAAGAATATATAATACTTCTCTTCAAGAGAAGTGCACCACTTAGCGGGGTAATTGTAACATGATTCTTCCCAACATCATTTTAGATTTGGAGCAAGGTTACTAAACCGAATCACGTACGCGATAAATAGTTCCCTCATCATTACTCTATTAGCGCTTAACTATTTGCCAAGGCACTCTTGTGGATTTTCGTCCCGCGTCAAGACAATCAAGGGTTGTGGGTTGAATGCTAAGGATTTAGGAGCAAACAGTTATAGAGTTCACCCTAACACGGTGCGATGCCCATCTGAAGTTTGAACGGCAGGAGAACAAACAAAAAGGGTGAGTCTGAGAAGAATCATGTCACATAACTAAAGTATTAAGAGGATAAGAGTGTTATCCTTCTTCAATTATCCTCTTCTGATACTATCAACGGAATTCACTCTTTGAAGAAATGTATTCTATACATTTTGGGGCTCAATTTGCCTCCATCTTTTAAAATGGCCTCTCGAAAAGAAACTAAATGGCCCGACAAACAAAAGGAACATTTAATTTCCTGTTCTAAGAATTCGAAACATGTCGAGGAATTTTTGTAATAATAACTTGATTTACAACAACGTTTATTATTTTTTCTTATTTTTCAAGATAAGTATGAGTTTCTCTGAGTTTTCTCTGATGTTTTTAGGTCATTCTTGTTTATCAGGATTGTAGGAACCTTGCTTTTTTTTACAACGGATGCCATAAATTAGAGATTTAATTACTTACTGAAGATAAAATCTATGGTAGACATGAAAACAAACTTATCATTTCCATCTTACTAAATTAGAATTCTAGTTATTTTTTTTTTCATCTCATACGCGAGTTAGTTGGGGAAAAATAGGTCAAACGTAAAGTACGTTTGAAATTATCTAGTGCAATAAAACACTTTTTATTATACATTTTGCATAATGTAGAATATATGTCGTTCATTAGGCTATTTTTAGGGTTGACTTAAATACGTCATTATTTTGAGTTGGAGTATGGTTAGTTCTAATTTGGGGTTAAAGTGGTTTAGGCAATTTTAGAATAGAGTCATTAATTACGGTCAAGAAACGCGATTAGTATCTAAAATAATTAAGATAATGGTGTCCAAGGACTTCATTGCTTTCTTCTCTATTTTGCTGTGTTTCTGCGTGTGGGTATGAGCCATAAAATTTAAATACGCACTATGATAAAAACAAGAATTGAGAGATTAAGGTGACTACCACAGTCAATTAAGTAAACAATAGACCATTGCTGTAATTACTTGTAGAGAAACCAATGCGCAGGGGCGGAGGGTCTCCTCCGACTCGCCAAGAGGCAACGTCAGATGAAGCCAGAGTTCACTACACGCGGGAGGCTAGTCAACTTGCACTGCCTCTAGTGGTGCTTCTTCATTTCACATAAAAATAATAAAAAAAATTCGAAGCCCCAAATCTTTATTCAGTTTTCTACGATTGTTTTCTAGGCTTAATTAGAGTATATATAGACCAAGTAGCGTCATTGGGGCAAAAATTATGCCAAAGTCGGCTTTTTTATTGTCAACGCATCATGTTTCCACTTATTGGCGATAGTTGGCGCTATTTTAAGCAATCGGTTTATGTCCCCATGTTTCATTCAGTTCATAGAACGAGGTTCGGAATTGACATGGAGATACTAATAGAACCACCTTCGCCAATGAGCGGTAACATGATACGTTGGCTGAAGTACATACATCTACGAGACAATGTATTATTTCAAATTAAAAACTTTATGATAAAGTTTTCCATTTTCGCATATTTTAATTAAGTTTAAAAGTCATCAAAAATATTCACAGCAGCAGATTGTCTAATTACAAAAACACTTGATCGATTAAACTATCCTGTAATTGAATATCCGTTTGAAAATGCATTCTAAAGAGCGACAAGTATGTGTCCCATTTAACTATATTGCACGTACGTACGCGCTAGAGCAAAAATAAAATATTTTTAGCAGAGTAGAAAACTCTTTGACCTTTTGAAACAAATCGAGTACTGTACGGGTCAGTCCCATTTTTGCCTGGGTAAGGCATGCACGAGACACGAGCCAACTGTGGGCGTTGTTTTCCGACCATTGACCAATTAGACCAATAATTCCTTTCTCCGTTTGTAATTGAATAAGCACAGCGGGTCGCTCGCTGCCAACAAAAGCTGAAGGGTGGTGCATGGCATGTCCCATGCTTCCAGAAACCCAAATGAGAGGAAGTTTCATTCGCGAAGAGATAAACTTTTAAAGCCCGAGTGTCTTAATTAAGAGTGGCGTCCTCCGAAGTAACATCCAACGCCAAACAATCTAAAACTTTAAACCTTAAAATGCAACAGGGGAGATTTTGCGAATAATCAAACTCTACCCCAAAGTTTCGACATTATGGTAAATTAATTAACGGACACATTTTATTATTGTTTTCTTTCGGGATAAGTACGGTGATGACGCAAATCACCAGTTAACCCAATTCCCAGTTATTTTTGACACGAAGCAAATGAAGTAAATATAAAAGGCGCTAGGCCTAATTGGTTTGACGTCTGCTTTTCGAAATCCACAAGTAGTAGGCCTAAACTTACATTGTTTTGTGTAAAGTGAAGAGATACATTAAAAACGTAGCACTGTCAAACTTGATCGATGGTTAAAGGCCGACTTCCAGAGAAAAGGGTCATTGTGGACTGAAAACCGAGCATCGAGACTAACAATGAAGCGACCGTGCCGATTTTCGAAGCCCCGCTGGGGTAAAAGATGGAAGGGTTCTCGCTAACTGAAAGCCGTGCAATGTGGTTCTAGCGAACTGAAGATGAACAATAAATTTATTTCCTCTCGAATTTTTCCTTTCCCCTGAAGAAAATTCTCTGTTGTGTATCTTCAGTTCGCTAGAACCACATTGCACGGCTTTCAGTTAGCGAGAACCCTTCCATCTTTTACCCCAGCGGGGATTCAAAAATCGGTACGTTCGCTCGATTGTTAGACTCGATGCTCGGTATTCAGTTCGCTAAAACTCTTTTCTATGGAAGTCGGCCTTTAAAGTATGTCAGTTACACTTTGGTTTATTATCCCCAACTGTTATTTTAAGGAGAGGTTCAGGCTATACTTTTTTTTACCAACGTAATGTGTTTTATCTGTAATCTTAGTCAAAAATGATGCTTCAGTCATTATTAGACATGCAGGTACCATTCATTGTCATCGTTAAAATAAATATATAATTTGTTCTGCTGTATAATGGTCAGTTTCATGCTTCTCTAAAATTCATAGAATCGTTTGAAAAACCATTATGTGACATAACGGTAGAGGGACGTATGTACACTCTACGCAGTCTTAAATGTCAAAATTTCTCACAATGTGCTATGAGTATTTGAGTGGTGCAAACATACACAAATATTAAAAAATATGTACACAGATATGTCTATTAAAATGCTAAACGTGACATTTTAAAGCAAACAAACAAATACATATTCAGATAGTGTATAAAGCTATCTCACATCTCAATGGGTTTCATGTATGTCTTGCTTAGCTTGCAAAAATAGCCCCAATACTACAAGGAGTAGGAGTCAAAGCAAATAACAAAGCTAGATAAGAACTCAGTCCTCAGAGTTTACACAACCGACTTGGAGGAACAACGCTATCTCATTTAGTTTCCAATGATTTGATGTACGTCTTAAGTATCACGTGACACCAAGATACAATGACTCAGTATGGAGTGGGACTAGGCACATTGTAAGTTACTTTGAGCCACCCCTCTCCTCGGTTACTTGCCTCTGACGTGTTTCAAATAATTTTAACCCACCCACCGCTGCCTTCTTTGAGAGTTCCTTTAAATATGGACATACGTTAGTCACTGGTTACTATGAGCTTGTCATGAAGTGACGTAGGTCATAGATTCTCGAAAAGCGACGCCTGGTTGGTGAGGCGCTGTCAAAGGCTTAGTACAGACTAAATAGGAAGATGGACTGCAAAACCGCGTAGTCTGTTCTCGAACTATAGCTCTTAGTAAGTCTGTAGCATACTTATGAAACATGTCTTATAAACTTATGATATGGGGTATATATTAAAACCATGAAACCTCTAGTAAACCAGTATATTCCATTTCCAAGACAGTATAATAGATTCAATCGTATTGAAGTTAATTCCTGAGACAGGTTTTCTACATTTCTTGGTGTCATTTTGCCTGATGAAAGACTATCACAAACTTTTTGTATTGCATACTCAGCCCCGTTAGCAATCCAAGAACCCAAATTTACATCTTTGCGTGACCTAAACTCACGCTGACAAATGAAATAACAGCAGTTATTTACACTAAGCTACAAATAGTTTCTTATACCAAGCTTTCGCAGAGTGTTAGTATAGTCTGGATCAATCGTGCTATTTTGTTTGAGGATACTCCCTAAAGAGACCTTTCTTTCCTTTCCGGGTGGCCAACTAACAAGCCAATTTACACGAGGGAGATTCGTGCCAGGGCGGGAAAATGTGATAAGGCGCCTGGTCAGGCAAGTCTTATTTGCATAAAGAACTACCAAAGACTCCGATGGGAGAAAGGGTGGATAAAATCTAATCAAAACGCTCCAAAAATCGATGAAGAATAGGAAGAACTCGACAGAGTTTCGTGATTCTGGAAGAATTTATATCGTACGGGATAGGCCTAGTGTCGTAAGTTTATAAGGTATGTTCCATAAGTATGACACTACATATACTTCGTAATGCTAGAGACTTACAGCACGAGCTAGTTCGAGAACGACAAGCGAGAATTGACTACACTTAATTGGTTTTGCAGTCCATCTTCCTTTTTAGTCCTTGACAGCGCCTCATCAGGCGTCGCTTTAGGAGAATCTATGAACTACGTCACTTCAAGACAAGCTCTTGGGAACCAGTGTCAAACTTATGGAACATAATCTTATGAACTTGTATAAGACGACGTTACGAACTTTAATTTTTGTCAGGAGATATTAGAAAAATCGCAATATAGGACCACTTCTTTGCGATGAGATAAAAACGGGTTATAAGCTTTCTTCATATTTGAAGTGCATACTCGATATCGCTTTCGCTTGTGTGTTGTTTCTTCTTTACGAAATAACTAATCTTAATTTCAACTAATATCGTCTTTCATTGGCTGCTAGCAATCTGCCATTATTAATAAAATAACTAATAGCTTTAGAGATGAAACTGCTCTTTATCAGTACGGAGCCTCCGGGATGAACTAGGCCCATGCGTGTGGCGAAGCGAGAATATTTTTTTAACTAATTTAGTTCGCCGTGTTTTCCCGTTTGGGGGTGCTGATACGACCGAAAAATAAACAAAGTTCAACCCCGTGACCCTGTCGACTGCTTAAGTATTTGGGCCAAGGTCGCGGATTGTAAGTATACGTTTTTATAACTCTTACTGAATTATTTTAATTGAAATAATTTATTTTGTTGTCATCAATACCATCTAACCGAAAGATTCAGTAAAAAGTGAATAGCCCCAAAAACATTTACGTTAATTTTAGGATGAAACTTTTCTCTATCATAAAAATTTTATGACTGACCCCTAAAATATCAACGATAATTTAAGGAAGACCCCTGTCACAACGGAAAAATAAGCGCCATCTATGGTGAAAATATTTTTTCTAACAAACTGGATATTTCCCCACATAAAATTTGACATGCATGGGCCTAATTCATCCCGGAGGCTCCGATCAGTAAGAGGTAGTTTACTGATCTCATTACATCAGACTTTTGGAAAGGGATTTTTTTCTGAAAATTTTTCAGCTGTCATTGAAGCCAAGGATCGATTTAGATAATTGTTTTTTCTAATTAAGGGCAATTTAAAAAGATACGGGGTGTTTCTGAAAGATGTGTCAGAAATTGAGGAATATGTTCTTTGGGCACTTTTGAGTCGAAAAGGTTCTGTGACACTTCTCCCTAAGGACCACCGTTTTCTAGTTAAGTTTAGAGTTTATTAAGGATGACCCCTTTAATTACATTAAATGAAGAAACTGAAACACAATGCCAATTAAATTAATTAGTGGCCAGGGTGGTAAAAGAACATTTTCGACTCAAAATTGTCCAAAGAACTATTTAATGAATTTCTGACAGACCTTTCTTAAACACCCAAGTTAGAGTTCAAAAATTCGATCTGTTGCCTAGCTGCGATATTTGAAGTTAAAGGTAGACTCCTCATTCAATGTTTATGGCCAAATTAAATTAAAAAGTTTTTCAAGCATCCCGTAATGCAGAGTAATAGATAATCAATTTCTTTCGAATTCGTTTTCTAATTTAAGCGTATAGAAAACTCTTAAAAACCTATTTTGAAAATGATAAACAATAAATATGATAAATTGCAAAATGCATTCCCAACTTTTTGAGCTGCACTCTTCAGTTGAAATAACTAGTTTGAACTTTATAATACTGGCGACCACAACTCGTCCAAATTAAATTTGTGGCCGACCAGATCTTACATAAAACTCTAGCGTATATAACACCGTAAGCAGCAGGCTCTTTTAAAAGCAATTTTTTATTACTTTCTAACAAAATTTCCTTCTAATCCCGCTCTTTTGGGATGGGAATTCGTATGACCCAATTTTGGCCCCAATGGACTCGCCTTCAAAAACAGCAAAGCGTAATAAATCAAAATAAAGGGGGACCCCTTCGAGATGTCCCAGAAGATATTTCCAAAAATGAACTTTAGAAACTCCTACTCCCTAAGCTAGAGTATTAAAATACAAACATTTTGACAATATAGGCGACGTAACTTCAATAGAAAATAATTTAGCATTGAATCTAAATAAATTGTTTCGCGCTTCAAAGGGAGGGAAATTGTCTTTGGCATGTATTGTTTATATTTTTGAATTTTTCTATGGCTTTCCCAAGACATCACGCTTTAGTTCTTCCATTGAACTGTTCAAAGATGCACCTCTAACAAAATGATTCACGTGCTTCAATGAATAACCCTTTCCATTCGACAACTACAAGCCTGTAAGAGCTCACCCCGTCTATCAGGCGCGCTAAGTGACGCAAATTTCAATCGAATTGCCCATATTACGTATCAATAGCGCAGCGCATGAAGTTTAGATAACCCAGAGTTCATAAAACTTTTGGAAAACCGGCTTCCCTGACATTTCCAGGCCCAAAGCCTCATAGTAACTACAGGTGGGTTTGGGATTAGTAACTACCAGTGTAAAAGTTTTTTTAGGGAATCAAACCCTTCAGATCAAACTTATTGCCTGAAGTTTACTAGAAATTATTTATGTTACTGAGTTTTCCCTGAATTTTTAATGAATTTATTTCCTCGAGTTTTGCCTGAATTATTTATCAACAATTTATTTCCCTGAGTTTTCCCTGAATTTTTAATGAATTTATTCCTCGAGTTTTGCCTGAATTATTTATCAACAATTTATTTCCCTGAGTTTTCCCTGACTTTATATCCAACAATTAAATTCAGGGAAAACTCAGGGAATTTATACCCAACAATTCATTTCCCGAGTTCACCCTGAATTTAAACCCAAGAATTTAGTTCCCTTGAAGTTCCAGGTTTGTATGAACCCTGCGGCAATATACGCGTCTAGCGGGGTTGTTAAGGGCAGCATCTCTATCAAAATTGGCACTGACCTCGCCAAGATCGAATTAACCCATCTCCTATGTCTAAAACCGGACCACTCACGCCTACTGGTTCCGATCTCTCTCAATCACAAAGCTGTAACTGATCCACTATTGTTTTTCACACCTATAACTAGCGAAACTCAAGGATTCAAGGCTCGGATCATTGTACCCTAGAGACTATTGAGAAAAGTTCCTGACTTTTGAAACCTTATTTCAATTAAAAGTTATTACAAAAGGTAGTCGGTCATAAAGGCTTCGTTGGCTACTGTATATAGTGTCCTAGTCTCTCAGATTGTGAACTAAGCAAAGGCATTTTATGGCTGACCGAGTTTACACAGTCTAGGAATGCCAACCACGCTTTGGTCTGGCCCTTAATCAATCTCCTGTACAAATCCAATTAACACTAGGCGATTTAGAGGTAAGAGGGAACCGAATATCTTATATATAAGAAGTCTTATAAAGGTCAAAGTGTTATAGAGATAACGAACTAAGTTTGGGAAGTACCTTTTATTGCTTATAGGGAAACCCTACGAATAGTCTGTATTAGTTAACTCTTTCGCGTAATTTATAATCGAAACTGTGAATCATACTATGATTCAAAGCTATATACACCGCAATTATTACATTGACATCAAAGTTTAAGTAGAAATCTTTCGAATCCTCGGAGCTCATAGGTTTATACTTTTAAAGTGGGTAGTACTTCCGAAGAAGTGTTCTTCCAGTAGGCTTTAGTCGCAGGGAGTCACTGACTATCGGGTATTCGTTTCCAGTTTTCCACAAAGCTCAAGTCATTAATAACCAGGATTCAACTATAAACAAGTTGTTTTGGTCTCGTCTCCATCTTAGAGATAGGATCACGTGACTAACAAAGTTGACTATAGTACCATCTGTCGTTGAGCGACGAAAAATAATCTCTTATTTTTCTGATTGGATTAGAGTCTGACTCTTGGGGTAAAACACGTTCTGCGCATGGCAAAAATCAAGCCAATCGTGTTATCCCTTTCTCGCCTCAAAACACGAGACAGAGATCTGAGCCGTTATAAAAATTCAAAAGATTTGTTGGATGGGTCTTTCGCAACGGTTTTACCTATTTTATTAATTTGCATGGCTTTTCTAAGGCTTAAGACTTGGTAAAACTTTAAAGTAATAAATAAGGCTTCTTAATGATATTAAAGAAATTACTAGCAGAAAAAGGTTTTCACTAAATTGAGCACCTCAAAGTTCAATTAAAAACAATAGAAAGGCTTCAAAGTTAGCTTTAACATTTCTCATTAAATATAATCGTAGATGAATGCACGACACTGTTTCCATGATAATAGCAGGGTGATAAACTCCTGATAATACCTTAACCTACAGTATGACATAAAGTAGCCCATTAAATTGCCTTAAACATTTTCCTTCGTCCAAATTTTGATACTCATGGACCCATGTAATTGTCATTACCATGGCAACAAAATGGCTACAAAATAAAATCCCTTTTGGGATTATACATATACTGTATGGGGGGATTCTACAGACCTTTGGGTCGTTCCGAATCCCAGAGACGAAAAATACTTCACCACTCTATGTTAATGAAGATTCAAGTTACTTCACAGCCAGTAAGAGGGTGTGTATTAAGGTTTAAAGCTATATTATTTTCCGCACCATAATTAGAAGTCCGAGTTTTCGGGCTCGTCAGGAATTTCAGATTAGGGGCGAATGCCATTTTGCCGGACGTTACACCGAATTTATTACTTCCGTTGTCGTACGTAACGGTACAAGGCACTGACTGGAGCCTGGTCCAAAGACATTTTCCATAAAAAGGAAAGGTTTGATGGGTGTGGCAGAAGAATTCACGTGCCATTACTTTGCCTTCGGTCGATGACACACAAGTCCTTTTTTCCCTTACACATACAATTATTGTGACGTATATAGAACTTGGTCTACACGAGATGTCTGGACCGAATGTGATTTATTACTCCGAAAGACTGTACTAGTAGATTTGGGGAGATAGATGGATCAAGTGATATTATTTCCCCAAATGTTAGGCTTGTTAGATTATTCGAGGAAATGCATACGAATAAAAAAATTCTAGTAATTGAATTTTACCCAAATAATTCATTAAGGTCCTCGTGACATTATAAAATCATTAGGCCTATTTCTCAATCTTAATTTTTTTGTCGTTAAAAGCAGTTTTCAGTTGACCTTTCAACAACCTTAAAAAACAACTATTCAATTCCTATCAATTTGTTCCTGACCTTTAAAAATGTCAATCTTTGACCTTTATGGACCTTTCCGTGTCGAGACGTGTAATTCAACCATTTCTGTTTTTGATTTTCTCTTTCAATCTTCTCTTTTCATAATAAGCCAATATAGCAAATAAATATATTTTGCTACTCACATTTCCTGCGCTTTCTAAGAAATCATTAGCACTTTTTGGCCAACACCCTTCCTTGCACGATGAACTTTCCTGAAGACCCATTTTCTTAAGTTTCGTGTTTATGCGCTGAGTTTAGACTGTTTGAAAAGAAAAAGAATAAAATCTATTTATTAAATTGTATTAACTTTAAAATTTGATCGTTTCAAAACCCCAACCCATTATTTGAATTGTTTCAGAAATCCCCTATACCAGCAACAATTTGAGTTGTTTTAATCAAAATAGAATAAAAAACAATAAATACATCAATTGGAACCATGTTTATATCTACAATAATAAAGAAGATACAAGCAATTATTTTTCCGTAATGGACACTACGCGTTAGGCTTCCCCGCGAAGAACTGGGAGTACAAGTATTGAAGGAATCTGTCAGGTGGTACAAGGCATCCAATAAGGGTACTTCTCAGTGCTTGAAGTTGTTTAAAAAATCTCCTACCAACATTTTCAATTTTGGGACATTATTAATGCCTCGACATGAGTTGTGGAAAAACTCATGCTATATTACATGTTCATGTTTAACTTCACTTGTCAGTTAAAACATAAGACTATGGCTATACTACCCACAGTGAAGAATGGAAACTCGGATTAATCGTTAATGGAAGTAACTTGTGTTGCTCGATGAAACAGAAATGAGTCGCCGTTCAATTCATGGCTCAAAAATTTACTCTCCTAGTAAAATTATCGTTGTTTCGCCACCTATGGGTGGTTCGGAGTACATTTTATAAATTTCGGAAATTTTCGCAAGTGAAAGAAGGGAACAAAGGGGGAAATGTGTTCATCCAGCCAGCCAGCCAGTTAAAAGTAGTCGCCGTAAACGTTTTTCATCCTCAATCGCGAAAAGGTAAAAACGGATTATTCGTTATGGCGATAATGAAATAAAATTGATTTAGTGGTTTTTTTTGGGGTATTATTCTACGCCTCGATTGAACTCAAGTCTAGAATTTCATTTTGTTCTAACTGTGTGGGCGGTTTTCAATTCGTTTGAAGTTAACAGTCCTTACATTTCTTCCTCAAACACAAGCGTGGGTTTTGAAAAAAATATAGAAAATAAGGGTTTAGCTTAAAAACAGTTTTACCAGTGTGGGTTTATTTTTCCTGACTATTATTTAAGAAGTTCAAACAAAATCATTTTCCTCGGGCATTTAAAAATTTAATGAAGTTTACTTATGTAACCAGTTTATTAAAGGGAGAGTAAAAAGGATAATTAAGTGATTTTTTTATAGATTGTTTTACCAATTATTAGACCTATTCGCATAGTGAAACATGCAGGAAATACCTCAGAGTGATTTTAAAGTTCAATTTGTTTGAGATTTCATAGATAATATGACGTAACGTAAATGTTGGTCGGGGGTCCAAATTTGAAATTATCTATTTAATCTCAAACTAATTTGAATTTTTAAATCATTCGGACGTATTTCCTGTATGTTCACTATGCGCATAAGTCTTGTAATTAGTAGAAGAAGCGATAAAAAATTGCTTGATTTTCCTTTTCACCCTCCCTTTAAGGCTCAAAATAAGCTTACATGATTTCATCATAGCTAAGAAATGAACGAATAGCAATATATATTGACGTTAAAGCCTTTTTGGCCCACAGCGCTAAACATCTATTTTCAAAAGAAATTCAATTTTCAAACCTTTTAAAAAATAATTTTAAAAGCTTCATAAAAAGCCTTTAAAATAAAACAAAATTGCAATTTTAAGCTGCTTTTATTTCTTCTTTCTTTTGGAGTTATCTAGCTGTTTCATTAAACAGCCTAAAACCATCGACCTAAAGGGCAATTCTTACAAGAAAACAACGTTTAGAAAACATCTTATTGTTTACTTGGAATCTTTAAGAGGCCATAGACCTCATACGAATATCTGATTGAAGGTAAGGGGAAGGGCTTAAAATTCAGATAAACCGCCATCTCCACCATCTTCGCGTTTCATTGGCTATTCACCACCGTCGTCGACTCTAGGTCTACTCGTTCAGAACACGGAAAGAGAACTTGTTAACATTCGGGTTCGGCGGTTATTTTTTGAGCTACGTCAATGTGAAGTATTTTCTAAGTTCGAATGCATTGTGCATGACGTCATGGGGTGACGGTTTCTACACCTCCTCCCCTTTATTTCAAGGAGAAAGGTTCAGAAAATTAAAAGATTCCAAGTAGATGAATTCTATGTATTCCTGGTTTGATAATAAGACCAATTTCCTTAAAATTGGCTTAAACTGTCATTAATATGATGACCGTTCTCGACAAAGAGTTAAATGAAATTTTGTCTCTCCTGTCTTTACCCTATAGCGAAAATTGCCTTGATGAAACTCTTTCCTTTTTGTTGAAAATATTTAACTAATTTATCGCCCCCCCCCAGACATATCCGGTATGTGAACAACAAAGACTTTAGATATGGCTAAAACTGAAATAATTTGGTGGACTGATAACCTTGAAGCCCCATCTAGCGTCTTTGGATCCACAAACAGGATATTAATTCTTAAGCAGACGATCCCCTTTTGAAAATCTTCGTAAGACGGTTCCTTTAAGTTTCATCTAAAACATTCTAGAAATCTACCAAGGCCTATCTTCTCTTTTGGAAAAAAATTGTAAATATAATTTGAACGAAGTATAAAAAAACCACTAGAAGATGAGAATGTTAAGGCTTAAGTTCGCCTAAAGTATCTAGGTTAAGTCCCTAATCTTTGCTCGTTTTGGTATAGCATGCCACCAACATCGCATTGACTATACGGACCCTAAGGCTGCCCAAGAGGCTTTGTGGCCGGAGTAAACCCTTTTTAGCTATCACTCTGTTGGCACGAAACCTCACCAACTCGCCTCCCGAATATCTCTTGAGCCTTTTATATTATAAATGGAAAGAACTATTACCCTAGTTCGGCAACTTTTCCCAGAATGAGATAGTGAGTGCGTGGCTAAAGATACCCATTTTCCTTAAATAAGGATACGTATGATCTTATTTGTTACGCTATATCAGAATATACGTTTTCCAAGTAAAAATCCCAAAATATACATAGAGTATGGTAAAGTAAATAAGACTTATATAAAGGCCGATTCAGACTATAGAGTAAAATCAGGGATAGATGTAATTTTAGAAACAGGGATGGAGAACAGAGTAATGTGGGCGCGCGTCAAAGTCCCGGACCCCCTTACCCAGGACGGAGGGGTATGAAAGAAGAGGCGGGTCATAGCGACAGAGGTAAAAAGGAATTACGTATTCTTCACCGTCCCCGTCAGCAACGTCATCAAAACGTAGTTTAAGTGAGCCAATAAGATAATTTAAACTTTTCGTTACGTGTTGGAAGGAGGGGCTCTATACTGGGCTATGAGTCGGACTGAAGTAAATACTAACCGTTCTCCATTCCTGCTTCTAAAATTACATCTATCCCTACGTCCACAGTAGCAAACTGGTCATACAGATTTGGAATTGATAATCTGAATGAGCCTTAACGGTTTATAACTTCACGGTCGAATTATTCTCAATATTTTCCTTCATTGGTAGACAACGTATAATGGGGATTAACCAAGGGCCATATCCTCGGCCATAGGCTGAGTACATTTCAAATAAAAGACTGCCTGCGTATGTAACATAAGATTTTGCGCCTTGGGAAACGCGCCGCTTGCAATTATTAATGCTAAAAATACACTTGAAAATCGAATCTCTAATTACAAAACTTTCCTTGAAATAATTGTTAAAAAATAATTTGAAAAGAGTGAAATATGATCGTGAATTGAAACCGTAAATCAAGTTATGAGACAGTAGTCGATAAATCTGCAACCAACACTCCGCCCGATTCTTCATTTCAACACCCATTTAATTGAATGAATCCGTGTATAAAAAAGGAATCGGAGTCCAAAGTTTTCCTAATAAAATCAAGGCTCCTGTAAGGCGAGAATTGGCCAAAGAATTCCAGTAAATTCTGTAGTTTAAAGGTGATTTTTTCTTCATCGTCTTACCCGGTTCAATCCGTTGCAAAGAGAACATAGCGTTGGAAAAAATCGATATCAAGAAAAACGTGCAGGCGGTCGCAGCTCGTTTAGAGTGCACAGAGCTCCGCCCACATCGCCAAATATCGTGCAAACCTTAGATCTGGTTGTAGTGAAGACATATATATACAGGGTGTTTTTGAAAAGTCCATCAATAATGAAGGGACGTGTTTATTGGAACATTTTGAGTCGAAAATGTCCTATGACTATTTTCCGTCCGAGCCACTGTTTTCAAGTTGGAATTGGAGTAATTTACGTATGACCCCTTAAATTTAATTAGAAAATTGAAATAGAACTGTAATTTAATTAAGGGATCATCCCTAAAACATTCAAATCATAACTCTTAAACAGTGGCTCGGATGGCAAAATGTCATAGAACATTTTCAACTCAAAATGGCCCAATAAACACGCTCCTTCATTATTGATGGACTTTTCAGAAACACCCTGTATATAATAAAAGAAAACATACTTTGCTAGGTGAGAGGCAAATTGTACTCAGACTCCCGTTTCATAGACTGATACTCAAACGTTGCCAGGTTACCATGGTTAATAGCAGCAGTGAGCGCATAAAGGAAGCAGTGAGAGACCAAATTCTTCGTCAGCCCCCTTTTAAAAACTGGCTCGGTAATACATACGAAATCAGCGCAACACAGAGAAATCTGTTTACACCCATGGAGGAAGTGCTCACTGCTCTAACCGTCTTTTCTTATTTACCTTTTGAATTTCCCTCTTGACTCTTCCGCTTTGCGCCCAATTAGATGCGCGTGAGATACAGAGACGACTGTGCCGTTAAAGTTACCTTCCCCTTCCCTTTTTGACTTTAACTTTCTCTAATTCCTCCCTAATCAAAGATACACCTTTTTCGCTCAACGTTTTGCAGATCAAAGTATTTTAGTAAATGATTCGCTTTTCCAACATTGATCACGTGACGGGTTAGGTTTTAATGGAATGCGCAGAAAGAGGCACGCATATGAACAAGAGCACGTAAGCGCTTTGGGACATTAGCCTTCACCTTTCCTTTATAGGACGACCCTAGAGTTTTCCCGATGAGACTCAACCCTACTCCCTGATAGATGGACTCTTCAAAAGTATTAAGTATAAGTGCTAAGTCGATAGAGTTCTCCAAGAACCCGAAAGGTCTTAGAAAGTGTTAATAGCCATCTTATTCCATTCTCTCCAACTCTTATATGGGTTCTTGCTTGCTAATATTACGCTCAGCAATCAGTAACCAGTTATAGACAAAATCCGAATAACTTTTGATATTGCTTCTTACACACAATAATATTGGTTTATCATATTTTCAATAAATAAACTAACAAAGCGCAAGTCAAATCGGCTTCGGCTCTATAAATAAATATTAAGAGTAATTCGACCGTAAAGAACATTTTGTCACAAATATAATTTCATCGTGACAGCTTATATCTTCTTCCAAATAAACTAGATATCACTTCTTGATTAAACTAAGGCTTATCCATTTTAAGCAACAATGAATTCCCGCTTTATAGCGCTAATTGAGGCTTAAATATTTATATCGATTCTATAAGAGTGGCGCGTAAGTAACATTTAAAATTCAACGCAACTTTAATCGATTTTTACTAGTACCTCTCAAAACCTTTGAGAAAAGAAAGAGTAGCGCTTTGGTTTCTGGCGTATACCAAGCGGCTTAGCTATTAGAGGAAACATCTTAATTGAGCTTCAAATATCAAATCCACCAAATAGCGTCCCTCAAAATAATACCATTCTGCATGCACTATAGCATAGACGTCGTGGCAGACTTGAAAACAAATGCAACGCGAAGTATGCAAATATATACTTCTTTTACAACGCGTAATATTGTAACGAGATTATTTATAATTAAATAAGGCCTTTTAGCCCTTTTAAATGTTCATTTGTATTCACCTCTCGTAATTACTTTATGCATATTCTATGTTCTTTGTATTAGTTATTATTCCGCACGCCTTGTAACTTTCATAAAATGTTTTGATGATTTTCTTCCGATCTTCTTTCAATATTGATTTTATTTTGCATTATTAAAGTGCATGCTATCCAAAAAGATATCCTAAAACTTAAATCAGATATTGATTTCTGTCTTAAAGTAGGCTGGAAACTATAGTAATTAATCACAATAAACAGGAACGGGCTAGCTGATGAATGATTTTTTTATTCAATTTCCAATTTAGCAATGTGAATCATTAGGCTAATGGTACTGTATAATCCTCATTTATTGAAGTTCTCCTTCTCTAAGATTATACCAAATACTCCTAAACTCAATTTGCTCGATCTACGGGCCCTCCATAAACTAACGTCTTCTAAATGTTACCACGACTGAGAAAATGCAAATTCCCAAATATTAAATTTATTCATTACATCATAATGAACCAAAATTAGTGCTAACTCGTGTGGCTAGGAAATTGTTACTTAACGGGCTGACGGGCAACGCCGCCGGGTGCCTTTGCTACTAGTAATTTATAAAAAATAAAAAGTATTTTTCGTGCCTTTTGTTTGAATAAAGGTTAAAATAAAATCGAACCTTTTGTTTTCAAAGTCATTGAAATTCCATAGTAAAATAATGAAGTTTAAGAAATATTCACGAAAAAAGGAAGAAATTCAATAGATTTTATTTCTTTTTGGAAATAAATGGTTCATTAATTCATTAAGTAAAAGATTTCGAAGAATCACGTTTCCGTTAAATAAAAAGATGAAAAGGATTTCGACTTTTGTGGAATCCAGGACGTGATGATTACGTTAAAGTTAAAGGAACTAGAGCTGCTAATTAGTTGCATGGAATGCCATGAGAGAACGGAATTTTGTTATTCAACTAAGAAATTATTTTATCTTCATAAGAGTACGCAAGAAGTATGCGGCATATAAAAATTATTATAGAAATTCTTGGTCTTTATAGTTTGATGTAAATTACTTTGGGTTATTAACTTATTATGGTACATTTAGCCAAATCATAGCGTAAATATGTACACTTGTTATGATGATTTAAACTCTGTTTACCAGTGGTTTGTAACAACGCCCGTTAATTTTATATAAATTGTGTACGGTTTAGAAGTGATTTTAATGCCCTTAAAGCACGATTATATCTTTAGTTCAAGCAAAAATCTATACTTCTACCTACAAATCGATCCAATGAACTGAAAGTTGGCGTTTCCAAACTGGATTCTTTTAATACTGTATAAAAACCCCGCTTCTTGACTGATTAAATGAGGGTAATTAAATTAAGTTAATTAAAATCCACAGTAAAAATATAATGGAGTTTTTTTTTCAGAGATTGAAACTAGGGATGTGCAAACAACGGTTTTTAGCTTCGAAAAAATCTAATGATTTTAGATAAATTCCAAACTACTTGATTAATCGAAAAGATATAGTATAATCCAGTTAAAGTTAGTAAAACGATTATTCTATTAATTTAATTTTTAAAAGCCCATATATTTAAATCAAATGATTAGATTTAACAAATACGTTAACCATAAATTGGAAATATTTCAGACTAATTTATTTATTCTCGGATATGCAATATTCGCACATCCCTAAAAATACTTAAAAGAAAGCAAAAAAAATTGCAATATAGTTTTTCATCTTTGGCCTTTCATTTTGGGCAACGGTTTCTTTCAGTACTTAGCATTATCCTCTTACATAGCAATTTAAGTAGGATCTCGGGTTTTTGATCTTAATCAGATAAAAGAGGAAAGCGAAAATAAAGAAATGCTGATGCAACGTTTTTAGGGTGGATACCAGGAACTAAAAGCAATACGTGGGTTTTAATTGATTTTAATTCTTTGTAGTAGAAATATTTGAAATAGAAACTTCTTCGATGAGCAAATCTAGGAAATAAATAGTTAAATTAACCTTAGGATTTGCATTGGGTTAGTTATTATTAGAAAACTTCATAAAATACTTGAAGAGAAACCAACGCACACGCGCGGGAGAGCTACCTTAGGTTATTTCCCTCGCGCCAGTAGGCAACGCCAGATGGAACCCGAGTTCACTACAAACGGGAGGCTAGCCCACTCGCACTGCCTCTAGCGGTGCTTCTTGGCACCTGTGGTGTTTGCTTGTCAGCTGGAATTAATGGAATGGTCTTTTGGGGGATTTTATTTGGAAAGCCGAAACTTTTGTTTATATGAAAGGTAAAGGGAAAATATTTCAGAATGTCATAGCTCTGCTTCTTCCCTTTCCAATGATGTAAAATACTTAGGGCTACAGTAATCACTAATCACAGCTCCAATAAATAAACAAATTGGGGGAAAAATAGCGTTCTATCAATCCCATTCCTTATGGTCATTTCCTATTTTGCAGTTTTATTACTCTTGTTTTTATAAATCCTTTGAGATTTTGGTACTGGATACTAAATACTAATAGAGCTACAAGAATCAGATGGCTTAGACCTCGTGAAATATGTTGATTAGACATATGATCGTACTGCGAGAATTGGTTGTAGAGCATAAGTTTATAAGATATGTTCCACAAGTATGACACTTCCTACATTTCGTAATGCTAGAGACTTACAGCTCGAGCTAGTTCGAGAACAACAAGCGAAAATTGACTACACTCGGTTTTGCAGTCCATCTTCCTATTTTGTCTGTACTAAGTCTTTGACAGCGACCCACCAGGCGTCGCTTTACGAGAATCTATGACCTACGTCACTTCATGACAAACTCTCAGTAACCATTGACAATCTTATGGAACATAACTTATGAACTTATGGTAGAGTTAATATTTAGCAGGTCAGAAATTAGATCTTATCGGAGGCAAGTAATTGATTGACTACCTATGCCTTTAAACCAACGCGAACGATATTGCAACAACAATGCCGGCTTCGTTAAACATTTACGATTATAGACCCTGCATGCTATATTCGTTCCAGTCTAAGAAGGAATCTAAATTGCCATTTACCCAACCGGTCTCCAGTGTAAAATTTAGTGCCTTCCAGAATCTCATCACCAAGATAAAAAGAACTCAATTAAGTTTCTCTAAAACTTCAAATTACCCTCTTTCAAATTAACGAAGAACAGCCCCTTCTCGAAAACAGTTCCCCACTGCGTGCAAAGAGCGCATTAGGAAAACAAAACTTTAGAACGCCTAAAGGTGATGTCTTCCAAGTAGAAAATGAAAATGAGCGAGAGAAAATCCAATATAAGAGCGGGCGACCATCAACAAAGTGACCCAAAACATTATTCCAACGTAGAGTCGAACAATCTCCTGGCTCAACATAGAGGGGGGTACGAATTGAATCGAGCTCAAAGGTTCTGCTGTGCATTAACCCGGCCTCTGAAGCGACTCCTCATCGATTGGTCAAAGGCGTCAGAAACCCCCGTGGTTGAGCTACAGAAACTCCATTATCGATTGGATATAAGACCCAGCGTGCCGCTTTCTCCCGCATGTCGATTTTACATAGATTGATCAGAAGTAGGTTAGAAAAAGTAAACAAGACAGATTCTTTTTCTCTGTTATATAATGTCAACTAAGAGAATATTGACGAGAATAGAGTCTATTTATAGATGGTGACCCCTCAAGAAGAACTATGTAATTGACAATATCGTTTCCTGGAATTTTAGAGAAAAGTGGATTTTTTTACGTTGTGCTGTAATGAAATCACCCGCATTTTCGTTTGAAAATCATACACTTCTTCGATGTGGTAAGTTAGCCTGGATCTGAACTACTCTTTGAAAGGCTAACCTGTAATTTAACGTCATATAATTACCGGTATTTACCGCTGTAAATTATCCATTTAAATGTACAGTTTTTAACGTAATAATCTACCTGAATTAGAGACCATATAGCAATATTAATAGTTTCCTATACTGCAATTTAATCTTTTCGGTCTAAAAACTACAGTTCTATGGTTTAACTTTAATTTATTTGCTTCTGCGTCTATTGGAGATATAGACTAATATTGTCATGTTTAATTGACCATAGAGTCTGGCGTTATCCAGATGCTTGCGTAAAAATAAGAAGATCCGTCGTTATCTCTTATACCACGGGAAACAGGAATTGTTCACGAGGCTGTGAACCCGTTTACAAGCATATAATAAGAAATCAATGGATTCTAGCTTTGTTTTTAGTGTATTATCAGGATGAAACGCATTTCTATTATCATCTTTCCACAGTTTTTTATGCGCAGTTACATATGGGCTTACACAGCATTGCACTATCGTAATTCTTATTCATATACGACAATAGAAAAATAGGAAGACCAGTTCGACAACAAAGGAGTGTTGGTTTTACTTAGACAGTCGCGGGATATTTGGGTCATTGGCTTTCTTAAAGGATGAATGAAACTAAAATAGAAAAAAGCAAGGAAAAACGAAGTAATTGAAAAGCTATTGCTTCGTTATTAAGAGAAATTAGTTCTCTGACGATAACGATAGTGGGCCTTTCAAGTTGATGTTCATCTGCGAGCAATGTCCTGAATCCTGATACCAGGAAGATATATTAAGGCTCATTCAGATTTCAGACTATAGTAAAATCTTTACGTTCATTTCCCTGGCAGACGGAGAGCAGACGACGTGTCGCACATTTGGTGATTTTTGAACCAAGACTTTTGAATACTAAAATAGTATTTTAGGATGAGGGAGGAATAGTCGGTCGCATTGGTAATTGGTCAAGAGGGGCTACAGACGAGCCAACTGAAATTGAGTCCGACTATTCCTCCCCCATTTTTGGAATCCCACCCAACCTGAGCCGTTCCATAGTAAGCGCGCCTATTTCCCTCAGATTTCGCATACTTCCCCCATCATCCTTGAATCCATAATTAATAAAAACCATGAATAATCTTGAAGCATTTCATATATCGCCTGCTAAAGCATAGCTTACTCGATCATGTGTCAGTAAGGCATGATCAAGCGAGCTATGGGTAAAGAAAAGGCGCAAAGGAGGTGGCGCCATCTCGGCAATGCCCAACGAAATTGAAACCCTTTAAACTAAACCCACGAACCTTTTACGTAGCCGTAGATAGTCTAATTAAGCGAGCAAAGGGACTTCACAGACGTGAACGTAATATTTTGTTTAGTCTGAATGGGCATTTAAGAAACTAGGAAGAGATACAGCTCATTCTTTCGGGCATGTTCTGTTAGAAGAGAGAACGCCTGAAGTGATAGTTGTTGCACAAGCCAGGGATTTACACTTAATTGAGAGCAGGTGTAAATCGTGCAATCGGTGTTAATTGCTTTCTAATTAAACTTTAGACTCGTAAAGGTAGAGTCTCTTGGCATGAACTAGATACATCTAGTCTTTACATAAAAGTCCTGAAGTCTCCCTTCTAACCCACTTGCTCTGTTTATTAGCCAGGGATGCTAATTAATCTATAGAGATTAGAGTCTTGTTTGACTGTCTGCGAATTTAATTGCCCCGTAATTAATTGGTACAAGCATTGTGAAGACTATTTCACCTCACCAATAGCACGTAATCCCAACAAGTTTCAGTCTACCTTTAATCGCAGTTCATAACCCTCGTATACTCAGTAGATCTCTTTCCAGTGAAATATAAGCCGGCACTTTTTGGGACAGGGTAATTGACAAACGCTCTATTTCTAAAAAGACGATATGACCCATTTCCGGTTGATATGTCTGCGTACATAGACATATGGGCGACCATCCTTTATCGTATTTTAATCTATTATTACCCTAGCTTTAGGAAATAGTCCTCGATATGCCTGACCAAGGCTTAAATTACAAAATGGGAACAATTTCTCCAATATCACCATATTTCAATATACAAACTCACTCACACATATTGTACACTAAATTTTTCGCAATTACAATAATGAGGGTTCAAAGAAGTCTATCTGTAGAATAAGGGCTAAATCGTTTGCAAATAATGATGCGGCAAATGGTCAGATATTTTCATTTGGAAAAATATTCGTGTTTCATGAATTCACAGGCACGATCTATGTATTAATATAACAGGATCTCACTATACATGATAATAACCCAAACCTAACGAGCCGTATAAATCACGAGCTTGTTATCAAACTTTTTCATTTGTGAATAGTGAACTTTAAACTTTCAACAGCTGAATGAAGTCATACATTCAAAAACACGTTTAAATAGTTCTTTTTGCTATAGACAGGTGGCACCCAAAGCGTATTCCCAACCAAACACTAGGGTACTATGGGCCAGGATCTTGCGGGGAGAATGAGTAATCTGAATGAAATTAGCACTCTAACTGTGGAGCGACTCGGGTCCGGTGGGACACTAGAAATGGAGAGGAATACTCGGAAAAATGGCGGTCAGTCTTCCTGATTAGTCTGACGTCGATCACCCGCCATTTTTCCGAGTATTCCTCCCCATTTCTAGCGTCCCACCGGACCAGAGTCGTTCCACAGTTAACGCGCTGATTTCCCTCAGATTACGTATCATCCTTGCCATGGGCAAATTTTACTTACTTCAGAGTACGCTACTCCAGAATCAAACTTTGCTAACACAAGCTCTATCTACTCTGGTCGCTAGGGATATAGCAACCGCGAAGGCTTTTTAAATCACAAAGTCCTTGATTCTTTATTAAAACTACCTCAACCATATAATTTGAGGGAAAGTATGTCAGGCATTGGGCTTAAAGGCATCACAAACTTAAAGCATAAAGCAAATGGTAGTTCGACCTTTAGCGAGAGAATAAAGTTGGAAAAAAACCTAAAAATGAAAATACTTAAAATTCCTTTTGGGTATTGGGGAATTCTTTCCAGTAAAAAAATAACTCTTATGAAGCCATTGGGTCTTCTAAAAAGATGGGAATAGCTATAGCATCTGCCCACACGCAATTTTGTCAATATAAGATGAGAGCTTTTATCGAGAACTATCAATATGGTCCATTATTGTTCCAAATGTATGAAATTCCCAGTTGGTCGTCGTCCGCGAAAGGTTTCTTTTGTGATGTTATACAATGCGTTTTCAAAGCAATTTTCAGATAATAGCGGGGCTCACTGACTTAACTTTCCAAGTTTATTTTAATGGTAATCCAAAGTTCAGTAAATACGCTCCATTTCTATATTTTTGATGGTATGTGGCTACTTGTAACTTTCGATCTTAGAGTGCGACTTCTTTCGTATGTTTAGAAAGCAAGAAGTCATTCGAAAAGATAGATATTTTGGCTATTTAAGAAACGGGTCGGTATTTTACTCACAAAATAGTCTAAGTCTAGATAACTTTAAAAACCGAAAATATAGTATAAGTATAGTATATAATGCTTCTCTTCGAGGGAAGTGTACCACAAAGCGGGGTAAGTGTAACGTCATTCTTCCCAACATCATTTTACATTTGGAGCAAGGTTACTGAACCAAATCACATACGTGATAAATAGTTCCCTCATCATTACTCTATTAGCGCTTAACTATTTGCCAAGGCGCATGCACTTGTGGGTGTTTGTCCCACCCCAAGACAATCAAGGTTTGAGGGTTGACTTCTGGGGATTTAGTGCCAAACAATTATAGAATTACATTACTAAAGTATTAAGAGGATACAGTGTGTCATCCTTCTAGTATCTCCTTCTAGTAAAAGGTAAACTTTGTAAAAGACATTACATAACGGATGTGAACCTTTGAGTTTTAGAAAGAATTGCCCCGGCTAAATATACACAATTTATATGCACATTATACTACTGACAAAATCTGTAAATTTTTATCCATCCAATGAACAGATACTTTATAAATGAAAACAATTTAAGACAAGCTTTCGAAATGTACGTAAACAATAATAAGGAACTTCCCCACAAGACAACGGTGTAGGAAGCGTGAAACATTTCTACAGGGGGCTGATAGAAAATATATAATGAAGTTATCCCCTGTATGCATTCTTTCCCTAAACGACGGTTATAGTAATTTTTGTTGTTTAAACCAAAAGGTTTTCTAATATACACGTTGTTATGCTCAAATGATTTTTCCAACTTATATTGCTTGATTATTTAATTATATATTTTGTTAGAGAGTTGGGGATTTAATTGTACATACATTTCTCTATTTCCAGAGGAAGAAAATGAGAAAACCGTAGAGGTTGTGCTCAACGGAGAGGAGTCAGAAATGGTGTTTGTGGAATATCCACACGCTGACGATATGGTAAGTCCAAATTCACAATTTTGATTTATCAAAAAGAAACATATAGGTTAGCTCAGGGATAGATTTAATTTTAGAAGTAGGAATGGAGAACAGAGTAATATCTGGGCGCACGTCAAAGTCCCGGACCCCCTTCCACGGGACGGAGGGGGGCATAAAAGAAGAGGCGGGTCATAGCGACAGAGGTAAAAAGGAATTACGTATTTTTCGCCGTCCCCCTCAGCAACGTCATAAAAACGTAGTTTAAGTGAGCCAATAAGATAATTTAAAATTTTCGTTACGTGTTGGAGGGAGGGGCTCTATACTGGGCTATGAGTCGGACTGAAGTAAATACTAACCGTTCTCCATTCTTGCTTCTACAATTAAATCTATCCCTGGTTATCTATTAAGAGAAACTATTTCTTAGAACATATGACATTAAAATATCAAAAGCTTTCATTACTGCTTTCTATTCCAAAATATTTCGATGCAATCTTTAGAAATAGATTCTTACACAACTATCCCTTTAAATATAATCTCCAAAAATATGGAAATTGGAAAATTCCAAAGGACATAAAACCATTGAGTTTATTCTGAAATATGAAAATCCCCGGCAATATTGCTCCTAAATATAGATAAAAAACCTTATTCATCATAAAATGTATTGGATTTTTTTTTTACTTTTTGATATTATAGAGGCCTTTACTGGCGAGCTACAGACCAGATGCCTACGTGGTCATCTATTCCGTGACCAACAAAAGAAGTTTCCAGCAATCGAAAGACATCCTTCACGTTATCCAGAGGGTTCAAGATGAACCCGGGGACAAACAGAGAGCCGTTATATTAGTCGGAAATAAAACAGACCTCGTGCGACTAAGAGCCATATCAACCGAAGGTGAGCTAGTATTTAAAATACACGATTAAATCATTATAGTCTACGCAACTCTAGACAAATGCATCCTCGGCTGTGCGCCGAGGTAGGTGCGCATGAGAGAGATATCGGACTGTACCGTTATAGTTACCCTCCATCTTCTATCGTTGACTCTCCTTATTATATGTGCTCACTGGTCATGTTCGATAGACCTTCCCTTAACTAGTAAACGGTGGTTTGGACTTAAAAATGTCATAGAAGTTACATTTTCAACTCAAAATCGCCCAAAGAACATCCCCCTTAATTTCTAATAGACCTTTCAAAAACACGCAATATATGTATAAGATTTTATCACTACGAGGTTGAATTTTAGTACAATGAAATTTTCCAGCTACACTAACAGCTATGTTTCTGCGAAATATCGTTTAGGTCTAAAACAAATATCATTTTTTAAAGGGGTTAGTCGAGTGTTTTATGGTGAAAGCTCGGAGAGGTTAGTTTTTACCAAACCAAACAGCATCAGACGCGCACAGCCGCGCGCATATCACAGCACCCGCGCTATCGTAGAAAATAGAACAAGGCATAAATTAAAAGTAACTTTCACTCCGGAACCCCCCCTCCCCCCATTCCTCCTTTCCCCAGTTTTTATATCGTTTACTTTGGCATTGACGTCACGCAGTTAAAACATTTTACAGCTGGTGATCCGATTTTAACGCTGGAACCGGCAGCCCCTACTTTTTTGAACGCCGCTTGATCTTACAAGCCTTAATCAATAATCTTGTTTATCAATCCTTTAAAAACGTTAAACCTACCATTGCATTAGGATTATAGGCCATAACACGTGTAAACTTCAGACTAATTTAGATTTTAATGTAAGCAAATTCGACCTGTATCTGATGAAAAAGAACTCTAGCTAGCCAAAACAATAATAAATATTTAGCAAATTTAGACTGTGACAGATATTTTAAGGAAAGTATATGTAGCTGAAAGCTCAATTAGAGGACAGTGTCAAGGCAAGTGTTAGTTAGCTCTGCCCTTGTGGACAAATTATGATTGGTTCCTACCTTTGACTAAGTAAAATTGATGTGTAGAAGATTAGCCAGTATGTTTGGGGTGCCATAGAAGCCGAAATTTGCCTTAAAGCTCTACATATTTAAATAAACTGCATTTAAATATGGTCATATAATATTTCATTTAAATATATTGTCAGGGATAGATTTAATTTTAGAAGTAGGAATGGAGAACAGAGTAATATCTGGGCGCGCGTCAAAGTCCCGGACCCCCTTCCACGGGACGAAGGGGTATGAAAGAAGAGCTGGGTCATAGAGTCAGAGGTAAAAAGGAATTATGTATTTTTCGCCGTCCCCGGCAGCAACGTCATCAAAACGTAGTTTAAGTGAGCCAATAAGATAATTTAAAATTTTCGTTACGTGTTGGGCTATGAGTCGGAATAAAGTAAATACTAACCCTTCTCAATTCCTACTTCTAAAATTAAATCTATCCCTGATTGAATAATGAATTTTCAAAAGTCATTAAAAGTTAATTTGGCTTTCAAGGAAGTTCGAAGAAATTGCGTTAATATTTCGTGTTACAACAATGAAATTTAACTCCTTTCATCTTGTTCATTTACAGATGGCCGTTCCCTGGCCATGTCACACGACTGCAAGTTTATTGAAACTTCCGTGGGTATTAACCATCACGTCGACGAACTATTAGTGGGAACTTTAGCTCAGATCAGACTGAAGCACAAACTGAGCGAAAAAAAGAGGGCATCGAGGTCATCCTCATTAAGAGAGCCTTCCGGTCATCAAAGCAAGAGCCGTTCATCGAGTCGAAACTCTTCCTCGTGCTCGGGCTGCAAAGCGAAAGGCCTAATCAAACGCATCTTGAAAAAGGCCTGTTCCAGATCAAAGTCCTGCGATAACTTACACGTGCTATGAGAAGCTGCCAGCTCCGCAAATATGACGTCAATACCTTTATAAATTATCTCCTAAATATATAACATATCGTTTTCTTTTTCCTCGTTCCTAAATATGACTTTGCTATATCAGAAGTAACAACGCATTTGACAAAACCTTCCAAAATTTTCAAAATTTCGATCCCGCCTAAATTCAAGTTAAACTCAAACACGTGACGCATGCAGCGACGCTTAAACTTATTTGAACAAAGTTAATTAAGCCCTAAACAATAATAATGTACATTTAAATATTGAAACGAATAAACTTATATAATATCGGATTAAATATTCTCGCTACGCGTTACTTCTGTTTCAACAAATATAAAACTTACAAAAGACTCTAAAATAAAGAAAATAATAACTTTGCTATGTGCCATTACACGCTAAGGGTTATTCTTGGCAACTGATCTTCGAGGGTTTAGAATAATATCTGAACCTTGTAAAGTAAAAGCAAAATAACTAAAATATACTTCTTTGGCCAATATAAACAATATATATTCCCCGCGTTGTCGTCTGTCAATTTTAACTTTGGGGAAACCTTTTACAATTTTTCTTCCCACTGTGGAAAAAAGGGAAACCTTTTTGCAAAGTTTTTGCGAGAGTTTTGTGCCATATTCGACTGCTTTTTTGACAAATACATAGTGGTAGGAACGTCCCACGCGGTAACTCAGTCTTGCCTGTTAAAAATTTCTTGTCAAACACTTTTGAGAAAAGATGCTAAAAATATTTTAACCGATGAAGCCTGTTCAATTTTTTTTTCTAACTTCAAATCAATTTTTCATGACCATCGTATGATTCTGAAAAATTTTGGACCAAGATAAACTTAAATATCATATATAACATTAGCCGCGAAATGTACAAGGCTTATATTAAAAAAACCAGCCTAAATGCGCGCAAAGCTTTGATGTTTGTTTATGAATTAATTATAAAAGACAATAAAAGAACTGCGCAGGCGCGGCAATAATTAAAAGTACTCAACATAAATTGAGAAAATTTTACACTCAATATTAACTAATACAAATATATGGTTTCGTTTCGGTTTTTTTGAATTTCTATTCTGGTTTTCTTTATCTTTGAATTAATTCGTTTTAGATCATTTCTAAAATCGTTTTTAAAACATAATAAATCTAACGAATTATTAAAATTAATGTTACTAAATATTTGGATTTTATAAATGAATTTGAAATGTTTATGTAACAGGGTATTTCCTTAACCGAATTAGCATTAATTTCAGAATATCTTACATAATGATCGAAACAAGAATGATCAAAATATTCTGTCCTTGATCAGTAATAATTTTAGCAGGGTTACACTTATCCTGAATTTTTGAAAATGCGTTCTGCGCAATTAAAAGATTTATTCAGTTTAATTACCAATATTTGGTTAGGTTCAACGGGAGTTAATTTTAATTTCGAAGAAATGAGATATTTCTAAAAGTCTGCCCAAGTAATTTTAATATTTAACACAAACCCTTATATTAATTAATTAAAACTTCAGGCATTGCTTTATAATTTATAAATTTTCGTTTTCAAAAAAAAAAGGATTTTAAGTAAAGGATTTGAATTTTAATTGTGATTAATTATGTGTCTTGGTTTTAATTAATGAAATGTTAATTAGTCGGGAATTCTCCGACGTGAAGGCTCAGAAATAATACCCTGTTACGTCTTCATTTACATTATTATGTATAGAATGTGTTATTTAGTGAAGAAAGTTTCTAATTAATTTTGTAAATAAACTTTATCTCTTCCCAAAGTCTGGTTTTATTCTATAATATTGATTCTATTAAATATTTTCTTAATTTAATTAAAATCCCTATACCTAAACGAAATTGAAAATCCTAAGTCTAATACTTAAAATATATTTACAATATCAAAAATTGTCTCAAGTAAACTTTGTATAATAATAGAGACAATAAAAGAAAGAAGACCGTAGTCTAATATGAAATATACGGCCGTAATGGTGCTCCAAAAAAAAAAATTTAGACCTAATTTTTTGACCTATTGACCTAATAACCTATGACCTAAAAAGCCTCTGTATATTTTACTTTTGTAATACTTTTCTCTATGAAATGTTTTTTTGATTTAAAATAACGCTTAATATTGTTTTGTGTATAGCATAGCTTAGAAATGTATTACGATAAACCGATTGAAAATTCAATTTTTTTTGGTATGTTACTTTTTTTGTTATTAAATATAGATTTGTCCAGAAAATGTTTCGTATTTCTGAAATTGTAATAAAATACATATACCTAATAAAGAGAATGATAAATTTTTGTATAGACAAACGAAAATTGAATATTGATAAGTAAAAATTAATGCATATCGGTTAGTGAAAATTTATGGACCATTTGTAGGGGGTAATATTAGAAAATAATATCTTATTTACACACGTAATTAAAATAAAATATTTATAGTATTTAAGAAGACTTGAAAGATGTTAAATGAAACTAAACTAAACCATTTTGATAATGCCTTAAAAATTCACGAAAACATTATTACTACAGGTTTTAGTAAAAAAATGTTAATATATTGCATTTCCATATATAAACCGAATTTTTATAAAATTTCAAAACTTTTCAATCAGATACCTAGCTCTTCCTCAATCAAAATTTTTATCAACCACGTGACTTACTATAGCTTTAACTTCAAAGTGTCAGACTTTAGCTAGAAATTTAAATATATTGTTAATTTTAATTAAAATTAAAATATTACGAAATTTATTATTTGACCAGGCCAATTAAAACACAAAATTCCTCACTTATTCATAAACGTGTATACAACAAGAACAGATTACGTAAAGTTTGTGTGGCCTTCGGCCTAACGTGATTAATGGATCGTTATGAAATGCAATATATTAACAAGGAGGATTAATAAAATTGGAGTAGAAAAATCTGGTCTAAAGTTATTATATATCTGAAATAGTCCATGGTCGCCCTTATTTCAAATCACGTGACTTGAATTTATTGTTAAACAGGCAATAAGGCTCTTTTAGCAGCCTGGTAAAGTAAATCCCATGTCTTCTTAAAAGGGAGAGTCACACTAGATGTTTCTTGAGAGAGCGTAGAAAATCATGAATATTTGAAAATGGATCTACATGTATATCTACAATGTTATGTTTACGGGAACCTACATCTTCAGTCTATTGAATAATATAATTCTATTGGACGACTAGCACAGACGTCACTATACTTGAAGTTAATACGCTTATATCCAGGGCCGGAAATAAGAAAGATTTCATTGGGTAAAGTAATCCCCGCTTTGACTGGAAAATTTATAGGACATTGTCCACTCGAGTGTGAATGTAAATGTATTATTGCAAAAAATAGTGTCGCATATTTATAGTCAAGCTATCAGAATTTCGAAATAAAAAATTATTGATCAAATTGTCCAGTGACCCCTTAGTTTAAAAAAAAATTATGGGACATTTTAAAATTTTATTGGACAATGTCCAGTATCCTGTGCTTATTTCCAGCCCTGCTTATATCTTCTTTAATATAGCCTTGTAGACATACGTGTAATTTCACTTTGAAATATTCCTTATTTTATGCGCGCTTTCAATATAAGAAAATAAAACTATTGTATGACCATTTACTTTAATGTAACTATCCAAAAGAAAGCCTTCGTATTATAAGTGAAATACTGGAAAACCCAATATATAATCCAACTTTTATTTGACAATGAATTAAAATAATATTTTTGGTCCGAAACAGTTAATAAATTTATTTCTACGAGTAAGCAAACAGACTCGAGCGATTCAAAACAGTCCCTAGAGTAAATCACAACCTTCTCGCTAATAAGGGAAGTAAATAACTTCTTGAGCCGTCTAATTAAAATCGAAAAATTATCCCGCTTCTAAGAACGCCATTTGTTCACTTTTGTAATTAAAAATTCTCCAGTATTGTCTTAAGTTAATGACTATATGAAATTTATAAATATAACCAGCCCAATTTTACCAATAACAACGATAACAGTGCATTGTTGGTAAAGACATTTTGAAATATTAAACGATGAAGAATTAAAAATAAAACGGACAGGAAATTAATATATTGTATGATTTTTACATAAAGTCAGATGGAATTAATATATGAGAAATTCGAGAATTAAAAATAAAAGAATGGATATTGAAAAATTAATAACAAAGCTACAGTAATGTTACCCTTACATAACTCGACGCTGAGCGTGTAGTTATTTTAACGGATCGAATAAAAGAAAGTTGCTAAAAACCTATAGTTTTATTGATCGACTCCTGAGGGATCTCTAGTTCTTAAGTTCAACTAGCAACTTCCCTACAAATTTCAGCTTCAAAGGTCAAGAGGTCCTAGAGATACACAGGGATCAATCAGTGAGTGCGTTGCTCTAATATACAGGGTGCTTCTGATAAGTCTGCCATAAAATAAAGGGAGTGTTCTTTTGGGTCAGACTGAGTGAAAAGTGTCAAAGAACATGGCGTTTAAACGTTTTGTTTCGGAGGTACGGACCCCCAAAATTGGGACATTCGCACACATGTGGAGTAAGACATATCAGCCTGCCCATCTTGTTTAGACAATTTCAATAGCCTCCAATCTAGGAATGTTAATGAGCTTTTATATTGCAGAAGTTTACGTTTGAAGGTAGAAGTGTGCCTAAGAAGTTCAAAGTGTATCAGCGCAAGAGCGGATATTTTGAACAATACCTTAGTATGAATAAAATTAACATTAACTTCAAGCTCTTGTGCTGTTAGACTTTGAACCATTTTACATTACCAGCTTAGGCACACTTCTCCCTTTAAACGTACATACATTTCAGCTAGATAAAGGCTCATTAACGTTCTTAGATAGGAGACTATTGAAATTGTCTAAACAAGGTGGGCACTCTGATATGTATTCTCCCCATGTGTGCCATTTTCCGTGTTTTTGGGGCCAATGTTTGTGGGGACGTACCTCCAAAACGTACTAAATCTTTTCTTAAACTCAACATTTGGCAAATTTTGCGCGAAACGTACTTAACTAATAATTTATTAAGGTAGTAATTTTAAACTTAATCCTCAAAGCGGCTAATCTTTAATTGAAATATTGCGTATCAGAAGACAGAGTCACGGAGAAAACTACTTTTGACAGTCGTAATTTTTAGAAACGACGACTGGCAGAGGACTCGTGATTAAACCAATTTTAGTCTATCAAGTTGGTTTTAGTCGTCTGCTCAACAAGTGACAGACAATGTACAAAGCAAGCTATTTTAGAGTGAGTGCCACTGACTTTTGTACGTAGTTCTATGAACTTTTCTTTATACGTTTTTATAGGTTCTTGTATACGTCATAAGTTTATAAGATACGTTCCATAAGTATATGACACTACCTACTAGTCCATCTTACTATTTAGTCTGTACTAAGCCTTTGACAGCGCCTCACGAGACGTCGCTTTACGAGAACCTATGACGTTTCACCTACGTCACTTCATAACAAGTGGCAAACTTATGGAACATATCTTATGAATTTATGATACGTAGACGGATGAAGGTAACAAAATTGTTGATATCAGAGTTATAGTTTATGAGGTTACATTGCCTTGGGAATCGCAGACATCTTTCAAGGTTCGAAACTAGATTTGTGTTAATATTGCAATTTTTCAAAAGAAAGACCTAGTGAAAGCTTGGCAAAATTCAGCAGCTGAGCTTTCCTTGGATCATAAACATAAATAAACATTCTAAATATTGGCAACGTTTGCTTTAGGGAATTTCGGTAACTAACGCCTCTTAACCAAACTTTAGCGAAGTAAATAACTAGAGTCAAGACTTAATTACAGTAAACTTGACCCACCTTTATAAAACATTTAAATATATTTGAACAAAAATAAGATGAAATTTAAGTTAACGTATAAGCAAAAAGCAAAGGCAGTTTCAAATTCACTAGATGGCAACATTATTTCTATTGATAGTGTTTTATCCAACAGAGTACTGATTTTTCAAACGGAATCAAATACTACATCTCTTATTGTAATGGAGTACTCGTTCAACGAATATAACTTGTTTTTCAAAAAGTCTGATTAGAGTACTCGTTCAAATGAATATTACTCGTTTTTCAAAAAATCCAATTGATGTACACGGTTTTAAACGATTAATTATTTTCTCAATACAACTTCCAGAACTAGTTTTTCAAAAGGAATACTGGCAAACTCGATTATTCTATTTTACCAGACAAATATTCGTTAATAGTTTTTTAAATACACATAGCAATTTAAAAACCCCAAAATCTTAACAATTCTTATAATATCTACTACTATTGTTCCAAATAAATCGCGCTATTAACAATTAGTAAAATATTTGAACTAATACTTACCGCATTCGTGAAATTCGCACAGTATAACTGAATAAATTAATTTTGTACACTCTCACGCGGCACCGCGGAGCAGACCAAACGACGAACGATTACTAACTGCAATTTTTAGGGACCTTCGATAATTTAGGTGTTTTTTAGACGTGTTTTTTATTAAGTTTTTTAAAAGAATAAAACCCACCAAATGTACTGAATAGAGAGGTTAAGCCATATAGAGAAATTAGAACAAAGGGTAGAAGAGACTACCAAATCTTTAAGAGTTCAATATATTAATTTGCCCACGTTCGTAGTTCGTACGTGTGTACGTAAATTTATACCTACTATTTGGACAAATTAGGTGTCGATGGAAAGCTGTTGCCCTGGGTGACTCCAAAGCCATTTTTTTAACACAAGGCCTAATATTAAATTAGGGCAAACAGTTGGCCGTACAAAACGTTAATCTTTTCTAGCAGCGGCTCGGTGTTAAGCCTAGATTTAAGCCCTGTTCACACTTACATTGGAAACCGGTTCGAAGCGATTTAAGTGTGAACAAAACTGTTATTCGAGAAGCTAATTACAAACGCCATTTCTTTAGAACTTAAAGCGGGTTTGGAGGCTAGTTACTAATTTTCAATTTTTTTTCAACTGGGATGAGACTAGTCTTAAACGTATTTTCACCAGCCTTAGCAGAAGCGTTTTGAAGTGGGAACCGATGCGGTTGAAATCACTTCGAATGGTAATGAAGAGAGCTTCAAAACTTGATGAGAAAACTAGTTCTCGATCGACTCTCGCGCAAGTGTGAACATAGCTTTATTTTCTCAATTGGTACAAAATGAATGATAATGCAGTGCAGTCTGGGATAGGCTTTAAGATATTAACTGTACAGTACCTTTATGGCTATAACACGTTTTCCATCCAGAGTCTTACTGGAGTAAATTAAAAAATTAAAATAGTAGCAATAGTAAATGCTAGTGACTTTTAAATTGTCATTTATTGAACCATAACTCAAACTTTAAACAAATAACATTTGTAACACAATCTTAAATTGTCCTTCAATGAGGATCTTCATGTGACAGATGGATGTCTACCAGCCGTGTCCACCACCTCCGCCATGACCACCTCCGTAACCTCCACCATATCCACCTCCGTAGCCTCCTCCATATCCACCACTGTAGCTCCCTCCATATCCACCTCCATAGCTTCCACCTCCACCTCCATAGCTTCCACCTCCGTGTCCACCTTGTCCACCACCAAACGATCCGTATTCTTTCACAACGGTCACAGGAACGTAGGCTTTCTTAACAACGTATCCGCCTCCACCGTATCCTCCTTGGCCACCGTATCCGCCTCCACCCCCACTGTATCCGCCTCCACCCCCACTGTATCCACCGTATCCACCTCCACCCCCACCGTATCCACCATGGCCTCCTCCTCCGTAACCGCCTTGATATCCGCCTCCATGTCCTCCGAGGCCGCCAATACTAACTCCAACGCCGAACGTTTTGTAGCCTCCACCTCCACTGTGACCACTGTATCCGCCACCGTAACTGCCGTGACCACTCTGGTATCCTCCGTATCCACCTCCGAATCCACCAAGAAGAAGTTTCTTTTTCAAAAGTGTTGACTGCACCCCTAAGACTCCCAGAAGTAGGGCAATGCCGAATGAGTTTACTAACTGAAAATTTAATTTAATTTGTAAATCAAAATTTAGTCAGTGAAAAAGAGTTAGTGAAACGCTACACAAAATTGTGAGTTTAAGCCTCACTATCTACCTGTTAACTGATATAAGTATATGATATTAGAACCCATATAAGTAGTTTAGAACGTTCAATGCCAAAAAATGAGCTATAGTGCTTTAATTGCGCTTTTTTTACCTACTGTTCCCGGTTTCCACATGCATCGCGGCAATATTGGCAAGTTTAACAAACCGAGTCAGTGCAAACATTTGGAAGAACTTAACGTCAAAATTTGGAAGAACTTAACGTCAAAATTTGGAAGAACTTAACGTCAATATTTGGGAAGAACTTAACATGAAAATTTGGAATAGCTTAACATGAAAATTGGGAATAACTAATATGAAAATTGGGAATAACTAATATGAAAATTGGGAATAACTTAATATGAAAATTTGGAAGGGCTTAACGTGAAAATTTGCAAAGACCTTTCGCCTAAATTATATAACACGTTATAATCATAGAAAATGCCAATACATGCATTTTAAACTTATTGTCATATCTCCGTTTGATTTGATAAAAATTAAAATTCATTGTCAAAAGCTGGCAGTTAACGTGCCTAAGTGGGCATTCTCTTATATTTGCCTACACTTGATTTCCTTATTTAAAAGCATCCAGCTAATAAAACTCAAAAATTTACTCACCGTGAATTTCATCTTGAAGCCGTCTGACTTGAAATGCGCATCCCAAGTTGAGAACCCGCTTTTAAATAACGATATGTAGGTATTTTCGAGTCTGTAAAATCCCCCATACAAATTGCGATTGATGTCTGCCTCATCACCCGCGGGGGTCAAGAATTACAACTACAAGTTGTACCTACGCTTACGTCATCTAGCTTCGGGATAGAGATGGTAAGGTTTACATCCGGTTCGGAAAAACACCCTCAAGAAATTCATCAAAGTAATTAATTTCAAGACACTATTAAAACTTTCCACCGTCATTATTGTTTAATATTAAAGCACGCAAGGCTTCAAAGGTTTAGTAGAGGGGTAAGTCACTGATTTACGCAATCTAATCCAGATACTATAATACAGTGTTTATATAGCACAACATAACTACATATCGGGGAGAATATTTTTGAGTTAAACGTGAGTTTATGATTAAATCAAGAAGAAAACATGAATGTCAGTGATTAATTCAAGAAGAAAACATGAATGTCAGTGATTAATTCAAGAAGAAAACATGAATTTTCGTAAACAAATCAAAAAGAAAACATGAATTTCAGTCATCAAGTCAAGAAAACATAAATGTCCGTGATTAAGTCAAGAAGAAAATATGAATGCCCGTGGTCAAATCAAGAAGAAAACACGAAAATTCGTGATCAAATCAAGGAGAAAACATGAATATTCGTGATCAAATCAAGAATAAAACATGAATTTCCGTGATCAAATAAAGAAGAAAAAATTAGTTGTACTCCGTAACTACTGGATCGATTCAAATGTATATTGAGCATTATTTCTTATATCATGTTTAGTGTTGTGACGCAGATTAAAATGAACTTTACTTAATTAGAAGGTAATTTCATTCATCCAGAGATTTGTGCGCATTGTATCGAATTTTGACAGGAGTGATTTACCTCTCGATACCACAGGCTTAATGTGGCCATCCCTTCGTAGACAAAACTTAGAATATTATTATATATAACTTTGATTGCCTTGGTTTTCCCAAAAATAGCATTGAAAAACCGGTTTTTAGACGAGAATTTTGTGGTAAAACAAGCTGTCACTTTTATATCATGTATTTTACCCTTCGAAGGACCCTAATTATGATCTTGACCTTTATGAAAGCTCAAACGATATTAAAAATATAAGGTAGAGTGGGAAATTACCAGCGAATTAGCTAAGGACGAATGGGGGCAATTTAAAATTTCCCCTTTCGATTTCAACCAGATTAGCGAGGAAGATTCTCGTCTTAGTGGCCTTGAAATTATACAAAAGTTCCTCGTTTCTATAGGGAAATACCATAATTATATTTATATAAATGAAAGAAAAAAAATTCAATAAAGGAACAAGTATACTTTAAAACACATTAAAAGCGTCTACCTTTTGTCATTACCGTCTGGCTTGGCTTTCTTAGCATCCATATAAATTCACTTTGACCAAACGCCTTTTTTTGTTCAGTAGATATTACGTATATTAAAATGACATTTATAACTAATTTCGATTAATATCGTACTCAGTCAAAAATGTTTAAAATTTGGCAAACATACAAAGTTATTAATTTAAGGTGACTTGAATCTCTAAATTTACAATTGAAGTTCGATTGCCCGGCCTCTCCACGAAATGAAATGATCACCCATTTTAGCAAGAGTAAATAGAAGAAAGTATAATACTTGTGCCTCCGAATGCTGCGCCTCGTCTACCCCCCCCCTCCCAGGATAGCCTCCTCACAGCTTTTAGTGAGAGAGAAATAGTTCCTGCAAAGCAGACTACGCGCTTAGAAGCGGCGGAAGAGGAGCAGCTTCCTCTCCCAGAATCCCTTGAGCAGCGCTACTTTCCAAAAACACAATGTCTAACCTCTAGCCTCCTGATTGGCTAGGGGGGATAAAAATGACGACCCTCAAACGAGGTAGAACTCAGGGCTAAAGTTAAATTTTGACTCAATTATTATACTCTCTTCTATTTTTTCTTGATTTTGCTAGTCGATATAATCATATAATTAATGTTTCTTGTATAGAGGATCCCTAATTCATTTTCTTGCCAAAGCTCAAAGAAAAACATGTTTAGATTGTTTATTTGTTGTGTCTACAGCGAAGAATTTGTCACGGTCCTTTTCATGCCCAAATAAACAAACGAAGTATGTTTCCCGAATTCGTAAGACTTTCAAACAAATAATTCTTTGAATCGAGTCAGTTACGCGAGGTTAAATCCAAGACCAAATGCAGACACACAATAGTATACATTCTCAGTAAGAACTATAAGCATTCTTGTAAGTTTGAGCGACTATCTTAAAAAGAATTCCTAGCTGAGAAACAAACACACGGAGTACCAACGCTTGGAATTGAATTGTGAAAAGTCCTGATGGTTCCCAAAAATACTTCATCTAACTCTGTAATTCCAGATGATAAAATTGGAGTTCAAACAGAGCCCACTTAAAAATATAAAAAATTGGCCAGTTTTGAGTATATCAAGAACAACCGAAATACACATGTACACTTTTAGGTCTTTAGATAGCTTTAATAGAGTGAAGGCAACTTAATTCATCGTGGCCACAAGTGCAAGCGTACGCAGTTACTAAAATACATGGTAGATTCTCGCGAGAGTGGACATGGAACACTGGAGTGGTCTTAGATGTAATAAGTAACGTGTGGGTTTTTTGGTGAAACCAAAGTCATTCACTTATGAGGACCTTTCTTATAACTTTATGATGAAACAAAAACCTGAGAAATACAAATAAAATCTTTGAAACCATCCAAAATTCTGGGACGCAACCTTTGCGCTGTACCACTTTGGGTTCAAATCCTCGAGGTAATGTGGATCACTTCCCGTAACTAATGAAAAATACAGAGGTACCGGCGTACAGCAAGGAGTAATATAAAACAGAGGACTATCTTTTCGACTTGTAATAGTACATAGAAGCCTTCAGCATTTTGAGGAAGTGGTCGATGCTATTTAAAGAAAAGACCTGCGATGCCAAATTTTTCACCAAAGAGGAGAGAAGTACGAATATTCGTTAAATCCTCTGGCGCGTATCTGCCGTTGGAGTTTTTTAGAACCTGGAAGTCTGTAAGAACATTTTCGGATGCTGGTTGTCCCGAGTCTTTGGGGAAACTGTGCGCGAAAGCTAAAATACCCATCCGCGATGTTATTAGTAAAATATTTCTAGCTCTTTCATTTAAACCCGTACATTTATACCCGTTATGTATGTATACAAATTTATCCTAATTAGAGTGTTTACTATACCAAAGTGAACAGTTTGTAGCATAACCTAATATTTTTCAAACCTCCAATTGGAAACTGTGCTATACTTGAAAAAAGAAAGTAAGTTATCAGTTTTGATTTCTAATATTTACAGCTGGGTGTTGTGAGTATTTTTTGAAAGAGGTTTCAATGCGTAATAAATAAATGATATTGTTAATGGTAATTAGAGTGGTGCTGTTAATGTCTTTGATGACCGATAAGATATTTTATAGCTTGAAAAGCAAGGAAGTGGGGACTTTACTAAGATAGGTAAAACTCGAAATCGCATTGGTTCTTTCTCATAATCTAACGCGATAACCGAGATTAATTTCTGCATTAAGATCCACGGTCATCCAGGAAAATGATACAACTAGTATACAACAACTATACGATAATTTCCTTAAATTAGAACGATATATTGTTTCTGGTTCATTGTGTTTATGCTTTCACTTCGCGGCCATCTTGGCAAAGGACTACTGAAAGTAATCAGTCTTTCGGCGGTAAACTGGTAATAGTCGAAAATAGAACTCTGCCATATTTGATTAGTCCTAGTAGCTCAATAATTTTTTCAACTTTGTCTTTTAGAATTATTATTAGAATACCACTCACCTATTTTTATTGCTACCTGAGCAAATAATTAAATCAAAGATTCAAGTAATTTGAAACTTTAGTGAAATTTCTTGCATTAGATTATTAAATTCCCTTTGATTACTGAAATAGCTTTGACAAACGCCCTAAGATGGCAATGGGGAGGGAAGGGGCGTAAATTATTACGGTTTGTGGCGTCTGTGTTTAAATCGTTATAAATGGGTTCAAGGAGCGTTCCCGGTCTATAGTCTCTATAAGATAAGAACGCGTCATGAAGATACTTTCGGTTATTAATGGGACACAATGTTTCCAATTTTAGTAACTAATGGTAGAGGCCTAGACAATAATTTATGGCAGAGATTATTTCTGTGGTGTACTGGTATGCGCAATAATTTATCTTGTCTGGCTTCCCATTCGGCCAGCATCAAAGAACTACTACAAGGTTGGGGTCACTGTTGCAGTTTTTTTAATTATATTTGACTAAAAGCATAATAGAAGGTGATAACTGTAATGATTTTCCTTTAACATTTAGATTTCAACTTAAAGACATTGCTGCTATTATGATATAAAATAGCTACTAAGATTTGGAAATTTTAATGGGTTTAATCAGGAATCCGTAAGAAAGGCTAATAGTAATAATTGTGCCACCATTTCTTCCATGTTAATATCTATGCGGGTTTTGTGGGCGGAGCTTGAGTGCTTTACGTCACGCAACATAATTTGGATACCTGTGATTTCATTTGTTGGTCGTCTATTTATTAACGTAGCACATGGGCAATAAAGTCGAGAGTCCATATGACTGTGACGAAGCAACGCGAGGTTAGGCGCATGCGAAACGTTCAACTCGCAGCTACATAAATTATTTGTGACGCAAAATTTATCATACGTAACGATTAGTCTGGCTCCTCCTTCAAAGCCCTTCTAGATAATTGAGTAATTGGCTACACAATGATTCCTATTAGCTTGTGAATTCCTGTTTTTATGGTAAAAAGAGTGGTTTTCTGAAGATGTCATCAAAGGGTTTGATGTTAATAAAATTCAGACTTGAATAGACAGTTTATTCAATATACGGAGACAGGTAACACTTGGCGTCTGCCTGCTATTCCAGGAATAAACCAGTTACGAAAAACGGTAGGCTTGCAATTGGGATGAAATGTGTTTTCCTGCTGCGGCGCAAGTCCTCGAGTAGAACTCATATGTCTTGTTTGATTATGCAGGATGTCCCTGATAAGTCTGGCATAAATTAAGGGGAATGTTCTTTGGGCTATTTTGAGTCCAAAATTTTCTATGACATTATGCCGCCCGGGCCTCTGTTTTTGAGTAATAATTTGAGTATTATAAGTATGGCTCATTTATTAATAAGCATTGCCTTTCAGTTTCATAATTAATTTTAAGGGATCATCCGTAAAATACTCCAATCTTAACTTGAAAACAGTGACCCGAACGGCATATCAGAAACACCTTGTATAATCTTTGTGACTATGTAACGGTACCATTGATCACGTGACTAACAACTGTTACACGAAAATCAAAAACATCATGTTGGGTTTCTACACTGTTGAGTTTCACAGTGATAGCGAGGGACTAACCATTCTCAGATTCACTGTACATCGATTACGGGTTACTTGTAATAATTTTACCATTGTCAATAGCAGAGCACCTTAAACTCTTCCTCGTGCACAACGATTGATTACGCCGAGAGACTATACGATTAGTTGATAATCCATTGAAAAAATTTTGCAATGTACAATTTTCTATAAATAGGTACGTGCTTCACTATTGGCTTGGATAAACTAAAACAGTAAAAAAAGCAGTGACATGATAGAGGCGGATTGTCTAGTTAAGTTTTGTCGAAACGGCCAGTGAACTTATCAAGCTTTAAAACGAAGAAGTGATATCATTAGGCCTAACACTTTCAAGAACTGAAGATCTTAGGAAATATAGCACAATTCAGAAAGTTTTATCATATGACTCATTGATCTGATTGGCGCAAGCTTCCAAGACTTGATTACTTCCATATGAAAGTGTTAAACTTCGTCATTAGCCTTCATTTTACTGCCGACGCTCAATTGCTCGTTCATCATTTAGTTACAAATGACACTTGGAGCTTATCCAAGGTAGGTAACCTTAGTACGTCTTCTGTAAAACGCTTTGAAATATGAAAAGGATGATTCTACAAATTCATTGCATTGATGAAAATTATTCTGACAAACGTTGTATCAGCTTTATTTCTTGAGTTTTGTGTCACAAGGGATAGACTTAATTTTAGAAGTAGGAATGGAAAACAGTTAGAAAACGAGCAATTATCTTAACACACAATAGCCAACGCTGATTACAGACACTAATTTACTAACACGCTACACGTCCACATGATTTTATGATAAAACAATGACATACCAACATACCTGACGCTATAATAAGTTTAGCCAACAGAACATTATACCTTAAAATAACGGACGATATAGAAGGGAAAATATTAAAAAAATAAATTCTCTCATTTAAAAGTAATTACCATTTATTTGGTCTTAAAAACGCTGACTACTGCCTTGCCATGTTTAGAGGTGTCTGCTACCCAGAAGTCGAACGAGATTGGTTGAACCAATCCCGTAGGAGTACGGGGTTCTAGCTAGCAGACGCCTCAAAACATGAAGAGGCAGTAGTCAGCATTTTTAAGACTAATTAAATGCTAATTATTTTGTAATAAGAAATCATTTTAATATTTTCCCTTTTATATTTATATAAAGGCCGTTCTTTTCAGGTATAATTTATAAGAATAATGATATTTTTCTTTAAAGAATACATGCTTTGAAAAGTGGTTATGTATTTAAAAGTGATCTATTAGATATGATCTCACCAAGAATTTAAAATATAAAAAAGAATATATAAAGCTAACAGGAATCTTTGTGCCTCTTGTATTATTATCTCATGTTAATTTCAAGGCTGGTTTTGTGGGCCGGGCTTGAGAACTTACTATCCGTCACGCTTCATAATTGTGATTGTAATTTCATTGGCTGGTCCGGCCCACGCGCAAAGTTCAACTCGCAACGAGATAGATCTATTATTCACGAGGTAAAATTCGTCATACCTAATTATTACTCTAGCTCCTCCCATAAAATCCGCCTAGTTACGTTGAGAAATGGCTACGCAATGATTCCAAGTAGCTGTATGTATTCCTGGTTTATATTAAAGGGGTAATATTGTTTAAAAATGTTTCAAACTGCGATGATGAAAGTAGATAATTCTCAAACCATAAATCGGTGTACATGAAAGGCGTTCTTTCATATATTCTATTTGAAAAATTCTTTCAAAATTTAAGAACCAATTTATATGATAATATCTCTTTTAACATAATCTTCATAATATCTTTTAACTCTTGCAATGGTATAATTTAGTTTATAACTATGCTTTCAATGCCAGTCACCACATCATTTTATTGATTCAAAGGAGAAAAAAACCAAGAGAATTATTGCGCGCCTAAATTACTGACGCCATAATCATGGATGGTTCAAGACTGATGAGTCAACCGTAAAGTTTTCTTTCACGTATATAGAAAAAGTATAATTTATACCCAAGAAGTATCCCGTAACGTTCAAAATAATGCTTTAAAAACAGGAAGGGAGTTGAGATGGGTTTCTTTTTACTAAGCTGTTTCTTTGACGTAAACATATAGAACATCCTTGGCCCGCGAAAATGCACCTACAGTTTCTAAGTTTACACTTCATTTGAAAATTTGCCAAAAGTCTAGGAATAGTTCCAACAGACTTTGCGCGCGAGAAGCGAGCTTAACCGTCTCTTTCTTTTGCTTAAAACTTTCTCCAATGTTCCCCTTTCCCATTTCTTAAAGCCAATCGCACACAGAGCATCGTCTACTAAACGGTACTCCAGTTTTGATGGAACCATAAGTTTATAAGATATGTATTTATACTTCGTAATGCTAGAGACTTACAGCTCGAACTAGTTCGAGAACGACAAGCGAGAATTAACTACGATCGGTTTTGCAATCCATCTTCCTATTTAGTCTGTACTAGGCCTTTTACAGCGCCTCACCAGACGTCGCTTTACTAAACTCTATGACGTTTCACTTACGTCACTTCATGACAAGCTCTCAGTAACCAGTGAAGCATGCGCAGAAGGGTATAAGTCGACCATTGGAGTAATAAAAATGTCAAGGTGGCACCACAGGAGTCTGAACCCCATAACCGTTCCTTCGCGAGTAAGAAACTGAAAGGCAATGCTAATTTGATTAAGGGGTCATCCCTAAAACATCTCAACTGCACCATGCAAACGGAGGCCATTAGGGCAAAATGTCATAGAAGTACATTTTCAACTCAAAATTGCACTGTTTGGAACACTCTCTGTATTTCAGTTCTCGGACATTGTAAACGTGTATTTGAAAATAACATAAAGGTTGCACCATGAATTCATACAGCTAATAGGAATCATTGTGCGCCTCTTATCTACCATGTTAATTTCTATGCGGGTTTTGTGGACTAAGCTTGAGTACTATCCGTCACGTCTCAGAATTCTGACGTCTTTCTAACCATGATTTCATTGGTTGGTACGAAAGTGAGGTCAAATGCGCCCTAGGTAATAATGATTAGGCTAGCGCTCATCCCACATACTCCGCCTAGATACGTTGAGAAAATGGCTTCAGAATTATTTCTATTAGCTGCATGCATTCCTGGCTGTACAGATGTCGGAACCAGTAGAAAATTCAAATGACAAATTTCTTCGTGTGTGACGTACTTCAGTGCTTTATAATCCTCGCACCGATAACCCTGGAAATAGGCGCATTCCACTAATTCGGGAGTTGAAAACGTGCATCCCAACTTCTTTTCCTCTTGTGACGGCCACATTTGCAATGCCAACGAACGCTTTATCTACTGGAGACCTTAATTTTACGTTTTTTATTTTAAATGAATGGTTTCTATATATTAACGGCGTTAGTCACTATGGTGCAAGGATAAATACATTTATCTTTATAATTTACCATTATTAACATTGTAGTGTCACCCAATAGGACATTATTCAAATTTTGTTTGGATTGAGTCTTATTTCAGGGATTTAGAATGATTAAGTTTTTGACGTGTGGTAACAGGCATGAGTACGTTCATTCGTCTATATAGGGTGTTTTGAAAGGTCTATCAGAAATTAAGGGATGTTCTTTGGTCGATTTCGAATCGAAAATGTTCTATTACATTTTGCCGTTAGGGCCACCGTTTTTCAGTATTGTTTGGAGTGTTTTACGGATGAAACCTTAATTAAAGTACCATTCTCTTTTAGTTTCTTAATTAAATTTAAAGGGTCATTATTAAAATACTAAAATCTTAACTTGAAAATGGTGGCCCTTAGGGCAAATTTTCATAGAACATTTTCGACTCAAAATTGCTCAGAGAACATTCCCCTTAATTTCTTACAGACCTTTCAGAAACATTCTGTATAATTAAATGTCTTACTGATTATCAACGCCCATCCCAAATTTGCATAATTTAAAATCGTATTCTATGACTTGATCCTGAGAAAATAGCAGTAAAAGGGATAAAGAAAATATTTATGGCATCATAAGTAGATAACCCTGTAAGTCTCCATGCTGGAACTTGCTAATAATTCACGGTTCTAATCTCTAAGTATGATACTCCGTATAATGCGAAATAAATAACAGGTCGTTAGAGAACAACAGCCCCACCAATTATTAACTTATCGTAAGTCTACCAACGTTTAATGCAAATCATGGTTGTGGTTTAGTTTAAACAAATGCCACTAGATGCTCCCATAGTAAGGGGTGGAGTGGAGCTGACTAGCCCGTTAAGATTAGGAAAGGCTAGTTGTAGCTCCGCCAAGTGGACGAATTCTGATTAGTACCTACCATTGGCGAGGTAAAAAATGTTAGGGGCGCCAAAGGAACTAACATTTGCTTTAAGGGTTAATCAAACACTGTTCTTGTGTTGCTATAGTTTATTGCTTGGGTACTTGATAAGATTATGTTAATGAAAAGAACAAGTATACATTATGTCATAATTTCAGGTGAAACATGTTCGTTAAAAGAGAAACCCCCAGTCCAGGAGGTTCAGGTGCGTTTATTTAAATGACGAATGCAACAGCATTTAAATGATAATATTTATTGGAAACTAAACATTTCAGATCGGAGCCGTGAAGGAGTTCACTGTGATTTGTGCGGGTCATCGAATCCCGCTGTTAGGTGCGATAAATGCAATGGACACGCTTTCTGTTTATCGTGTGATGACATGTACCACAGACACCCGAAAAGAAAACAACACCTTCGTAAAGCCATTGACAGTTACAATTCAGCGGTGCCTGGATCAAATATTAGGCCACCTTCAGGGCAAAGAGCAAATGTCCCGGGAGACCCCTCAAAAATGCCCATTCCACCACCCAGGAAAAAAAAAGGAAAGCCATTCTTCCCTGGATTCGGTGCTGAAGTAAGTCCCATGAATCAGGAAATAAAGGTCAGTCTAACATTTTGTCACAAATAGATTCCAGCTCTGCCGAAGAAGGAATTTTCGATCACAGAGAAGTTGGGGAGCATTCGCCGTTTTATGAGCAATCGTCCGCTCCCGCCAATTCCCAAAAATGAACTTCCCTTGCAACAAGGAGCGATACCACCCAAACCCAGAGCGGCTAGTCCAAAAACATGTAAAAGCACCGCATTTATATGAAATACTTTGCTCTAGATTAACACTTTTATATTTCAATTCTCAGCCAATGAACAGCAACAAGTTCTAAACAACAGGACTAGAACTCCTAGGCCACAAGAAAACAGATCAGGATCTCCAGAATATCAAAACATATTAGCTCATTTGGTATTTCACTCAGTCACAAGGTATTCATTAAAATAATAGTAACGTAATTGTTCTAAATTGACTAGACCAAGGTTGCCCAAAACTCCGCGGACGAATGGGAAGAAGAACCATCAGTATCTACATCGGGAAGTACAAGGGGAAGCAGTGTCGGTGATGATATTGGATGGGGACAGGATGTGGCACCCTTAGCGAAATCAGGGGCACCGCCACCATTAAGAAATAAGGCGGAAGACATGACCAATCCAGAAATGGAAGACTGGCAAGGTTTCGGAACTATGAGAAGAAATCAAATGCAGAGAGGATTCGCTCCTCCTGATGGGTAAAGTATTTTTAAACTTTAATCCTTTAGTCGAGGAAGCTCAGAGACTAGACCAAATGATTTATTACGCACAAGTGCGTGTCAATATAAAAGTAAGAAATGTTCCAGATGGAAAATTATGGCTCTTCATTTCCATAATTTATGTCAGCATAGCCATATGTTTGTTATTGTAACCGCAAGGGGCCATCAAGAACGACACTAACCCTATCTAGGTCAAAAATAAAATAGTCTATTTTCATTAGGGCAACGGAAGTTTTTCTTGTCGAAAAATAATCTTGAGATTAATAAGAGAGCCTATTTTCACATTGCTACAAAAGTAATTGTACATGATTTCCGCTTTCACAAGTCCCAACTAGCCGTACACCCGCCCGGGTGTCGCATAATTTTATTTATGTTGTTGTTTTACTAAAGATTCCTTATTTTACGGTTCAGTGAAAGAAATTGGGCATGTGTAACATGACTGTTTTAATATTATGTTTCAGTATGCAAGGCAGAATGGGACATAGCACAAGTATGGGAAATCTCCAATCTGGTTATCCAAATCCACAACTTCAGTCCCCGGGCTTATTCCCGGCTCCTTATCCCAATTACTTCCCGCAAGGCGGCGTTCCAGGAAGCGCTTATCCTGGTGTATATCCTGGCTTCGTTGGACAGTTTCCCCGAGGTTCATGGAGCCACTTGGCACAAAAAGGTGGTGAAGAAGACGACGATCTCGAAGGAGGTGAAGAAGATGAAGAACTGGCCAATCAAGGCTATAATGGTGGAACGCTCACTAAGTCTAGCAAAAGTCAAATGAAACGAAGTCAAAGCGTCATGTACGATCCCATCTTAGCAGCTCAACAAGGTAATCTTTCTCGTTTGTGAAATTGTTATTATTTGCTCGTCACTTAGTTATTTCCTTACATAGGCGGTTTCTTTCCGTTTGGAGCATTACCACATGGTTATCCAGGAAGTGGTTACTTCCCACCAGGCTATCCACCTTATTGGTCACCCCATCCTGGTCAAAGACTATCCACACCGTCGTCACCAGTACCTTCAACAAGAACGCTTAACAGAAAAACGAGGGGACGCAGCAGAAAGCACCAGAGGGATGACGAGAGTATGAGTTCCGACAGAAGTAGGGGCGATTCATCGCGTCGTGGTAGCAGAAGCAATCGAGTAAGATCAGAGTCTTCGGGACCAGACCCAAGTTCCGAGGAGGAGCACGAAGAAGAAGGGACTAAGACAAGGGATAACAGGACTCATAGCAGGAGTTCCGACGCTTCAAAGGATGAGAGAAGTCAAAGTAGGGGATCTGATAGTGTCAAAAATGACGCGTTAAAGGATAATAAGGAAGAAGAGTTTGTTGTTCCAGAAATTGAAGGTAATCTTACTCAAAGTATTGGAATTTGAATATCACATCTTGAAATTTCCTTAAACAGATAAACCACCCGCTCCCCCACCCCCAATTCCGACTGACCAATGGGAATGCACATTCTGTACATTCATAAATCCGCCTGGTGGTCGCGTTTGCGGTGTTTGTTGCAAAACGATATCATGGGCAAAGGACGCGGAGAAAGAGAGTGGAGACTCAAAAGGTACGACCTCACCCTCGTCCAAATCAGGCAGCAAAGACGAGTTAACAGAACTTAAAGAGAAGAAGAAAAAGGCCAAAGAAGAGTTTCTTAACTTCAGCCCTGAGTTTCTAAAAGAGCAAGAACAACTAGAGGAGGTGATTTTTAGAGACATTAAAGATACGATACCTATAACAGTTTACTTTGCATTAAGTCCAACCCTTCCAATGAAAAACCTTTCGCCGCATCACAATGTTTAGTTTATACAATAGAAAAATTATATTTTATCTACTGGAAAAAAAATAATAAGTCTTATTATTATTATTATGGAACATATTATAAGCTTATGCTATTATTTTATACCTCAATTATAGTTACTATCGCATTTGCATGCCTATTTACGAACCAGTCAGTCTATGAACATAAAATTAACTCTTTCTCGATCAGGAAATTAGGAAGCGCCTAGAAAGGAATCGAAAGTTAAGCGAAGGATTTCCTGGGGAACCGATATCTCGGAGAAGTTCTCTTACGGAAGCCACAGTCAAACCGCCCGAAGAGGAAACAAGTAGCCAACCAATCAACGCTTCAACTAGTCCGACCTATTCACCTCAACGTGAACTTTCTCCCACCCTTTCATCACCTCATCAATCCAAATCAGTAACTGTAGCCGCTTCACATTCGCCAGCCGCTCAACCCGCTTCACCAGTGCCAATAATAGATAAAGTAAATAGCGTCACATCCTCAGACAATAATGTAGCTAGTCATAGTTCCCAAGCGTCCTCTAGTGATAAAAATGTGAAGGCTCAACCAAGTATGAAGACAGACTCGTCGTGCCAAACTAATGTTGAAGAAGAAGCTCAACCTCAGCCTCAACTTTTAGGACATTCAATTTCCGTAGGTACGGACAATATTTCTGAAATCAGTCAAGACGACAGTTTAAACAGTCCGGCAGCTAAAGTCGAAATGGGAACTTCGCCGCCTCGTTTAACGAAGGACATGTCCCAGAACCTATTCGACAGGACGGGACACTATTCAAACCTAGAGCGTTCTGTGTCTCAGTCCGAGCTAAGAGACGACTTGATGTTCCCTGGTCGTCAATTCGCAAATGAAAGGAAGGAAGATTTCCACAGAGGACAATTACTTCGAAGTCTTAGCCGAGCTTCATTGGTCAGCGAGCCCGGAATGTATGGTCTTCAAGACCAGATTATAAGAGCACCCGATAGCCCATTCATGCAACGTAAAGGACTTGGAACAGATTGGAGAAAACAGCGAAGGCCGTCTGATTTGTCCAGCAGGGATTACATACCTCAGCCACAACTTCAAGTAAAAAAAATACATTCAAACAAAAGTTTCACGATGATCATTCATCAAACCTTTAATAAACTTTATTGATTAGGGTGGATGGTATCAAAGAGATTCAAGGAACAACTACCCCAGCATGGAAGACATGTTAGAAAGACGTCGTCAAGAAACCATGCGAGCTCAAGGATTGGAAATGATCCGTCTTATAAGAGTAATATTACCCTCTCCCACTTTAGAGGTCAAATGTTTAAACAACTCCACATTTCAAACAGAAAGCGGAACTATGTGGGTTCTTACCCGACGACTTGCAAGTGGCACTAAATCATTGCTCCGCTGATCAAGATCCGATAGACTGGCTAGAAGAGAATTGGACCAATATGATCGAGACTGTTGTTACCCTGGCTACGAACTACGGACATGATAAACCAGACAATGATGTCGGTATAATTTCGGCTGGAGAGGCCAAAGAGGCGTTGAGAATACATCGTGGAAATATCTGGGCGTCTGTTACGGAATGCGTAGAATCTCGACAAAGAAAGGTATATATTTTAAAGGAGTATAATAATTATTGTAAGATTTACCTAAAGAATTTACTTCCCTTAGTTTATCGAACTCAGAGCTCGTGGAAATTTCTCACGCCGTGAAATCGTAGCAGCCCTAACTGCTAACCAAGGCAATTTAGAACTGGCCTACTCTGAGCTAACTCGAACCATGCACAAGCCCTTCTCTTTCAACATCTGGGGTCCTGGTTCCGGAGTTGAGAACTTAGACAGCGCCAGACTCTCACCCAATGACGCGGCCCAAGGAAAGGGCTTGTTTGATCGTTACGAAGACCAAGCAGAACAGCCAAGAACACCTTACCTTCAACATCGGAAGCAACACTTAGGAGAAAGCACTAACATTCATCGCTCCATGTTAAACCTCAATATGATAGGACTTGAAGATGATTTTCGGCCCCTTAATGCTGGTGGTGGAGTCTCCCCTAAGTTAACTAGGAGATTTTCATTCACCGCCGGTCGCTCGAATGATTTCCCTGGGTTTTCACCCAATTTTAACAGAATGAATCAGAAAGGAATGAGTTACGATGCCAGCGACGATATGTCAATAACGTCAGAGGATATGGAAAGCGTGGACACACCATTTATGAAACCAAAAGAAAGGCAACCAAGGGAATCTGGACGCGGTAATCGTAGTAAAAAGAGTCGATCAACAACCTTCTTGAACAAACTTGCTTCTTTGAGAAAAACTCGACCCAAACCAGCAACCGAAACACAAGGAGATATAAAAACCGAGCCAGAGTCAGACTTAAGCGAATCTGAGCCCCGTAAAAAGCCAATGGCAAAAAGTGTCAGCGTACAACAATTAAATCGTAGCGTCAAAGATGAGAAACCGCAGCGCAGAAGTTTCTTGCAAAGAATGATGCGCGGCTCCTCACCGGCAGCGGAAAACAAAGAGAGTGGATTCATTGATTACACGAAGCAAGACACTAATGGAGAATTGCAAGCACGTGATCTTGAACACGCGGCCGAGGTCAGCTCAGAAGAAAAGGTACACGCTTTTTTGCAAAAGATGCCCGAAGAACAAGTCCCAAAACCCGAACCACCGAAAATGGGTTTTCTTCAAAGACTCGGTCTTAGGTCTAAAAAAGACTCCAGCAGCGCTGCGAGCGAAACTGGGAGTGTGGCTGCTTCTTTAGGCACTGAAAGTGATAAGGAAGTAGTCTTATCAGAATCTCGGGCAACTCCTATTGAGCCGAAAGCCGAGCTAGGTTTGTTACAAACTGAAACCATTGCTAGTACCCTGAAACAAAATGAGGTTGAAGTCGCTCCTGAACCATTATTAGAAAAACAAAGTCCAAAACTAGATATTCAAACAGCTAGATCAAGATTTTTCGAAGATTTGGCGTCTACAAGTGCCACTAACAACTTTAAAACTATAGACGCAGGCCATTCTCCAAAACCAGAAAAAAATTCAAATAAGACTGAAACAACTGCAAGTCAAGATGTGAAGCAAGATTCCGACCAAAGTCCAACAAATAATAATCTGGAAATTACTGAAACTAAATCTAATGATAGAGCTCCATCACCCAAACCATCCACAGCTAAAAGCACTTCAATAGCCAGAGCTGCCACTGATAGCCAAGATTCTAAAGCACAAACAAGCTCACACTTTAAAAATTCTGAATTATCAACATCTTTGGCAACAGCTAATGAAGATAAGAAAGTGACTGTTGCAAAATCTCCCAAGACTGATAAAACTGAAACCGAAAAGATTAAGGTCACCGAAGATGGCAAAAAAATGTCACCTTCACCTACGAAAGCCACAATCTCAGCTGAAATACCGAAAGCGTCAGATAAATTAGATGTAGCTAAGGCAGAAGCAAAAAGTCGAACACCTTCACCTACGAAAGCCACAATCTCAGCTGCAACACCGAAAGTATCAGATAAATTAGATGTAGCTAAGGCTGAAGCAAAAAGTCGAACACCTTCACCTACGAAAGCCATAATCTCAGCTGCAACACCGAAAGTGTCAGATAAATTAGAGGTAACTAAGACAGAAACCAAAAGTCGAACACCTTCGCCCAAGTCCAGTAAAGCTCAGCTCAAAAAAGTAGAATCAAAAACCGATTCTGATAGTGCGGCTGAAGAAAGGGTCATACGTAGAGAAGTCAAGGAGGAATTAATTGAAGAACGGGAAAAACCTAAAGATGACAAATCAGACACGAAGAAGGTGGGGGCCGATGGTGGAAACAAGAAGCCAGAAATTGTGCAAACTAAGTTAGAAATAGTTGAAACCATTGTCGAGATTGTGAAACCAAGGGATGAAAAAAGTAAATTTGGAAAAAACGTGAAAGAAGATCAAAAGAAACCAGCAGTTAAGAAGGTGGTGGCTGATAAAGATATCAAAGAGTCTAAGGAATTGAAAGGTGCAACAGCTGCAGAACCACCAAAAGCGTCGAAAGATATAACATACCCAGTATCAAGATTTGCGAAACCACGGGAACCTCTGTTTACATTCAAGAATAAATCACAGAGTATAGAAGACAACGACGAGACACCTAAGAAAATTGAAACGCCAAAGTTAACAAAGAAGAATGCGGCTCCACTTTCCACCGAAGAAGCAGAGAAGGATGTATTTTCTAACATACCTACATCACCCACAACGGGTTTACCCCTTAAATCCATTTTGAAGAAAACTCCGTCTTTCAACGAATCCACCCCCTCTAAACATTCCTACGATATTGAAGAAGTTACAAGTGATCAACCACTTACACTGAAGGAAAGCTCGGGAAATAGATACAAACAACTTAGTCTTGAGTCTGACGAACCTCCAGAAGTGATATCTAGTCAAGATAAGCCTTCTAAAACTAGGGATGCCAAAGAAACCTCAAGCAAACCATTATCATTTAATGACGGCAAAGAAATTTCAAACAATCCTTCAACCTCTAGATTTTCCAATAAGACTGTAACAAAATCTTTCACTTCAAATGATAGCAACGAAACCTCCACTGGGCCTTCTACGGCTCTAGAAGCCTTGTCCAAGTCACATACAGACGACAAAAAACATGACTCAGAGCCATCAACACCAAGCACCACGATACTAACCAAACAAAAACCAGAGCCGTCTGATGTAGCATCAACTTCGTCTAATGACGCTCAAACCTTGTCCAAGGAAACTGGTTCAACAGAGGAAGAAAAACCAGTTCGCCGACGTCGAAGACCATCGGACGCCGAGGACATATTGCAGCAGGCACCACCAACGACGACAACCACATCGTCGACGTTTCCACGACGCAGAAGGAGTGTTTCGACGGAACGCAGCAACGCACCCGTGTACAGAACCCGAGAGAGAAAAATGGACGCTCTAGTAATAGACACATCTGATGTTCCAGACATAGAACTCGCAAGCTTAGAAGATGACATCGCCACAATGTCGAAATATGATTTACCGAAAGGCGATGATATAGTAAACGAAACTAAAGACGACTCGGTCACTGATGCGAACGATTCAACGAAATTAGGCATTACCTCACCACGAGTCAGAAGGCAACGCAGTATTTCGAGAGACAGACTCTCGAGGACGCCTTCCGTGACCGACAGTCGGGAAGGTATCAAAGGCTCCACGACGGATATTTTACGCATAGCAAAACCTCCAGCCATATTAAAGCAAGATAGCTTCCGTGAGAGACGAAGATCGACTAGTTTTGACACAATGAAAGGTCGATTTGCGGAAAATAATGCCTTGGCGAAAGCGGCTAAATCTTTGGAAACCCCTCCGGAGAGTGAAAGGGCTGTAACGCCAGTTAAAATCGGCAGTCAAGTCGAGAAATACAAGCAAAAGGCGGAAGAAAAAAAGATCAAAGCTCTGACCGTCGCGAAGCCAATTGACACCTCAGCACCCGCTATGAGTTCTAAAAGGCTCGTGCTCGATGTAAGTATCGCGTTGCTCGTCATTGTGATACTTACATTTATTGCCAAAGGCGCTTACGAATAAAATCGAAAATTAACCGTGGTGCCTGCTGCATAAACGCATATGTCCTGGAGACAAGGTTCTTATTAAAGTATGTTTTGAAACGGACGTGAGATCAGCAGTACCAGTTAGAAGACAAAAATTGGCTCTTTAAGAATTTCTTTTGGAATATAATGTAAGTTTAAATGAGAACGAAGTCCTGATCGAGTGGAGCTCTAAATTATGAACATTTATATCAAATTGCGAAAATATTATCGTGGTGCTTGAAGCTCCTGTACTACTGATCTCAACAGAATCCATTGTCTTCAAGACGTGAAGCGTTATGCAGCCATCCCAGAGTCCCCCCCAATCACCGAAAAATTAAAGTAGATTTTACACGCACCGCCAGAACAAAATTAAAAATCTACTAGCCGAAGGAAAGTGCGAAACTTACGAACAAGCTGAAACGGCAGCTAGACTCATGGAAATGAATTTCGACGAAGAAGAAGCCATAGACGCGTCCAAAGAGTGTGGAACTTTGTACCAAGCCATCAGTTACTTGTCGCAGGAGTGCGAATTGTGCACCGGAAAGTTTCCCGTTGCAGACGTAAGTCATAGAACCAAGAACCAATTAGAAAACGTTAGTCTAAGACACCGAGTTTACGTTTAGATGGTTTCTATGGTCAATTGTACGCATAGAGCTTGCAAAGGCTGTTTGAAGGCGTATTTCACGATTCAAATTAGGGATAGGAACATCATGGAATTAATTTGTCCCTTTTGCAACGAGCCTGATCTAACCAATGATGACATTGCTTCAGACTACTTCAACCACATGGACTTAATGGTAGGAGGGCCTAGGCTATATTTTATGGGACTAAAACAATTTATTTATTCACCAGCTCAAAAACCTAGTAGAACCAGAAATCCACGAACTGTTCCATAGAAAACTACGAGATAGGGTTTTAATGAAGGACCCTCTTTTCCGGTGGTGCTCTCAGGTATGTCGAAAAACCGGACAAATATTGCATTATACTTGAAATATTTTCAAACTTAAATGTTCGTAAAACGTCACAGTGTTCGTCAGGGTTCATTATAACCAACCCAAACCAAAAACGGTTACTTTGTCCCGATTGTAAAGCAGTTACTTGCGCATCGTGTCGAAAGAGGGTGAGTGCGTTAGTCAAATGATAATGGCTAATTAGAGCTTACTAATTGTTGTGAAAATCAGTGGGAAAAACAACACGAAGGTGTCACGTGCGAGAAATTCCTGGAGTGGAAAGAGGCAAATGACCCTGAAGTCCAAGCTGCCGGATTGGCTCAGCATCTTGCCGAAAATGGAATAGGTAAAATTAATATTATTTTGAAATTTACGACAATACTACGACATCACTGTCAACTAAAGCGCGGTCAAAATCATTTTGGGAGACTTCACGGATCCCCCTGTGTTGTTCCCAACATGATAAAAAAATTATTTCACAAACCTTATGCAATTATGTTTTTATACGCAGTGCAAGTACATTAGTAACTTTTTCCACTGTAGATTGTCCGAACTGTCACTTTCGCTACGCTTTGGCGAAAGGGGGGTGTATGCACTTCAGATGCATCCAGTGTCAGTTTGACTTTTGTAGCGGCTGTGGCAAGCCTTTCAAGATGGGTCTTGTAAGTTCAAACTATCCATTTCAAAGTGATGTATTAAACTTTCAACTTTTGTAGAAATGCGGAGTTTCGGAGTTCTGCAGTAAACTTGGACTGCACGCGCATCACCCAAGGAACTGTCTGTTTTATTTGAGGGACAAGGAACCAAATGATCTACACAAACTATTAGATGTATGTCGCTTTACTCGAATCTGGGTTATCATAGACACGGGTCTTAATAATCGAAATACTTTGTGAAGGAATTCAATGTGACCTATAACACTGAGCCACCGGAAGGTATGGATGTCAAAAAGGTTTGCCAGGTAATGGAACAAAAGGAGACATCAGATGGCTTGAAGGACGATATATGTGGAAAGGATGTGAACGAAGGATACGCTGGACTTTGCAGGTAAAATAAGCGATGACTGTTGTCAGATAATTCGCTTCGTTATAAAAAAAATTGGTGTTAGAATATGTTACAAGCTTGAATATTTAAGGTGAACTGACCAATCAGAGATTAAAATTAGCGTTAATTAGCTAGTTATAATGTCTTTGAACGAACATAGCCGCTTAAACACTATAGGGTTAAATTAAGTTCAAACAGTCTTAAACGAAAGAATTGAACAGTGTGGCCCAGTCTCTATGTGTGTTCGGCAGCCATGGATGGGATTTAAACGCCTAGCATTGAAAGTTGTAAAAGGATTAAACACTGTAGGCACCTAAATCCTCTTTGCCAAACACCAAGACTGGACCACGATGATTTTCATACTGTAGAAGCTCTAGTTTCCTGGAATAGCCTAGATGGTAAATGGACGATGAAACTTGTTTGTTAATTAACGTATTTAGGATCCACTATGTCGAGTACTTGGTTGGCCTTATAAAGAAAAATAACTTGGATCCGATTAACCTGTTCGACGAATTCGAATTAGAGTTATGTCTCAAGAGGGCCACAATTAAATTACCACGAAAGCCATACGGAACACCCGTTAAAATTTATCGAGCGCAACTACTCGAGGTTATTATTTCCATTTCTTTATTCTTTGTTTTTCTTTCATTTACTCGAAGATTGCATTACATTGAGTTCTTGGTGGCGCTCATAAATAAGAACAGAGTAGACCCCGTTCCAATTATGGACGTGCATGACCTACAGATTGTCTTACAAAGAGGACATAAAACGGTGCCGGAATACGAAATCAGGGAAAGCGAAGAGCAGTATAGACAACGGCTGATTGAGGTTTGTAATTCGAAACCGAGGAACCGTCATTTGATCACGCTTTTGATGTGCAAACCGCTTATTTCGTGATAACTCTTACAGTAAAATAAAGACTTCCGAATTCATACAATATGGCTATGATTAGGGTTTGCAGACAGTTTGAGTTTAAGAGTTGACACTAGAAGTTTTTAATTCCATTTTGCACAAGGTGCTTTTACGAGACTTTCCTAGTAATATCTTTAACAATCTCAAAAGTACAACCTTGTACAAAACGTTCCAACCAACGGAAATAAATAACTTCTTGGTCACCAATCACGAAAACCATATTTTGCATTTTCTAAGCGCTGGTCAAAATGGTTTCTAGCTTAAACTAGGACTCTACGCTTATCCAACTACTACGAAATTTGCATGTTATATTCCATTAGCATTGTCTATTGTCTAGTCAGATAACAGTACTTCAGTAACATAGTAGATACCCATAGACATTTTGTGCCAAGTAATGGATGAGCTTGGGGTTGTAGTTAATCATTTATTGTTTCCCAGCTAATTGCGCAAATGTAACGTTGTTGTTTTGTCAATAACCCTAAAATCTGTGTTACTAGAACGCATTATGGAGTCCTATTTTAAGGAGAAATTAGCAAAACTTCAATCTGTTAACATCTATAACTAGGTAAAACGCTTGAATATAAAAAATATTTATTTCAAATAGGAAGCATTCTTAATCTAACTAAAATATTAAAGAAAATAAGGGTAATTAATTTACAAGAACTTCAGTGTGAAGCAGATAACGTTGAGGTATCAAATTCTATTGGGAGTTAAAATCTAGCCTTTCAAAATATTGGCTCTAAAATACTGGTAAAAACCATGATTCAAGAAGGTGATCACATCAAATCCCTTGCTATAATCTAAAATCTTGAAAAATTCATTCATAGTTATGAAAGCTTAAAAATTTGTTTGAAAAGTTAGAAGAGATATTATGACGAAATTGATCATCGACTAGGTAGACTTCATTAATTTTTACCCTCGATTTGAAACGTGAACATAAATCATCAACACATCATTAATGCAAATTTGTTTAAAATATTCTATCACTGTTGCCTTAAAAACGTACACTTAAAGTATGAGCATGCCACCTGGAACTTAAATGTATCTTGGCGACACAATTATAGGGTCTTAGATTCTATGGATCAGGCCGAGTAGCACCATAAGTTTATAAGATATGTTCCATAAGTATGCCACTCCCTATACTTCGTACTTACTGAGAGCTAGTTCGAGAACGACACGAGAATTGACTACACTCGGTTTTGCAGTCCATCTTCCTAATTAGTCTGCACTAAACCTTTGACAACGCCTCACCAGGGGTCACTTTACTAGTATCCATGACGTTTCACCTACGTCACTTCTCAGTAACCAGTTACAAAGTTATGGAACATATCATATGAACTTATGGTAGCACCAATACAGTTCGTTAAAAATGGTCCCCTCTAACGAGAAAATTGCTTATACGAGTGTTCTCGTTTACAAATAGTAAAAATATATCTATCTACCACAAATACGGTGTATGACTACATTTTTAATGACCAGTACCGCCTGTCTTTTAACAATCACTGTCTACACTATTTTCTGTGCCTAACAGTAATTTAAATTGTTACAATTTCCCTTCCCAATAATTTAGGTTATCAAAGAACAACTACCACTTGAAAAAATCGAGGGAACTTTCTAAGAGCCAGCACGCAATACGACGAGTCTGACCATCTGACGTTGACGCATCAATATCATCAGAATTCGAATCACGCTTTCAGTCTGTACTTATCATGTCCAGGTCTCTAAAGTGGTAGGCATAAATAAGCTAAATTGGTACACGTACACGCGCGTAATAAAACAATGGCCAACTACATTTTAACTTCTTCGCAAATGTCGCTTCGTAGACAAAAAAGATTGTAAATATACATTGGCAAAAGAGAGAAATAACGCTAGGTTCTGCACTTCGCAACTTCAAACTTTCCAAAAGCTTAGTATTCGATAACAAATAGATTCAGTCCCAACTTTTATACGAATTATTTCTAATCCTTAACAAATTCCTAAATATTCATACTTATCACAAATATTACACTTTAAGCTACTGTTACTGAGATGGACTATTATATTTTATTTGTGCCATTTTATAGAAAATCAAGTCAAATATAATCCTCACAGATATTGCCACTACATGTACTGCTCATATCGGCAAGAGTAAGGCTAGTAGTACGCAATTTCTTGCCACGGGGACAGACAAAAGCTTTCACTCTTTTAGTGAGATCCTATCACTGGTCTTTGTTAATGCAGACACGAAATATAACTTTTGAAGTTTGAACAGTTTCGTGCCTACATAAGCGTGTCAATTTAAACGCGTGGGGTTTTAAGCATGCGCAATTAGTTGCGCAGTGAGTGAAACTAGCTACAAACATGGTTTAGCTAAAATAGGGTATAGAGGAAATGAGAAGCATAGAATCTAACAGCCTTGAATAGAAATTTTGTATTTTCTGATATCAGGTTTACTGTAATTCAAGAAGAGCGCCCCTACTCTATGTTGAGGAAAACCTTCAAACCTTGCGCTTTCAAGATCAGGGTTTACTCCTCTCTTTAGTTGACGCTCGAGGAACGCAACGTGATTCTGTAGGGTTTATATTTGACTTGAATTTAACCAAATCCCAGAGTGAACAATCCATTCAACTTTTTAGTAGGCGTTTTTATAGATAAGTCCCCATATGACAATTGCATATCACCATATAATTTATAAATCATATATTTTTTCTCCTTCTAATGATTAATATATCCCTCAAAATTATACAAAACTTAATTGTTGGTTTAAATGTAAGGTTGGTTTATGGTTAAATACATGCACGTAAAGAATGTAAATGCGAGTGATAAATATTAGGGATAATTGTAATGAGCTTATCTAGGAGAACACTCGCATAAAGTGTAAATCTTTGAAGAAAAAAAACTAATTTGTGTTCCTTAATAAAATTGTTTTAAGTATCTTTCTCGTTTAGTATATCTTTTGTTACAACCAGAAGTATATATTACTTCTCTTCGAGAGAAGAGTACCACAATCCACAAAGCGGGGTAAGTGTAACATGATTATTCACATACGCACAAAGAAAGAAATAATGATAATGGCTAATTACAATGCATGTGATAGGATGGGAAGTGAGAGCGCAAGACTATAGGGGTGTGCCTTTCTGAGGTAGCTAATAAAAGCAACACTTACTAGGGTTAAAGTAGAGCCAATTGTTTTCCATCTTAGTTCTACTGAAGTGATGGCGAGGACTGAGAACGTTAACGCGCGGAAACTAGTCATAAAGGACTAAAGCAAGTAGTCCACTTAGCCTTGCGAAACCGTATCGTTACCGTTTTAAGTTCGTAAATCATCCGAAAAAGGGCGCCCATTACCTAAGTCCGAAAGCATCGTTTAAGAAACGTTATCAGATGGCGTTCTGTTCGTATTTGGATACGTGACGTTACGTTAACGATACGGTTTCTCAAGGCTTAGTGGACTACTTGCTTAATCACTGGATTGCCTCGTACAAGGTCAATCTACCCTACAACTAAAGGTGAATACGGTCTACGGGCCTACCGCACTAGCTAACTAACTCTCAGCTTACACCAACAACTATCCGTGATAACTGCCACTTATCAGGATACTATCATGATGACTAAATGAAACAGACTGCTGAACAGACTGCAACAAGATGAGACTGTACACTGACTTTATTACACAGCTGACCCTAGCAATAGGTCTAGCTCAATATAGGGGGCGCTCACCTAAGGTGCAATATGAGACGCCACCTACCCGACTCATGTTCAACTAATCTATTATGAGGTTAAAAATAGGCTTAAGATAAAAGACTAGATTAGAGAGCATCGAGAGCCGGATGCAAGCTTAGCTATGCATATTTTATGGAGGCTCAGTAGCGTATCCGCTACAAGGTTAATAAGTTTGTAGTAGTCCTCTTGACTCGGAGAGGTAATATTTTGGTTTTTCCACCTTGTTTTACAATGTGTGTTACGAAACTGTCGAAGCGTTTAGGTGACAAGGTCCAAGGGAATTAGACACCAACAAATAGGCAATAAAATGTTTGGCTTCCAAAATATATGTTTTACACTATAGTAGGTATCCTTAATCTCAGCTTCAAAACTTGAGTAATTAGGAAAAAAAACTGTATTTTTATTAAAATATAAGTAAATCTATATAAAAATGAGTGCGGTTAGCAAAATTTAAATATTTGTTTAAATTTAAATATATACAGTGCAATGCGAGGACAAATAAGGAATCCGTTAAGTTTTTTAATATCTAGTTTCTTGGAATGTAATTTAGAGCCTGCTGGCTACTCTCGTTTCTTTCATTATGTCCTTTAAAAAATGGACGACATCTCCAGCACAACCCCATGATAAGGTGACGCCTGAACCACCATGTCCGTAGTTGTGAATTACCTAAAATTAAAAATACCATGAAAAACGGCGTACTTTAATTGACAGCTTCTAAATAGGGTTAAAAACAATTCGCGTCGTTTCTAAAGGTTGAAACGACGATTCGCGTCGTTTCTAAAGCTTAAAATGATAATCAACACCGTTTCTAAAGCTTGAAATGATAATCAACACCGTTTCTAAAGGTTGAAAGAGTAATTTCCACAGGCACAAAGTGTGAAGCGAGGAATGACGTATGCCTAAGTGATTGCTATATGGTCAAATTTATCCAAGTCCAAGTATCGTAACTAACCCAAACATTTAGACATTGTTAAGTTAAGATATCAATCAATCGGTTTTCGATAAAAAGATACAGATTATAGCGTTCAATACGGTATTCATAGAGATTACCGTGTTCTATGCTACAAAGGGAAGTACAGAAAATGCATTTTACATGTAAAACAGTCGAGTTTCTGCATAAAAGATCACGTTCCACTCGAGGGCAATCCCTGCCTGGTCTTAGTCCAACCCAATCTTCTATATGTTTAGCTTTCTGTAATGCGAATTAAAACTAAGCTTACATAAACCTTTGATGATATATTTTAATATTCCTCACCATCAGGCTAGGAAAAATATTTGAGGTTCCTTTCAAGATCCTGTCCTTGTCATCGTTGTCTACACTTACGTTCCAATCATTTTCTTGTATAGTTCCTCCCAAGGTTACAACGTCAGTGCTAGATATAAAGGCCATAAGACTATCATACTCTACAGGCGCATGGGTATGAACGTATGCTACTAGCACACAAGTAACAAGTTGTGAAATAAAAATAAACCTCTCGGTATTCTTAAGTAGTAGGTACGCATTAAGAAAGGTTTTTTCCAATCCGCGGCCACGTTGAAAAATGGCGGCCAAAAATGTTAAAAAAACCTTTACGGAAACAAGTGCGCACGTTTCAACCAATTTCAGTAATATTTAGTATACAGGCCCACTATATTCTATAAACTGACTTTATGACTTTTGGGGTTCAATTTGCCATCATATTTTAAAATGGCGGCCCATAAATAACAAAAAATGTCTCGATGGGCTGACGGGCTTTTTGTTATTAGTCTTTTATGAAAGGGTTGAGGTTGTGGGCGTTTTCAGAAACAGAAACCCTCAGCTACTGTGATCCCCTTATCCAAAATGTGATTCAACCAATGAAGGAAAATACAGTTTGGAGGAGAAACATTAACTGAAGATGGTACCATAGTTTCTTTAATTTCGTCTCGTATGGAGAATAGACCTTTTCGATGTAAAAAAAGGGGTCGGAAAACCTCATTATTGGGACATACAAGGGGGTTGATACATTGCCGTCTCTGCGCACTTTCATGATACAAAAAGATACAGAGCAGGCGCCAAAAAGCGAGATGGAAGGCAAAGTATTACCACCGTGTCTTTCCCTCTTAGTTAAATTGAAATGGTCTATACAGATTCACCCCTAACACAGACCCATGCTTCTGCATTAGGTTAAAACACGTTATGGTTGAAATAAATAATTAATAAAGTTTAGCACTCATACTTAGGAATTATGTAGAACTCTTTTGCCATGACGCAATGTTTGATCCATGGTGCATTCACTTTCACAACTTGCCCTCTGATCGGGTACACTGCGGGATCGGGTACCAAGAAGGCGGAATTGAGACCCGCGCAGTTGGCCACAACATCGTATTCACCAATAAGCTAACGAGTCAGATGATGATTTAAAGATACTGAATTTGTAAAATTTGTCGAAATAAAACTCAAAAAGAAAAAGAAAATCACCTCGTGTAACTTGTGAAGCTTTCGTCTAACGACCTTACCTCCAAGTGCGTGAAACCTTCAAAGACAAAGTTTATTAGTGAACGTTACGAAGCCTGTTACTCATTCCCACTTCTTTTACTTTAACTTAATTCCTAGTGTAATATTATACATAATTTACCTTTCGATAAGCTTTGGTAGCAGTTTCTTGCATTCTATAAAAACAGTCAAACCGCTTCTACCGAATCTTGCAAAAAAAAATTAAGTGAAAAAATTACTTTGCATGTTCCAATATTCTTAGCTGGTTAAAATAATTATATATTTTTTTAACTATTGAAAATCCAGTACCTGTACTTGCTGGGGTATATTTCTAATTCATCAGAGGTCATTTCACGAGATCCAAGGATTTTGTCTAAATGTACTGGCAAATCCTGAAAAGACAGAAGTATTTTAAATCAATTAAAACCCAGTTAGAAAATCAAATGACTTAGGACAGTCATAGATTTAATTTTAGAAGTAGGAATGGAGAACAGAGTAATCTGGGCGCGCGTCAAAGTCCCGAAACCTTTCCACGGAACGGATTGGAATGAAAGAAGAGGAGAGTCATAGCGACAGAGGTAAAAAGGAATTGCGTACTTTCGCCGTCCCCGTCACCAACGTCATCAAAACGTAGTTTAAGTGAGCCAATAAGATAATTTAAACTCTTCGTTACGTGTTGGAGGGAGAGGCTTTATACTGGGCTATGAGTAGGACTGAAGAAAACACTGACCGTTCTCCATTCCTACTTCTAAAATAAAATCTAAAGTTATAATTGAGAGGAAAAAAATACGGAAACATCTGCTGTGGCAGAAGTAAATGTGCTTTTACCGAAATTTCAACATTAAATAGCTTTGTAGCCAAGCTTTATCATGCAGATTTACAACGAGTTCTAAATTTACCTCATGGTTTGTCTCCCAAAAGTTATTATTGGGAATGCCTAGAAGCTCATCGGTAATGTAATTGGGATATAAGTCCTAGAAAATTCTCATTTAGATATTTTAGATTTTTTTGGTCACAATATCAGAACGGATGTCCGAAGATATTATTTAACGCAAGTTCAATTTGTAATTTAGAATAGATTAGCTTCTATAAGCAGTGGTTTCCCTTTGATGAAGATGTACGATTTCCTTTCAAAGCGAGGGTCGAGACAAACCAATTGTTTTAGATGGAAATTACACATTCAAATGTACAGCAATTAATTTAATTGATAAATTATTGAAACCTTTTTGTTTTCGGCAATGTAATGTATGGGTAGAAATGAAACTCCATATTGCGTAGCGTCGGGCGAATTGGCAATTTTGACAAAGTATTTCAATGAATCTGAGCACCAATTGCTAAAACGAACAAAAAAATTAAGTTTTTCATTAACGTTATCATTAGTTCATAAAATATAATCCATAAGTTTGTCAGTGGTAATGAAGTGATTTAGGTGAAATTTCATAGATTCTCGTAAAACGACGCCTGGTGAGGCCCTGTCAAAGGCTTCGTATAGACTAAATAGGAAGATGGACTGCAAAACCGAGAGTAGTCAATTCTTTCGTCGTTCTCGAACCAGCTCTTGGTAAGTCTCATACATATAGAATATATCTTATAAACTTATGATTTACAAATAAAGAAGGCCATGTTTTACTACGAGTGTTAGCCGTTCAAAAAAAAAAAAAAAAGTATGTTAGATCTTAAAGGCCGACTTCCATCGAAAAGAGTTCTAGCGATCTGAAAACCGAGCATCGAGACTAACAAAGGAGTAGCGACCGTGCCGATTTTCGAATCCCCGCTGGGGTAAAAGACATAAGGGTTCTAGCTAACTGAAAGCCATGCAACTTGGTTCTAGCGAACTGAAGATACACAATAGAGAATTTTTTTCAGGGGAAGTAAAAATTCGCGAGAAAATAAATTTTAAAGGATTTCTATTGTTCATCTTGAGTTCGCTAGAACCACATTGCACGGCTTTCAGTTAGCGAGAACCCTTCCAACTTTTGACCCAGCGGGGCTTCCAAAATCGGCACGGTCGCTTCATTGTTAGTCTCGATGCTCGGTTTTCAGTTCGCTAGAACCCTTTTCGCTGGAAGTCGGCCTTTAATTGTCAAACACTTCAACCTACTGACGTTGAAGTGACTTGCAAAGTAGAATATTAACTTTTCCCCACAGTTTTAAATCGTTTTCTCGAAATTTAGTGGGAAACTTTCGATAAGCACTTCACACACACTCTTATTATTTGCCGTCTTATATTTTAACTCGCGATTTCGGTGTAAATCCCTTATGTATTCATACTTTATTCCCAAAACAATCCCTATGTTCCACAATTTTATTTCATGAATTCAAGAAATTATTTTAAAATCCCCACCAATTCATTTAAATTTTATGCAAATTCAGCTTATTCTGGAAGCTTTTTCTCTCCGCAAAGTCTGTTTTTTTTAACTCTGCCAGGTTCAATTAAAACCACTTAAAACTATCCCCCCCCCGTCTTAAAATAAACCTACTTATATAAAAACCTACTTCAAAGTATCACCTTGAAACTAATAATTTTCAAGAAATTTTAATGATAAAAGTGGTTTCCTTAAATTTAAAAAAAATGTAAAGACTAAAGATAATATAAATTGATACTTTTTCTTACTAGTGATGGTAGTTGGCAATTCACCGTCAAATAATTACCTACTTAATACCATTAATACCATTAAAAAATAAAAGTTTTTATCATTTAATTAAGTATTTTTGCTCTCAGAGCCTTTCCAATAAAACTTTAATTGAAAGAGCATATAAAACAATAAATATATCTATTGGAATCATGTTTCTATCAACAATGTTAAAGAAGCTTTAAGTTTCCAAGTACCCTTGCGTGTTAGGCTACGCCACGAAGACAGGTCAGGTGGTAGTAGGCGTACAATAGATGTAATCCCCTTTGTGGCAGACGGGGATTAATCCTATTGAACGAATCATGTCAGGGGGTCTTAATCGTCCAATAAGGATAGTCCCCCGTTCTGGTGGGTGCATGGTGGGAAAGCCCAACGCGTATAGTGTCCATTGCGAAAACTAAAATACGTGTATCTTCTTCAATATTGCAGATAGAAGCATGATGATTTCAATAGACGTATTCATTATATTATAAATTGTAGAAAATTTTATGGCAAGGCATACCTAGACTTAAATAACTAAAACTTTACGAAAATATTGTAATTTCATTTATCCCAAAATTCAAATCCGTTATTGATTCGATAATTACTGTTTTTAAAAATAGGCGAAAAAATATTTTCTACATTTCGAAGGTCGTTGATAAAACTCTCTTTAGTTCATATCAGTTTGAGAGTACACCGACTAATGTTTTTTTCACAACGAAGTTTTCCATTTAAACGCCGCCCAGCTTTAGCCTCAGTGCATTTTACCACTGATTATAGTTGATACTAATTACTTTTATTGTTTCTAATTACTTCACAAGTCTTGTGCTAACGGCAATTACTAAAATCCTATTTTTTTTCTCGACATTTTTTATTATAAATATTATACTACACGTTTAAACCGTATTAAAATTCCAAAAGATAAATGTTTTCATATTAGACCATTATTTTTTTTAAGGTCAACAGAGTCACTAACCTCAATCTTTCATCGGAAACACCAGCACCTAAAGCGTAAGGTAACCAAAGTCCAGCGCTACCATCCCCGGTAGTGTGAGGTGAAAACTCGTGGGACATCAAAGTGACCTGCACATTCTTGACATTTTCAATAATGCGTAATGCACTCGTAACACCAATTACACCCCCGCCAAGCACAGCGACCTTTAGCTTATTTTCCATAACGTATGGCGGTGCAATCTAAAGAAACTTGCGCGAACCAAGAAAATTACGATCCCCACGAGCGACTACGCTGATTAAATTATGATAAAGCAGTATTAACTTTCCCCGCTTATAAACTTTGAATAAAGCAATCTCCGTATACTTGATAGTAAACTTATCTATCGTTAACATACACAACCCAGGGTGGGAGGGGGCAAAGACAGATTGAAAGATATCGACGCCGAAGTAAGACAAACAATCCGTCTCACTTTAGGCAACGAGGAGATAAAGAAAAGGAGTAGAAACTAACAGGGAATTTTGGAAGTTCTACCTTTTCATTCTAATTTATTTGTATAACCATAAGTTCACAAGATATGTTCCATAAGTTTGTCACTGGTTACAAACTGGAGCTTGTTATGAAGTGACGTAGGTCATAGATTCTCGTAAAGCGACGCCTAAATACGAAGGTGGACTTCAAAACCGCGTATAGTCAATTCTGGCGTCGTTCTCGAGCTAGCTCGAGCTGTAAGTCTCTAGCCGTACGAAGTATAGGTAGTGTCATACTTATGGAACAAAGCTTATAAAGCTATTGCATAACTTAAATCCTTTTATCTGGTTCACCATATTTCATAAGAGGGAAGAGAAAGATGCGCGAACATACCGGAAGCCGAGCAGGAAATCTTCAACTCTTAAGCCTAGCTTACTACTCTCTTTTCTTTAGGAAAATAATAAATTAAAGGTATAGGACTCCCTGAAACCTAAACCCCTGTAATTGTTGGTTTAAAAAATATCAATAAAAAAAGCATGATGTCATTCGGTGCAGTAGTTATCTTAGAATAGCTAAATTAAATTGTTTTAATACGCCTTGGAATCGTACCGGAATTTCGGTTTTTAGTAGAGATGGGCCGATACCAGTTTAAACCGATACCGATATGATCCGATACTTGGGAAACCGATACGTACCGATACCGATATTTTACCCGATCCTTCGATTAAACCGATATCAAACCGATACCGATATGGTATCGGTATCGGCCCATCTCTATAGATGATTCTCGATCCAATTTCGGTACTTGAGACTAGAAAACTGGCTTATCATACGAAAAATCCATTTTAGACACTAGTTACGTTATCCAAAAATAGATGAAAAACTGTGCTGTCTCAGAGTTTAGGTCTTAAGTATTTATTTTCTTCAAAAAATATCGGATAGAAATATCGGTTCATTTTTAACCGATACCGATATATCGGTTAAAGCCAAATATCGGTACCGATACCGATATGGTATCGGTATCGGCCCATCTCTAGTTTTTAGACGAAGTGACGTGCAAAAAGGGGAAGCGATGTAACTGGAAATTGGAAATAGCCAATGGGAAACGTGGTCAAAGGAATTTGGGTTGTTCTATTGCCACTATTGGCCCAAGCTAACCAATAGAGTCTAGATTCTAATAGCACGCTAATTCGCCAAAATGAGGCTCGTGACTCAGACTCTGAACCCAGACAAGATATGACGTCACAAGTTCGGAAATAGACCAAAACGTTTAAATAAATAGAAATTCTAATCTCTAAGATTAACTAAGTTAAATTAAATAAGATAAACACATTTTCGGAATCAGGGTTAACTCCATCTTCATGACACATTAATTTTGATAGATTGTTTTCATGGTATGTTTTTAGGTACCCTATTCCTTTAATAATAAGAGTGGCTTACTTCTATGTCGAGTTCAATCGTTTCGCTAAATGTTTCAAGTGGTAATATTTATTCGTCGAAGGCCGATGTGTAATATTTGCCTTTAATTTTTGTTGTTTCTTATTTTACATTTTTTCTTTACTTTGCCAGGAGAGATGTCTTGACTACAAACTGTGTAATAATTTGGTATTAAAATAATGTATCGTTGCTAATGGAACATTTCATTACCTCAATGAAAAATTGGCTTTTTCCCAATATCTGTAGAGACTGAATAGGGAAGGTTAAGTTCACTTCAATATCCTGAAGTGTGCTTAGATTTGTAATTCGTTTTTTATTAAGAATTTCCAAATATATTTGTTTTACTTCATTATTGATACACTTCGAATACAAATTGACGCTTTAAACGGTTTTCCCATAATTTTTCTACGAACTTCGGGGTTTATTTACCAAAACCACTCGAGGAAAATGTAAATTTGCGGTCGTAGCAAGGTGCTAAAAGAGTACGTACCGTTCCTAATTATTTTGGCGTTTCGAACAGTTTGCCAGTCCTGTCTGACAACACTCGGCAAAAAATATTTGCCGGAACGTTACTCTTAAGAAGTAGGAACACAAAAAGCAAGACTTATTCAATCCGCGGCCATCTTGAAAAATGGCGACTAAAAATATAAAACTGCTTATTAAAGGAAAAAAGACCGCGCGTTTGACCCTATTTCATTTATATTTAGTACAAGCTTTTAAGTATTCAGTTTTCCGTCATCTTTTAAAATGGCGGCCTGAAAAGTAATAAAAAATGCTCCGACTGGCTGACGGGTAACGCCGGGTGTCTTTGCAGCTGATGGGACTATAAAGGGCCGTAAATAACAAAAATTTCTTATAGGAAATGTGTCCAGTGATACCCCCTTTGACTGGAAAATTTATAGGACATTGTGTCGCGTCTTCAAAAATTCAAATTTACTGGTCAACCGTCCAGTGACCCCCTTAGTTTTTTAAAAAAAATTATGGAACCTTTTAAAATTTTATTGGACAATGTCCAGTGTCGTGTGCTTATTTCCGGCCCTGTTCAGAGGTTCATTTCATAGCACTCTATAGAAAACGTTGTAACAAGGTGCTAAAAGAGCACACCATTGCCAATGTTTTTGAAAGGTAAAAACCCTTCTAATGCAGGTTGAATCTATAATACATTAAATTCCCCAACAAGATAGATGTGTTTAGAGTAAGATACATTTTGATAACAACGTTTCAAAAATTGGCATCATTTTAATACAATTTTGTTATTGTTTTTATCATTATATATTCGTATTCCGACATTTTCCAGTTGAGTGACTATATAACATAAGCAATGAAACAAAATGTTTTGCGATATAAATTTTTGAATATTTTCTTTGCTTAATGGATATTATTAGTGGGTTTAACCACGTTTTATTTAGTCATTTAAATAACCACCTTCGATGTAATTAATTTATTTATGCAATAGTCAAATTCCGTTTAAATTTGTGTCGCTATTTACCTTAATGTTCAATAGAAATCACGCAGCATTTATCTTTTATAAGGAATATTTTTCGATGCGTTTTAAAATGGCCAAAGCAACAATACCCCAAAACATTTCAAACTGACAGGGATTGTGCTAGAACCTTTGACTAAAGAGCCTCTACTCTTTAAACAGTACAAAACCGAGAGATTTCACTATAAACGCCAATCCAAAATAACGTTTAACAAGACTCAAGTCGACTGTGACACTCCACCTTGGAGCGTGCCACGAGTTACGCGATTGGTCGGAGGTACTTGTTTAAACTTATAAATGAAATCTCAAACTAATTTGATTTGAAAATCATTCGGAGACGTTTTCTGTATGTTTCACTATGCAGATTGGTCTAATAATTAGTAGAAGAATCGACAAAATCACTGGATTTCACATTTCAGCCCCTCTTTAAACGGAACATTGACTTTATAACTATGGTTAAACGAATTTGGGTTTTTACTGTACTCCAACGGTAATATTTTAATATTACACAATTTATATACAAAATAGGTTTTAAATTAGTGGCACGTTCCATACTAAATTTGATACAAAATACATGTTTTCCTGATTCAATATTTTGGTTAAATATAGTTTACTAAAAACTGAAAGGAACAAAATTGTGATGAAAATTATTGAGAAATTCATTCCATTAAAATAAAGAAATACTGCATAAAATATTAGCATTATTTAAATGAATTTCAACATATCTTTTAGCTTCTCCGAGAGGCTGTGACGTCACGGAGAGGTATTACACTGGGCATATCTGTCTGTGTGTCTGTCACCGCGTTCGCAGTTGGCAAATCGGAGCAAACGTGTTCGCAATATTTCCAGACCGCGTTTGCAGTTGGCAAATCGGAGCAAACGTGTTCGCAATATTTCCAGACCGCGTTCGCAGTTGGTAAATCGGAGCAAACGTGTTCGCAATATTTCCAGGCCGCGTTCGCAGTTCAGAGATAGCAATACTGACCTCTACTCCATCATACCTAGCCTCCCAATGGCCGGCAGCCCGGGCTTCCACTAAAGGTTCACGCAATCGCGGCTTTTCTAATCATTTACCGGGAATCTATCGCCTTATATACTCTAAATTTACAAAAATTGTGAAAAAGGTGTTCGCCATAATTCAAACGTTAACAATAGTTGTTTAAAATGATTTTAGGAATAACGTTTCTTAAAACGACTTAACTAGAACTAAGGTAAATTACTGACGATTAAAATAATTTCAATTATATTTAATTATCCAAGAAAAAAAAAGTTAATTGGTAGATTGCTCTTATCTGGACGCGGAGAGGTTTATTTTTGGTTTCCCAACTTGTTTATCTAGTTCTCAATTTGAACCAGCACCAAAACGCACCTAGCGTTGTCCGTCCTGACAATTTTACTATTAATTCGGGCCGCTATTTTAAATTATGGACGTAAAATTTTCCCATAGTTCCCAGCTAGTTTTTGGTTGGTCATAAGCTTTAGATGCCACGTGGTTATAGCAACAAGAACTTCTATTACCACCACTTGACATTCTCATTTACTATCCATGGTAGGACTTAAAATGATTTGAAATGCTGTCCAGCTTTTTGGAATGTATTGGATTAGTAGAAACCGAAGTACACATAGTATTTCCACACTTAGGGGAGAGAAAAAACACGATTTCCCACACTTTACTAAGCTCGTGACGTTTTACCTAGGCACTGACGTCACAACAGGGATAGCTTTATATTCGAAAAACGTCATAAAAAGTATACTGGGGTAATATCGACTATTGAAGATGTGACATCAACCACATTCTTTCGAAGACATAACTAAGTCCTAGTTTTGTTCAGTAAAAAGAACGTTATAGGTGTAGAGAAAATGGCCTAAAGAACGTCATAGGTGTAGAGAAAATGGCCTAAAGAACGTCATAGGTGTAGAGAAAATGGCCTAAAGAACGTTATAGGTGTAGAGAAAATGGCCTAAAGAACGTCATAGGTGTAGAGAAAATGGCCTAAAGAACGTCATAGGTGTAGAGAAAATGGCCTAAAGAACGTTATAGGTGTAGAGAAAATGGCCTAAAGAACGTCATAGGTGTAGAGAAAATGGCCTAAAGAACGTCATAGGTGTAGAGAAAATGGCCTAAAGAACGTTATAGGTGTAGAGAAAATGGCCTAAAGAACGTCATAGGTGTAGAGAAAATGGCCTAAAGAACGTCATAGGTGTAGAGAAAATGGCCTAAAGAACGTTATAGGTGTAGAGAAAATGGCCTAAAGAACGTCATAGGTGTAGAGAAAATGGCCTAAAGAACGTTATAGGTGTAGAGAAAATGGCCTAAAGAACGTCATAGGTGTAGAGAAAATGGCCTAAAGAACGTCATAGGTGTAGAGAAAATGGCCTAAAGAACGTTATAGGTGTAGAGAAAATGGCCTAAAGAACGTCATAGGTGTAGAGAAAATGGCCTAAAGAACGTCATAGGTGTAGAGAAAATGGCCTAAAGAACGTCATAGGTGTAGAGAAAATGGCCTAAAGAACGTCATAGGTGTAGAGAAAATGGCCTAAAGAACGTTATAGGTGTAGAGAAAATGGCCTAAAGAACGTCATAGGTGTAGAGAAAATGGCCTAAAGAACGTCATAGGTGTAGAGAAAATGGCCTAAAGAACGTCATAGGTGTAGAGAAAATGGCCTAAAGAACGTCATAGGTGTAGAGAAAATGGCCTAAAGAACGTTATAGGTGTAGAGAAAATGGCCTAAAGAACGTCATAGGTGTAGAGAAAATGGCCTAAAGAACGTCATAGGTGTAGAGAAAATGGCCTAAAGAACGTTATAGGTGTAGAGAAAATGGCCTAAAGAACGTCATAGGTGTAGAGAAAATGGCCTAAAGAACGTCATAGGTGTAGAGAAAATGGCCTAAAGAACGTTATAGGTGTAGAGAAAATGGCCTAAAGAGCGTCATAGGTGTAGAGAAAATGGCCTAAACAACCTTATAGGTGTAGAGAAAATATCCTAAAGAACGTTATAGGAATAGAGAAAATTGCCTAAAGAACGTTACAGGTGTAGAGAAAATGGCCTAAAGAACGTCATAGGTGTAGAGAAAATGGCCTAAAGAACGTCATAGGTGTAGAGAAAATAAATAAATAAATAAATAAATAAATAAATGCTTTATTTAGGATATCCTTTTAAGATAATATCTTGTTTACGAAAGGGTCCTATGATTAAGTTAAAATTTCCATGACAAAATTAAAAATTTTCACAAACATATTGCGTTATTCGTTAAAGAGAGATAAGTTTTAAGTTCATTTTTAAAAATAGTAATATTATCCAATATTTTGATAGCCCTAGGTAGTTCGTTCCATAATTTAATTCCATTTTGCATAACACTCTTGGTCCTGAATTTAGATGGGAAAACTTCCACCACAAAATCGGTGTCACTAGCTCTAGTATTTTTATGATGGTCATGTGGAGGGAACCGTTCGACAATATATTGGGGCACCATTTTATGTTTAATTTTAAACATCAGTATTAATAAGTTTTTCATATAAATTGAATTTAACTCAATGATATTTGCACTTTTCCTCGCTAATGAGGCGGACGATTTCTTTGGCTGTTTCATAACTAACCTAGCACAATTATTTTGCATGATCTGCAATCTTTTTAAATTAGAGTTAGAAGCAGTATTATAGAAAATGTCTCCATACTCAAAAATAGGTCTAATAATTGAGTTATATAATAATGTTAATATATCGTAATTAAGGTTTGTCTGAAGTGGTTTTAAAAGCCAGATACGCGTTTGAATTTTCTTAATTACATAGTCTATGTGGTAATTCCACGTTAACATTTCATCCAAGCAAATCCCTAGATATTTAAATGTAGAGACTCTTTCTATTGTTCCTTCACAAATAGTTTGGATAGTTAAGGCTTGCTTATTTACATTTTTGTTTGGACTAAAGATCATAAATTTTGTTTTAGATTCATTTAATAAAAGGCCCTTAGAGAGCAATGAGTTTTTGATGTTTTTAATATCAGATTCCATATGGTCAATAGCCTCCAAAAGATTTTCACTTGATAATAATAATGCAGAGTCATCGGCATATTCGTTTGAAATGGTGTGTTTCAGAGATTTATGTATTTTAGCCGTATAGACATTAAAAAGTAGAGGTCCTAGGACACTGCCCTGGGGTACGCCTGTTTTAGCATTCTTAGTTGAAGAGTATTGACCATTACAGTAAACCTTTTGTTGTCGATTTGTTAAATACGAACGGAACCAATCGAGTGCTTTAGAGCTTATTCCAGCTATTTCAAGATCGCGTATTAGAGTCTCGTGTTTAACCGTATCGAATGCTTTCGAGAGGTCTATAAACGTCACAATGAAAATAGACCCCGGTTAAGACCATTTAGAATACCTTCATACAAATTAAAAATACAGGTATTTGTCGAGTAGCCTTTGCGGAAACCAGATTGTAATACATATAAGGAGTTACTTTCATTTAAGAATTGATATGCTGATTTATAGACAACTTTTTCACAAATAGTTGCTAGGGTGGGTGTAACCGATATTGGTCTATAATTTTGTGGTACTTGCGGATTACCCGCTTTATATGCTGGCGTAACCTTTGCAACTTTCCACTGATTTGGGAAAAGTCCAAGAATCAAGGATTGGTTTATAATTAATGCAACTGTTTTTGCTATTACTGCAGCTAGTGACCGTAATATGGCAGGGGATAGGTCATCTATTCCAGCAGCCTTATTTTGTTTAAGTTTCTTAAGTAGGGTAAATACTTCATGTTCTGTAGTAAGTTCAAATGTGTCCAATCGATTAATGTCGTTTGGAGTTTTTGTTAAGCTATTTTCATATCGAGGAAATTGTTTCCCTTTAGTCAGTTCTTCAGCAACACCAATAAAATAATTATTAAAACTTTCGGCAATATGTTTTGGATCATCTATTATGCCATCACTAGTTTTTAAAATTTTAGGCACTGTCTTAACACTTTTTAGTTTAATGTATGGCTTCAAAGTTGACCATACATTATTAGGGGTCGAATTTTTTAGCTTACTTTGAAAATAGTTTGACTTTGCTTCACGAATTAAGGTAATAACTTTGTTTCTTTGAATCCGAAATAGCTCTTGGTACTTGTCTCTATATATGGACGTTCGTACTTTAGTCTTAAGCCTGTCTCTATAATAAATTTGCTTTTTAATAAATGGATTGAGCCAAGGGGAATTTTTAATGGCAACATATTTTTGTTTAGTAGGGGCATGTATATCAAGCTCAGTTTTGATAGTAGAGTTAAGTATATTGATTCCTATGTCAGGGTTCGTGATTTTACAGTGTGCCATAGCTAAGTTATTTTGAATTGCTTTCACGAATTTATCTGTGTCTAAGTTAGAGAAATTTCTGGTTTTAACTATATGTTTTGCAATTTTAGTACTTCTTTTTTCGCGTGTAATTAGAACAAGGTCGTGATCGGATATTCCAACAGGGATAACCTCCACTTTCGTAACTCTATTTGGGGTATTTGTAAACACATGATCGATAAGTGTTCTGGATTCAAATGTAACTCTAGTAGGGACAGAAACTATCTGTTTTAGATCAGAAAAGGTATTTAGTAGTAATTTAGTTTTAGATAGTCTAGGGACTGCCAGTACATCACAGTTCGTATCATGGCCTAAAGAACGTCATAGGTGTAGAGAAAATGGCCTAAACAACCTTATAGGTGTAGAGAAAATATCCTAAAGAACGTTATAGGAATAGAGAAAATTGCCTAAAGAACGTTATACGTGTAGAGAAAATTGCCTATAAGAAAACAATATTTCAGTGAATAAGCTTGCAAATCATAATGGTTCAACACCTGTGAGCTAGGCTCGGCTGAAAAAAAAGCTCTTGGTTAATTAATTGCACGGTTCGAGTTCGTGGAAAATAATGTTTTTTATAGGAAAGACAAATAATTTTAACAACTGAAAAATTAAGCAGATTTATTTAATTTTCATAGCTGACATAAGAGTCGTTAATGCTGTAAGCGGAATTTTCATATGTTGAAATTGCTTATAAAGGCTAGGCAATGAATCTGAAAAAATCATTAAAGGTTATAAAGTTACGTTTACGATAATGTCAATAGATTCTAGGCCTACAAACGCAATTTCTCAAATTATTCTTACTAATAAACTTCTGGTCCAACTTCAAATGAGGAATATTGTAAAATACAAGAAATGGGGCCAACTCAGGATGTGAACCTTCGTTGTTACCCTTCAGATATTTTCCCAAATCAGGCAAAACTCCTTCGTAAAAAGCAACAAATGATTGTGAAATATTTAATAAGCTTTTTGGAATTAAAAAGAGTAAATTCAAGGGTGAAATATTCCTTTAAGTATTAATATGGAGAGCAGGGACCACGTGTGGTGATTTTTACCTGCAACTTTGGCATTGATTTCCTTCTCAATTGCTATCTTTAAAGAAGCGATGTAGTCTGGATTCACTAACGATGTCCTTTGAGGAAATCTACGCTGGTATTCCAGAATAAGATTGAGTTGCTTGTAGGCCAAACACGATGACGAAGTCGAGCTTGATAAAAGCTACAAATAATAGAGAAGATGCGGGAAAATGAACTATTCGATTGAAGGATCTTTTTCACGTTATCATCAAGTCAAATAATTTCGATTTTCAAGTAACAATCGTGTTTAATTCACAAACCTGAACAAGTTGCAAGTATATGGGAAAAGCTTCAGTCTTCTCCATTGTAGCACATTCAAAGAGTAATGCACAAAGTTGCTTCTGAAGAGCACTTTCCTAATGACATAATTTGCAATAGATGTAAATAATTTATAGTAAATACACCATTTGACAAAAGAAATGTCTTAGCGTGTGAAGGAGAAAGTAGCCGAGTTCTACACCATGCCTTTCCCATTCATTAAGTTCCATCAAAATGGTCTATAGGTAATATTTACCTGGAAAATTTTCGAATAAGGAAGCAGAAAAACACTGGAGTAATTTAGCACCATTGGGTCTGATGAAAACGCTGTCATTGCTGTAGGCTGGTAATCAATTTAAAAGTTTAGAATTAATATAATGGCTGCATTAGCAGGTAATTTCCTGCCTTGCTTTAAGGAAACCTTTAAGCAAACTTAAATCATTATAGAATCGTTTTGACATAACGCGAGCTTACTTTAACAGTCCATCCATGAACTGTATCTTGCATCATGCATTGAGAAAGAACACTGCGAAATCCTTTCGGATCTTCTGTGTAAGGCAAACATCCGGCTTTCTGTTTTACGTATACATGGCCATCTCGTTCCAATAAAATTCTACACACACATTATATTAGAAACCGGTCAATAACATTTGAAAATGTAACACTATTCTAAAACCGTAAGCTAAATTACCTTAGAGTTTTCCAGTTTTGTTCATGATCGAATTTAATAGGCCAATACCGAGAATCTTCTACAATGACCTTTCAAACAATTAAAAATAACTAATTAGGTAAAGACAGAAGTGGGTTCAATGATTGGGACATTTGGTAGACGTAACTTTAAGTCCTAGTTTTGTTCAGCAAATATTAATAAAATAAGTACTACCACTTACCTCTTTGAGATTGGTCAGTTCAGGTAGAATACACGGTGCTTTAACAGAGTAATGCGAACCTGTATAGCGATCGGTGTCTTTAAATACCATTTTGAAATGAGTATAGACAACTTTCCCAGTATCAATGTCTCTCGGTATTACTAGCCTTGGCTCGACAGCTAACGCGTATAGATGCCTAAATGCTTGAAGATGATACCTGTAATCCAAGAAATTATCAAACACCTGATAAAGCTGCATAGATTTAAGTTTCCAAAAGCCACTGGCCACCGCTTCGTAGCTGAAACTATCTCCCTTTAGTTCTCAGAAAAGCCGCGAATAGGGACTTGGCATTACTACGTCATGCAACGTCAGGCTACCTTCCACTAGTGCTAAAAAACATAGCAGGAGGAGGGGCTTATATAGCTTTCATTCTGTTAAAAAACATACCATAATGGCGCTGGGGGCGGAGTTAAACCCGAATTGCCAAGTCCCTATACTGCGGAAATGGCGCAGGTATAATAATTTTACCCACAGCAAGCGACTTGTGGAATAATTTAACATAATTGTGATATCTCCTAGAAGTTTACCTGTTATCATTGCTATGCGTAGGGAATTTAGGAAAAAATGCACAAAGTAACGCTCCAATCGCACCTGGAGTAGTTTTTAATGTAAATCTGAAAGTCACACGCAAAGAAAAACTATTATTTCTAACATAATGAAGTGCTAATTATTAATTAAAATTAGCACAACAACTGCAGATATATAATTAAAAATTTAGAAAATCAAAGATTACATTACCTTCCACCACCCAAAAACAGCAGTCCAAGAGCCATGTGAGTTGCCATATGAGAACCATATTGGACATAACTTGATGCGTGGCTAATACGACTTCTTAGATGACGACATAGTCTCAACACTTCCAAATCGCCAGTACCCGTCATTACCTTTAATTTTATTCAAATAGGAATATACATTTTTCTCTTATTTATATACGGATAATTATTACAGGTAGACCTACGCGAGGGGGTAGACACTTTGGATCTCTGTGTACACCTGAGTTCAAAAGAGTTCAGCTTTGACAGTGCATTGAGTTCAAAGCCTTCGGAACTCAGAGTTCAGCTTTGACAGTACATTGAGTTCAAGACATAGTGTACACCTGAGTTCTCAAGTGTCTACCCCCTCGGACCTACGTACCATAGCGAGTGATAATACTGTGACATTTAAACAAGTTTCTATTGTATTTTTACCAGCTTGCTCAGCAACTGGTTTTCCTGACAGTGACAGAAACATTCTAGCATAGTGAAACTTAGGGGAAAAAGGAAATTAATATTCAGTGTTTAATTTTTTTATGTTAATTGTAATAAAGACTATTTTTATTTTCGTATTTACCAAAGTATCAAATGCTTCTTCATTCGCTGAGCCAGCAAATTTCAAACCAAGACTCATACAGGCACCAGCTACAACATTGCAGTAAGCTTGGCTAGAAATGAAACACCAAAAATTAAACCTAAGTAAATAAACTTAATTCTTCAATTAAAGTAAATAGCAATTAAGTCCTGGAATACTTAAATTTACCTCATTGTCTCATAGTCAACATCGGAATTGGTCTGACCTTTCTTGAGAGCGTGAGTTGATACGATCTAAGAAACAAAATGGTCTCGTATCTCATTAAGTTTTAACTTTTTAAGTAATTAATTAAGTTTTATGACAAAATTAATTAAAACATAACTTACCAATGGAAGATGAGATTCAACCCACGATTTCGAAGGCAGTACATCATCCCACAATATGAGAGAGTGACTTATAGTCTTAATTATGAAAGAATTAAAGTAATAGAAAAATGAGATTGAAACTTGTCATAAATATGAAACAATTGGTTATATGGTTCAAGCAAGTTAATTAAATTAAATTAACATACCCTCAACATGAGGAAGTCTGGTCGCACCATATCTAAAAGATACTGGGTATCCGGTACCTCCATCCATTCAGCAATCGCCCTGTAAAAATGTTGTAATAACGCCACCACAATGTTATATTTTTCACTATATGATGTACTTCGATTGAAAAAGTCATAAAACATACCTATTGCCAGTGTTGAAGAACATCATCCCCAAAGCGAGTGTAGCACCAGGGCTGGTGACATCAACATTAACCGAGTCACCTTCTCTAATTTGATAACTAGGTGACTTCTGCTTCTCTTTGTGAATTCCAGTCTTTACCCAAAGAAAACAATTACGAAAAACCTTTAATCACACTAAAAATTAACGTAAGTACTTACCAATGGTCTTTTATGACCCCCAACCATGAAGTGATACAACTGATCTGCTATTGGAAGATCAGACAGAGCCGCAACTTCACTACCACGCTATAAAATCAGATGGTGGTGCGGTTTAATTTGCTTAGTTATACACTTGATCATGTATAACTTACACCTAGTGTAACTAAACCGAGTGCCAAACCAGATGCGAGGGCGTAACTTTCTCTGTCAATGCAATGTTCCATTTCTGGTCCAGGTGGTCGACCAATCTCTCCCAAAAGAACTTCGGCTATATGTCTATGGACAGAGCCTTGGTAAAGCAATCCCACACCTAAAACAGCGGCTACTTGAAGCATCGGAGGAACATCCAGCTCCGTTGACGTTGGAGGAAGCAACGCTTCAAGATGGATGCTCATAATCTTCGTGGTTGCAACATCCATTGTACCCAGCCTAAGCATCATATACTTAACATTAACTTCTCGCGCATATAATTGTTGGTGTAATGATTCCACGCTTTTTCTTAAGTTCAGTCAAGGCTAAGGAGAACCTAACTGTACCAAGGCTAGATTAAAGTGGCCGATTGGGAATGTGAGCCACTACAATCTAGTCTTGGTAGGGTTAACTTGCCAAACCCCATCCGGGTATGCGTGCCTGTACCGTAGAATAACTGTGGAACGATACAAAGACGTTTGTAAAGTAATGAAGTCTTTCTCTTAGTTACAAAAAGGGATGATATTTTAGGGGACACTACTTTGTTTGTCTAAGCAAGGATAGCTTTTGGTATCTCACGATAATCCCCTTTGGGATGAAATTCATTTTATAAAATAGTACAGTTATAGGCGCTATATCCTATGTATCATTCCGCATTAAATGTAATGTCACAAGACTTATTAATTACTAATAACTTACTTTGACGCGGCTAAACCAAGAAGAAGTCCAACACTAGTGAGTTCCTGATTCTAAAGAATTTTGAAAAAAAAAAGTTACGTTTATATCACGCCCATTTTTCAAAGATGAAATATACTTAACTAGTTGATGACAATGCAATTCAAAATCAGAAATAAACCACACTCACTTTACAAAGGTAATCATGAACACTCATAGTTGTCAAGTTCTTCAAGTGACCATTAAGACCCAAACCCATTAGAAACCCAGCGTGTTCTGTTGGTGAATCAGTGCTGTTTGTGCTTTTGGGTTTGTTATAAACAATCCAAGTGGAATGGATCTGTACATATAATTGTTAATTAATGATTTCATTGTTGATTTATAAAAGATCAATCAATGCGTGCGCATACTTCTGAAGCATTGGGAGCGATTCTGAGGCCCGCAGCAACTCCATTATGAAATAAGGGCCAAACATTCATATTAGAAGGAACATCAATATGAGTCAACTCTATGGTGTTGTTCCTCGGAGGTGCTCGACCAGTTAAGCACAACTTTGGTATTGGTAGAGTTTCAGTCACAACCGGCATACAGGTGCGAAGTGTGAACATACCCCTAGAAATCATGTTAAATATTACGCTTGATGAAGGAGCTTTAACTTAGCATAAATGACATATGAGAACAAACTTCAACACATACATGCTTAATTTCATTTACTACTAAAAAACAATGAAACAAACCTGCCAGTTGGTAGGGCCATAGTTCTAATACAAAGCGTGTACAAGTATTTCTCTTGTTCTTCCAGGAATTCGTGATCACTTTTGTAGGAAAGATGCGAATAAAAATTAGCTTGAAAGTTAAAACCACTAAACTGTGTATTATATTGAATTTGTTCGGCATACCTAACTTCTGGCCTTTGAACCAGTGCCACTCGAACGGGTGTTGAAGACTGTAACATCCTACATACATCTTGAATGCGTTGATCTTTATTAAACCTCAAATTGAGGACCTGCCAGGCGAGTAAACATCGTATACTCCACAGACCAAAAAAACAGAAAGAAGAAAACTCACAGATTGGTTCAGATGATCAAATCCGTCATCTTCGTCTTTAGTCGCTGGAGAACTTTTCCTTTCTAATGTTGGAAGATTGCTTAATGGTCTTCTAAATATCGGAGCCAGTTCCCGCATTAATATCGTCAATTCCTGTCTCCCTAAAAAAATTATTGGTATACTTCCTAAGAGAACTAAGATGGTCGTACTAAACTAAACATTAGCAGGGTTTGTACTAAATTTTCGTATTCGATCAACGCATGGTTTGTCAGATCAAAACAAATCCCTGACTTATCCAGGTATCATAGCTCGACACCTATTCTTATTCAATACTCAACTGATCAGATTGTAAGTTTCCTTTGGCCAATTAGGTGGAGGATTCTTCCGGCAGTGAAAGATAGCTCCCTGAATGGGTAGAGATATTCCAAACGGAAGATTATCCAAATCTTCAACAGAACAATCAACGTAGGAAAGTAATTCAACAATTCTTTCTTCAACGGAGAAATTTTCTTCTTTCTTCATTAATGCTAATACTGGTTCTAACTCTTCTGGTTTACGCATACCTGTCAATCAATGTTTATGCAATCAAGCTACTGCATGTAAAGCAAAGTGCAACTGCATTAAAGCTTACCAGGTGCAGCAATTTTAGTTAAAAATTTCTCAGGGTTTAAGTCTTTATGCGTATCGCCATCTCTCAAGTAGTAAAATAACTAATATTATAATATTTTTAAATTATCATTAAAGAAATTATAGTAATTATATAAGAAGGTTAATATCACATACCAAGATGATATTTTTGATGTTTGTAGTCACCCAAGGAATATACGGAAATGGTGTAATTGGTTTTTGAGATATGCAATCAAGAAGCCAAGCATATATGCTTGGAGGTGATTGAGGAAAACTAGCGGGGATTTGTATGGGCGAACTATCTTTATCTATTGAAGAAAAATGTTAAAACGTATATTACTTCAACTAGAATGATCAATCAATGATAATATCCCACTATTTGATACCAAAGACTATACCATCCATCATCCTCTTAGCATTAACATTACCTATTGCCTCCATATTCAAAGACGAGGGTTCATGAGACAGTACGTCAGGTATGTCCCGCCAGTAGTGGTCTTTATATTCTGTTAGTCCTATGCTTCTGTTGAAAATAACGTGTAATGTATTATAATATATCACCTCTGAATTTTTCTACGGTTTATTACTAACCCCGCCAATTGGTGTAATACTCTAGCAATGAAAGGTAAAGTTTCATATTCCAATGTGTTCAATTTCATGTCCTAATAAAGTATTATATCAGTACCTGTTTCTATAACAATACTATATCATGTAAAAGTACCTCATAAATAAGATGCAGCGTGAAGAGTATTGATGGAAGATAAATATATATTGGTGACGAAGTATTGATGGATGAGCATTGATTTTGTAATGGAACTTTCTTCATTTTATTACTGGCAATTTTCAAACCCAATTGCTTCAACTCCATTGATAACGGTTTCTCGTACCGCGACGACAGTAAGTAATTGAAGTCCTTAAAAATTGCATTAATTAAATATTCATAAACAGGATTAAAGATGAGCGGCAGAATTAAAGGAAGTACTTACATCATCCGTACCCTTTTCACTGTTTTTAAATTTCTTTTTCTCCACAGGCGATGCGGAATAATCGCGATCATGTAACGCATCAGACATTCCCGATACTTCGACGTCGTACCCTAACATACCCAAGAGACATTGAAAGAAGCAAACCAATTCCGTTTGTGCCGTAGAATCGCATGGACCAGGTGCATTTCTTATCGTGTACCATTTCAATAGAATCTGAGAAGCAATGTCCTTTGGCAAAACCGATTTTAAAGCTTTGAGGATTTTTGACACTAATGAGAGAAAGAAACGTTCTTTTTCAAATCACTTTAACTAATGAGAGATTTGGCTAATTAAAGTTGTGACGTCAGTGCCTAGGCATAATGTCATGGGCTAAGTTTTTTCAGTGGTCGGCAAATAGCATGGGTGACGTCACACTAAGGCCATCTAGTGGCACTTGTTTGAACTAAACCACCATATTAACTAAATTTGCTCTTACCTATATCAGAAGTAGCCATCTTTGGTAAATTAATCTTGAAGAATTCATTAGTGTTGGTTTGCTGTTAAAATTACAAATGTTTAGTACGTAATGTTCATAGTGTAAGGTTTCATAACCAATATTTACAATTGTAACGCTATAATTAGTTCCATCTCGTAATTGTGCAATAAAATTGCCGAGAGAACTATCTTCTAGAAATGAATAGTCATTAACGGATGTTTCAGTCTGTGCCTGTACTGGAGATAGCATCTGAAACTGCGCATATAATTGGCTTTTACATAAAGAATCAAGCACCCTTTTGTAAAAAGCATCAATCTCCACAAAGCATACCTTTTCCTGAAACCTAACCTCCAAAGAATTATGAGTTTTCGCAGCAGGAGCTAAGCTACTTCTTCTGGGAGTTCCTGAAAGCAAAGAGTCCCTCCAACGACTCACACTAGGCAGTACATCCACCATACCCAGTGTTCCGGGAATATGTACCTTGCAAACCTAAAATAAAAAAAACCCAATTACTGTTCAATTCCCCTTTTCAAATTGAACAACAAAACCACGAGCATACTTTTACAGGGCCAGTATAAAGAGTAAATGTTGCCATTTCATCATAAACAAAGAGCATTTTTAAGGCTTTCACTGGCTCTACATCTCGAGCTGGTATAACGCTAACAGCACCAAATATGAGTTTCTCCATATTGTTGCTTTCCTCAAATTTTATTAATCTTGAAAAATTTAAATACTTAAGCTTAGTTATTTATAAGACCATTAAACACATATGGACTGGAATGGATATATATGGCCAGTGGTTCTTTTATGGCAGCGCCTCTCCAGCGCCACGCCGCGACCAAAATTGAAACCATTTTGACTCAAACTATAGCAGTAACATTATCCATGAGTCGAAAAGTTTCGGGACTCTCCCGCTAGGGGAGACGACAGGCGATGCCATTAGAAGAACGGGGGTTTTAGCGTATCATTATTCCAAAGGGAATAAAGATCAAAATAAAGCAAATCTCGACTGAGGTTTAGTTTAAACAAATGGGTGCTAACATAATCGAGGGGTGGAGTTGATTTTTCCGCTAAGCTTAGCAAAGGCTAGTTTTAGCTCCACCCTCGTGGACAAGTTCTAGCTCCACCCTCGTGGACAAGTTCTAGCCCCACCCTCGTGGACAAGTTCTAGCCCCACCCTCGTGGACAATTTCTAGCCCCACCCTCGTGGACAAGTTCTAGCCCCACCCTCGTGGACAAGTTCTAGCCCCACCCTCGTGGACAAGTTCTAGCCCCACCCTCGTGGACAAGTTCTAGCCCCACCCTCGTGGACAAGTTCTAGCCCCACCCTCGTGGACAAGTTCTAGCCCCACCCTCGTGGACAAGTTCTAGCCCCACCCTCGTGGACAAGTTCTAGCCCCACCCTCGTGGACAAGTTCTAGCTCCACCCTCGTGGACAAGTTCTAGCTCCACCCTCGTGGACAAGTTCTAGCTCCACCCTCGTGGACAAGTTCTAGCTCCACCCTCGTGGACAAGTTCTAGCTCCACCCTCGTGGACAAGTTCTAATTGGTTCTTGCCTTTTGGCAAGGAAATATTGCTGGGTAAAAGTTGGGGGCGCCACAGGAGCCGACATTTGCTTTCACTAAAATGAAAGACTTTAAATTTACCTCAGAACTTTTTCCTCTTTTAAAAAAAGGCAAAGGTAATTCTGTCCAGAAATGTCAACGGTAAAGAAAACTTTCCTATTCTGGCTAGATGAACTAAAATAAAAGTTAATAAGTCAGACCATCAGTAAATTAAATTGTTCCGTGACACGTACGAGGAACTACACACTTAAATATAATTAAGTTCAACGGTATAATAACTTACCAATACTTATCAGTCCAAACATGTTCAAGGCACAAATCGGGTATGATAGGTACTCCAACTTGGTACATCAGTGATTCTGAAAATTGACCAGATAGATGTTGGGAGGCTCTTGGACTGTAGACACTTCCGGGACGTTGCGGTCCTAAGGGTGTTCCAAAATTAAAGCGATGATGACCGCCCGCGGAAGCGCCAGTAACGGTAGGCGACTGAGAACGACTGAAATGGTTTTTGGTCAAGTTGGGAAATTGAACCGACTCGAGGAAATCTGACATTTTTTGGGAAAGTGCTATTGTCCGTTTTTGCGATATTACAAACCTTAAAGTGGCCATATGTGTAAGACTGGAAGTGTGAGGACTAGCAACTTTAGACAATGGTGAGGAATTATCAATTAAGGACGGTGTTCTAGAAGGTAATTTGACATTTTTCGGAGAACACGTATAGCTGTGATTAGGAGAAAAGGCCAGCTGAGAGTATTTCGAATGTGATTGAGAACTGCTCGCCGTGGTGGATTTAGAGGAGTTTGACGCAGCCGCGTATGATATGGGTGAAACCTCAAATATTGACGGTTGGCGCATTTGCGACGAATTTGATACTCTATCGCCTGTTAAGTCTCGCTCCTATAGCAAAGGGTATTTCGTCTCACTCGTAATTGAGCCAAAGCGTAAGTTTATAAGATATGTTCCATAAGTATGTATGACGCTTCATACACTTCGTAATGCTGGAGACTTACAGCTCGAGCTAGTTCGAGAACGACAAGCGAGAATTGAAGCCCTACACTCGGTGGTGGTTAAGTTTGCAGTCCATCTTCTTATTTAATCTGTACTGAGTCTTTGAGAGCCTTACCAGAGAATCTATGACTTACGTCACTTCATGACAACCGCTCAGTAACCAGTGACAAAGTTACGGAACATATCTTACGAAGTTACGGTGAAAGTGAGAGCATACCTCTTTAGTCGTACATCTGACTCTATAAATGTTATGAAATTTGGAAGATTTGCTGTAAGTTATCAATAAAGAATGTGATGGTGAAGAATAAATGATCTCTTCTTTCGAATCCAAAAAGTATGAAAGACTTCCACGGCTCATTACAACGGGGGTAATATCATCGTGCGGGTATAGAAGATTGAAAACAAGAGGAAAATTGTCCCACTCATTCCTAAAATTGTATGAGTTAATAAAGTAGATTTTTAACTGAGATTACTGCACATGGTGTCATCCACAGATACTAAATTTATAGGCCATGGTAGCATTAATTCTTACACACGCCATACTTACTTCAATGGTCCCTCATCATTAGAAACCGGTTTTCGCTCAATAACAATTCCAAATTGACTGTTCCAAATTCGCGATACCTAAACGAATAAAAAAAGAAAAATTTTACATAAATAACCATGAGCAACACTATACAGTAATTTTTTTTCCCATTCTTAACCCCCTTTCCGGGGGCAAATGGTATTCTCTCTTACAAAGTTGCCCCCAACGTTGGGGATACACAGTTCACTCCCCCTCTCTACCGAAATTACTCAATAACTATAGCATCCGGTGTCGCCCTCTGTTGGAAAAGATCAGTAGCTCGCGACTAGCAGTTGCTGCAGTGAGAATAGCGGGTCCACTACCAAGACTACAGCTAAGACCATTAAACACAGATGTGCTGGAATGATAGGCTAAAACTCCCGTTCTTCTAGTGGCATCATATGAAGTCGCCCCTAGCGGGAGATTCCCGAAACTCTTCGACTCATAGATCATGTTATGGCTATGGTTTGAGTCGATAAAGTTTCAATATTTATCGCGGAGTGGCGCTGTGCAGGCGCTGCCCTAAAATAACCACGCGATGGTATCGCCCGATCCGCCCCTCTGTTGGAAAAGATCTATAGCGCGCAAATTGCACTTGCTGCAAAGTGGGTGTGACTCTGTAGCTATAGCAAAATGAAGCGACAAAACGGTGTCGCCTTCTGATGGAAAATATCTGTTGCTCGCGACTTGCATTCAACATCAAATGGTTTCATTTTTTTTTTCTTCTATTCAGATAATTGTTCTTCCAGCCAAAATTCTATGATCAATTTAAACGATCGTAGCCAGACTTACTTGGAAAGGCAGAGGCGTTGTAAAAATATGTCCATCCCCATTAATTACGTGAATGCTCGAATTGTCCAATATGCAAATGCTTGGCCCAATAGACGCACCTACATAAAAACAAAAATTACAGGGTTCGAATTAAAAATACCCTGCTACCGTAAAAAAAACCCATCACTAAGATTTTAAATTTTGATGAATTCAATTCAATGCTAGAAAAATCTCATTTTAAAAATTATAGTTTAAGATATTTATTATTTCAACTTAAAAAAGTATTATGAAACATTTTAAGACTTTCTATATTAGCAGTGACTTTTGAATGACAATTTCTACATTGCACGCAATTGCTAAAGATTAACCCCCCCCCCCCTCTCCCAAGAAAAAAAATCCAATAGAACCCAGAAAAACCCAGGTTTTTTTGAACACTGATGCACCACAAAAATGCTCTAAAAGGATATTATCTCATACCTGTTTCTGCATCTTTGATGTTTGATATACTCGTGTTCTTAAAAGTATCACACCATAATGCCTAGCAAAAACAATGCATAAAAAAATGTTAAACATTTTCAAATCAGACACAACGTTTCATTTCTGTTCAGTCACAGAAAATTACTCTATTTGACTGAAACTCACTTGTTTTATGGGGGAATCCATGGTAAATGATTTTTGCATCTTAAACATTCCACATCCATTGTTTTTGCTCCAAACCACAACATGGCCAAAGATGTAGAGTTCTTCTTCCGAACCATCTTTACCTTCTTTCAAGTGCCAAGTTTCAACTCCCTATATTGGGTTCATACAACTTTTGAAAAACAAATTTCCCTGAGATTTCCAGGTTTTTTTCCCCAATTATTTCCCTGAGTTTTCCACGTTTTTTCCCGTATATGGAGTATCCTATGGAGCAAATTTTATCGAAAGGAGGGGGGCAAATTGGGCTATAACATACTCAAAGGACATCCCCGTATCTCTAGTAGAAACAGAGTTACGAGCCGGCAAAGTTGGGTCTAATGCAATTCGTATGGAGGGGTTGTTTGTTTACGTTTTGCTTAATATCTCGGCCCCTGTTTGTCGTAGCCCTAAGTTTATAGTATGGTTGGATGGGGGACAAATTGGGCTATAACATACTCAAAGGACATCCCCGTATCTCTAGTAGAAACAGAGTTACGAGCCGGCAAAGTTGGGTCTAATGCAATTCGTATGGAGGGGTTGTTTGTTTACGTTTTGCTTAATATCTCGGCCCCTGTTTGTCGTAGCCCTAAGTTTATAGTATGGTTGGATGGGGGACAAATTGGGCTATAACATACTCAAAGGACATCCCCGTATCTCTAGTAGAAACAGAGTTACGAGCCGGCAAAGTTGGGTCTAATGCAATTCGTATGGAGGGGTTGTTTGTTTACGTTTTGCTTAATATCTCGGCCCCTGTTTGTCGTAGCCCTAAGTTTATAGTATGGTTGGATGGGGGACAAATTGGGCTATAACATACTCAAAGGACATCCCCGTATCTCTAGTAGAAACAGAGTTACGAGCCGGCAAAGTTGGGTCTAATGCAATTCGTATGGAGGGGTTGTTTGTTTACGTTTTGCTTAATATCTCGGCCCCTGTTTGTCGTAGCCCTAAGTTTATAGTATGGTTGGATGGGGGACAAATTGGGCTATAACATACTCTAAGGACATCCCCGTATCTCTAGTAGAAACAGAGTTACGAGCCGGCAAAGTTGGGTCTAATGCAATTCGTATGGAGGGGTTGTTTGTTTACGTTTTGCTTAATATCTCGGCCCCTGTTTGTCGTAGCCCTAAGTTTATAGTATGGTTGGATGGGGGACAAATTGGGCTATAACATACTCTAAGGACATCCCCGTATCTCTCGTAGAAACAGAGTTACGAGCCGGCAAAGTTGGGTCTAATGCAATTCGTATGGAGGGGTTGTTTGTTTACGTTTTGCTTAATATCTCGGCCCCTGTTTGTCGTAGCCCTAAGTTTATAGTATGGTTGGATGGGGGACAAATTGGGCTATAACATACTCAAAGGACATCCCCGTATCTCTAGTAGAAACAGAGTTACGAGCCGGCAAAGTTGGGTCTAATGCAATTCGTATGGAGGGGTTGTTTGTTTACGTTTTGCTTAATATCTCGGCCCCTGTTTGTCGTAGCCCTAAGTTTATAGTATGGTTGGATGGGGGACAAATTGGGCTATAACATACTCAAAGGACATCCCCGTATCTCTAGTAGAAACAGAGTTACGAGCCGGCAAAGTTGGGTCTAATGCAATTCGTATGGAGGGGTTGTTTGTTTACGTTTTGCTTAATATCTCGGCCCCTGTTTGTCGTAGCCCTAAGTTTATAGTATGGTTGGATGGGGGACAAATTGGGCTATAACATACTCTAAGGACATCCCCGTATCTCTCGTAGAAACAGAGTTACGAGCCGGCAAAGTTGGGTCTAATGCAATTCGTATGGAGGGAATGTTAACGAACATTTTGCTTAATTATTCGGCCCCTGTTTGACGCAAATTTCCCTGAATTTTACTAAAAATTCTAAATTTCCCTGAGGTTTTTGTCAACTTTTTATTTCCCTGATTTTTCCAGGTTTGTATAAACCCTGTATCAATGTCTATAACAGCTTGGCATATTTAAATGCAGTAACAAATCATTTTTGAATATAAAACTGACCTCAAAGGAATCTCCCTGCATTAAAACACACCCCTCTTTAGTGGAGCTGAGCCGTTGTCCGGAAATATCAATTTTCTCTTGGTCAGGAGCCTTTAGCAACAATTTGGCACACGTTGCCGCAGCGGAGGAGCAGCCCTTGCCAGGGTGATAGCTTCTAATATGCTCCCTCCCGAAAGGGCAAAACTCTCGGGGTTCTCCTGCTGCTATCATTGTCTCTAGTTGGCCATCCAGATTTGAAACGATTCTTAGTAACTCTTTACTTCATTTCTCGCTACAACAATAATAAACATCATAAAAATCGCAGAAACAGGAATGTGCCACAAATGCAAGCTGTCAGTGAGACCATTTACAAAATGTTTATGTGTCAAACACGTCAGTTTGCTATATTATTGACCACTCATTGCTAAAATATTAGCGTATTTTTTAAATATTAAACAGAAATCATCATTATTTCCCGCCTTGACAAGCTGTCATGTTTTATAAAAGGAATAAAGCCTTTAATTTTATAGAAAACACTGGCTCACCAAGACCAAGGTCTATTTTTAATAACCAAATTTAAAGCCTCAGACACGAAAGTTCATTTAAAAGTTTATGTTACATACCTCAGAACCCTTCAAGATCTCCAATAACGGTTGAAATAAACTTAAAAGCGGAAAACACAAGTACTATAAAAGTAAAAACCGGTCAACCTTGAAGATAATGAACAATTTTAAACGAAGCGAAAAATCTTAGTAGACGACGGAGCAGACACCTTGCAATCTGGTACCATGGAGAAATATACAGGGAGACCTAGCTGCAATCACAGCCCACTCGATCACGCAATGCACTGTGCACAGCTTACTTTGAAAATTTGGATTTTGCAAGGCAGTCAAGAATTTATACATTTACTTGGGATACAAAATCACCTCTGTCTGGGTTTTAGAAAAGCCTATATTACGTTCCAAAAAAAAACTGGGCCTTCCAACTTTTGATACCATGACAACAGGGAGTTCTGATTTCACGACAATCACGAGTAATGTAGCGACAATCTACTCAAATGTTCGTCCGATCTGTTCCACACAGTATATGCGCGTTCACTTTCGACTTGATACGATGTTAGGAAACGTTACAATATAGGCTTAATGATTTTTCCCAAACAAACATATAATGCAAGTGAATACTTGTTTTAAGTTCTTTAACGATCTCTGGCTGCCTGAAAGCATATCTTTAACTTTCTCATTTCACAGGGTGTTCTAAAAAGGGTGGTAGGACCAAGTATACTGTGGGTTATATAAATGATTTTGACTCGAAAATGTTGTATGATTTTTTACCACCGTTTACAAGTTACAATTAGAGTTTCTTACGAATGACCAATAAAATTCAAGTAAGAAACTGAAAAACAACGCCAATTTAACTAAGGGGTCTTGATTAAAACATTTTAATCGTAACCTCTTAGGGAAATATGTCATTGATACATTTTTGGCTCAAAATCGGTCCTACTTCGGTCTTGCCATCCTTTTAGAACACCTTGTACTTACTTAGCCGCTAATGTTGGTTTAATATTCAGTACGAGAATATAAATATATTTCTGTGTGAATAATTTCTAACACAAATAAAGTACTTTGGAAATTAAGCCATAATTCGATATAAATTATCGAAAATTGTAAATATTTTACTAATTATATCGTTGATTTGTCACATTTTGAACATGAACGCCAAATTTGGTTAAAATTGTTTGGTAGAAGTGGATCGAAAGTGAGTTACAAGTTTTGACCCAGACCAAAAAATAAACCGAAACCAAGCTAAATAAAAGCGTACTGTAGCTAAAAAAGAAAAACCTAACATGTATCTTTCATTCAAAATAAAGAGTTTCGTTTGCGGTCCCACAATTCTCCTCTTGTCACTGTTTCCCTGGCAACCTTAACGTCTTAATGAGTTTCGCTTCGTATGTCGCACGCAACGTAACCACAATGTAAACTTTTTAATATTAGGCTCATAGACACATTAACAGCCTGTTTTTCGGTTTATGTCACGGATTCGGAACTGGGGATTACAAGCACACGTAAATATTACTTTAGCGGGAAACACAGAAGTGACAACACTGAAAAATATGGAAATACCCCAAATTCAATACATGGGGCCAGATAAGATGTATAAATACAAGTAAGAAATAACGCTCGATATATATTTCGCTATATGACATAAGAATGATCCGAAATTTACACGAAATCATGTACGCTTCACGCGGTATCACGAAATCCACGTGATCGGGAACTCGCGACATCACGAAATCGCGTAGAAAATATGTCAAATTCGCGAAATCTGAGAAAATCGCTTAAACACTTAAATCTTGAAATCTAAGATTAAATTTCATTGAAATGCGGGACCCTCTTTCACACTTCATATTGAAAAACACGCATAAATGTAATAAGCCGACACATGTATGACAACTGTTTTTATCCGATTTTTTTACTCATTTTGATCGATTTGATACAATGGCTGTTGATCGAATTTTCTAATTTGTTCGAACTACCAGACCTAATGTTATGTTTTTGAATGTCTCGGTAACAAAATGAGTTTGCTGGTGGCGCTTAACAATTTCTACACCCATTACTAGAGATTTTGCTATCAATTCATTCATCAAATTTCCATTTCACAGCTTTAAGGTACCATTTCTTGCCAATTTTTACATAATTGAAGTAAGTACTATACATACCGCAATATGAAAAGTTCATATTTAAAAACTGAAAGTAAACTTCGTTCCCAAAACCAACCAATCTAAGAAGATATTTTTTTGAGGTCGAAGTTTTATAGAAAATAGTACTCTATAGTGGTGATGCCAACGTTAATTCTTCTTGGTACTAGCTGGTACTATATTGAGCCTATTCATGCATGTTCCCCTCGCAGAGGGTGGTCAACACTATTCTGAGGGTAAACGGGGTTTCTAATATTAAACCGTGCGATTAAGCTTCAATAAAAAATGGTTTTTGTTTTTATCCATGAATTTTTGGCAATATCGAAACAAAGTATTCCATAAGTTCATAAGATATGTTCCATAAATTTGTCACTGGTTACTGAGAGCTTGTCATGAAGTGACGTAAATGAAACGTCATAGATTCTAGTAAAGCGACGCCTGGTGAGGCGCTGTCAAAGGCTTAGGACGGACTTGATAAGAAGATGGACTGCAAAAATGAGTGTAGTCAATTCTCGCTTGTCGTTCACGAACTAGATCGAGCTGTAAGTCTCTAACATTACGAAGTATATGTAGTGTCATAATTTTGGAACATATCTTACAAACTTGTGATTTGTCACATAAACGTAAAATAGTGTAAATATATGGTTTCGCTGACAAAAGTTAACGGTAAATTACCGTTAATATACCCAAAAATGGGTAACTTAAAGGTAATTTACGAATCCCCTCGAAGTCTATTAATGATAACGAATATGAAATGCAGGAAAGCAAGGTTATGGATGATCAAGTCCAACGCTATGCAATGGCAGCTGATTTTATAAAACGAATAACTAATATTACGTAAGTCGCAACCCAACCACGGTCTCAAAGAAAGTTCTCTTTTCTCATTTTTAGTAAGTAAACATAGAGGCAAATTCCAATCTTTTTAGGGTTGTGCAGGAAAATCTGCCTTATGAAGAATTTGTAACTCTGAAATCCGATTTTGACAAAGCCAAGGTATGACTTTACTACATTCAGTTTCACCAGGGATCCATGTAATTTTAGGAGAAGGAATAGAGAACAGAGTAATCTGGGCGCGCGTCTAAGTCCACGACCCCCTGTCCTCGGGACCAGGGTGTATGAAAGAAGAGGCGGGGTCATAGCGACAGAGGTAAAAAGGAATTACGTATTTTTCGCCTCTCCCGTCAGCAACGTCATCACTACGTAGTTTAAGTGAGCCAATAAGATAATTAAAAATTTTCGTTGTGCTTTGAAGGGAGGGGCTCTGTCGTGGGCTATGAGTCGGACTGAAGTAAAGGCTAACCGTTCTCTATTCCTGCTTCCAAAATTACATGGATCCTTGGTATCACCTTAAATTGACTCCATTTTCTTAAATTCTGTATGGTTTTCTAAAATGGGTGGTGGCGGAGTCGAATATGTTTTATGACATTTTTTCGTTCGGGTCACCATTGTTAGGTTATGATTGGAGTGTTTTACAGATTACCCCCTAAATTTAAGTAAAAAAACTAAAAGACAATTAATTAAGGACCATCCGTAAAACATTCTAACCATAACTTCTAAACGGCAGCTTTTTGGGGAAAATTTCATAGATTATTTTCCATCGATCAACTGTAATTTTTTTTTATTCTATGCAAATTCATGCGAGCTTAATGTTTGGTTTACGCTTTAATCATAGTGGCTTAATTACTAAAGTTCTTTATTTGCGTTAGAAACATATCACACTGAAATATATTTATATACTCGTACTGAATATTAAACAGTAATGACCGAAGTACAGTCATGAATCTATATAACTAGTTATATTGATTCATGGTACAGTGTATTCTATCAAAACGTCATAAAAACCAATAGTATACTTCATTAAAACTTGCTCGCGCCGTGTAATATAATAAAAAAACCTTTACCTCTCAGAATAGTGTCGATCTACCTCTGCGTACCAAAAATTAACGTTTGGATCGCCACCATATTTCTATAAACACTTGACCTAAAAACAGCTCTTCGCTAATTGGTTCGTTCATGTAGGGGATGAGAGGAGGATCATTTGATTCTCATTTTACATGGCGTATACAACCAACGGCAGGGAACTGGGGACGGAAGTATACTTTTGGTTTTTACCATTGAACTTTTGGTTCTATTGACGATTTTGAGTCGAAAATGTTCTATGACATTTAGCCTTAAGAGACACCGTTTAATTTAGTATTCATTTGTTTTGTAAAATATAATTTTCGAACATTTAGGACGTACTTTTAATCATGTTTCCTATGAATCTCGCTCTTTTTGAAAAACAAACGAGCTTTTTTGCTGGAATGGTATTTACTACAGCTGACACTATAATAATTTCGGAACCACCCAAGCTTCTTGTATCAAGTTCAATGTCTTTACTGGCTATGGAAAACCAAGTAAGAGCGAGATATTTAAAATTAACAAACTTAAAGTGGAAAAGCATATGCCGAAACCAGGGATAGATTTAATTTAGTAGTAGGAATGGAGAACAAAGTAATATGGGCGCGTGTCAAAGTCCCGGACGCCCTTCCCCGGAACGGAGGGGTTATGAAAGAAGAGGCGGGTCACAGCGACAGAGGTAAAAAGGAATTACGTATTTTTTGCCTTCTCCGTCAGCAACGTAAGTGAGCCAATTAGATAATTTGAACTTTTAGTTACGTGTTTGAGGGAGGGGCTCTTTACTGGGCTTTGAGTCGGACTGAAGTAAATACTAACGGTTCTCCATTCCTACTTCTAAAATTAAATCAATCCCTGCTGAATTTCAGTAAAACACTTTTCGTTACGTAATATTTAGGTAATTGTCTTAATTGTTTTGGGTCTTCTTGCGGTATCTTTACTTTTGACAATATACGCCAAAAAACGACAATTTTTCTCTTCTTTTACTGAAACGACGCTAAAACGTTTCATTACCGACTACCTTTCGAACACATGGAATGCTCTAGCAGTTTTCTTCTTTGAACGTAAGTTGGGATTCTGTAAAACACGATATGCCGTGACAATTAAGAAAATATTTCAGCTTTCCCAACGTTGTTGATGAAAAAGAGCTCTAAAATTGTACTTGGGAGTTGGCTTTTGGGAGTGACATTTATCGTGGCTATGGCCAGTTGTTTCCTTCGATCAGAATTTACGATAGAAGATTACAATTATATTGAGAGAATTGATCAGTTTTTCGACAATCCAGAGCTACAACCGTATTTAATTGGGGGAGGCATTGGTCATGATTATCTGCAATCGGAGGTAAGACGAAGACTAATTGTTTTGCAATTTTGAGTATAACACCAAAAGTATATAGATATAATATCAAAAAGTGCACTTCGTTGAAACTTGCTCGCTCAGTGTAATATGAGAAGCCCTCCATTATACCAGAATAATGTCGACCCCCTCTGCGTATGATTACCTTCAAGACCGTGGCACAGGGAACAAGGCGTGAATAGGCTCATAAAGTAGCAGATGCTAGCTCGATCTGGTACCAAAAATTAACCTTTGGACCGCTAGCTTCATGTACGACTTTCTATAAACCTAAGACGTCAAGCAGCTCCTCCCTAATTGGTTAGTTCCTGTAGGCGGTTGAGCGGAGTGTACTTGCTTCTCAGTTTACACGTCGTCTACAGCCAAAGGCAGGGAGTTGTTAATGAAGGGTACTTTTTGTTATTATATCTATATACTTTTGATAACGCGTTTTGTATTGTAGAGCAAAGATGATCCACGTTTGCGAGAGTGGCTCGGAAATTTAAAAGAGAACGACAATCTTGGAGCGCTTTATAGTCTGCTTGACTTTGATGGCTTCAAGCCTATTTTTGAGGGCAAAAAGTCGTTAATAATTAACAAAATGTATTTTACGTGGCTGTTTGGATTTGCTATTGGTCAGAAAACACCCCAGGAGTTAAATAATATTCAAGATAAATACAAAGGATTATATTTTTCAAAGATCCTAAAATCGAATTATATGATTCTGGCTTTAAATAAGTCTTTTTTTCAATTGGAAAACGTCAATCTTGTAATGGACACTTTAGTGACTGGGTAAGAAAAAATAATGAGCTGCTCACAAATTACAAAAAGGAAAAATAGGCATTTTTCGACTACCCCTTCCCCTTGCAACACAATAACATAAATCAACAAACAGTAAGACCCCCACCCCTTAATTACGCAGCAAAATAGTGTGACTTCGAACAAAAATACTTAAGTGGACTAATAACTTTGAAGTCCTATCTAACGTCTTTGGGTACCGGATGTTCCGTCTAAACTATACAAGAAGCAGACGATAATGCGCGCCCCTTTTAAAAAGGGTACATTTCAGGGTTCAAAAAAACCCAGCCCACCAGGTTTTATTTTTTTTATCTTTAGCAGTTGCGTGCATGGTAGAAATTGCCATTCAAAAGTAACTGCTTAGTAAAAAAGTCTTAAAATGTTTCGTAATAAATAATATTAAATGGTACTTTTGAAGTTGAAACAACAAATATCTTTAAAATGAAATTATTCTAGCATTCAAATTCATCATAATTGAAGATCTTAGTGATGGGTTTTTTATGATGGGTAAAACTCAATAGGAAGCTAACAGTTCTGACCCTGAAACCTCACACCCTTCTATCTCTTACTGGAGTTTCATCCCCCTAACGGTTGGAAACAGTATTCCATGCGCAAAAATGCCAACCAGAGGGGGGCTGCGTGACGTCAGACTATCTCTTCCCCTTAGCCAGTTGTTAGCTCCCTATAAAACCCGCGGGTTTTTTGGGCAGGGTTTTTTCAAATTCGAACCCTGGACTACATTGCAATTTGAAATTACGCTATAATTTATGTATCAAAATATGATACTCTAGTAATAATTAGTAACCCTTATTCAAAGCTGCCCCGTCTCAGCGTTAAGTAATTTGTGAACAGCGCTCCTATTATCAATAATTTATATTACGTAAACAGAAAATTAACAATGCAATTATCATTTATGTAAGTATGGAAACATTATACGAATGCAAGCCCTTTGACTACTTGGATGCTAAAACCAATCACTACCTGGATAAGATTACATGGAGGAAACCAGAAAAAACGGTTTCTGATTTGGATTTGGCTAGCATTTTGACTCCCTTTAAATTATTTTTAATGGGACTAGCGATGTCTTGTCTCTGTCTCATTTTGGAAATTATAGGAAATCGAGGACAAATGTTCAAAACACATAACAACAAACGTAAACGTAAAAAACGAGTTTCTCATCTCTCTCTTGAAGTATATTAACGAGATAATTGTAAAAGTCTTGTTGGATCCCTTTATCCGATTACGTGTCATCGGAAGGGGTTAATTGTAGAAGGATGACACTCTGTAGTATCCTCTTAAATACTTTGTAACATAATTCTTCAAAGGCTCGATCACCATTTTTGTTTGATCTCTTGCTCATCAAACTTCAGATGGACATGGCCCCGTGGTAGGGTGAATTCTATAACTGTTTGGTACTAAATCCTCGGCAATCAACCCACAAACCATGATTGTCTTGACGTGGGACCAAAATCCACAAGCGCATGTGCCTTGGCAAATAATTAAGCTCTAATAGAATAACGACGAGGGAACTATTTACATGGCGTATGTGATTCGGTTTAGTAACCTTAATTGCTCCAAATATTCTGATGTTAGGAAGAATCTTGTTAAAATTGTGGTACACTTCTCTCGAAGAGAAGTATATACACACGGAATCTGATTTAATTTCAGTAAATAAAACCATTTTCCGACGACAGTTTTCAGCCTTAGTTGTATAACGATTTAAACCCATTTAAACGCAATAATTCAGGGCAAACCAAGGAACTAAATTGCTATACAAGTTACTTTCGTAATTGACTATGAGAGCCCCTTATTATATTTTAGCATGAATCTATATAACTATGAATATACAGCTCTATCATATGCCCCTTCTATCATGTCGATTTGGTTTGGGTGTTACCCTCCTAGCTTTGACGCGTTTTGCGTAACCAATCACAAGACAAGAGGAAGTGACGTTTCGAATTTACACACCCCCGGACTCCCCCTCCCTTCTCCCGCTCCTAACACTAGCAGACACGTGACTGATGTCTCCTTTCGCTAAGCCCCGCCCAAACCTTATCGAGAGGTTAGACAGCGTAACGCAGCTGTATATTCATAGTTATATAGATTCATGATATTAGTTCACTAAGCCATGGTCTTAAACATTTTGATGCCCATTGATGTTAATAAAAATCAGACACAAATTAATGCGTAATCATAGCTATAATTACTATTGAACAAATTGCGTGAACAAAGGGAACAAACCCCATCACTCAAAAATCCCTGTAATTAGAAACAGTTCCAAGACCTTTCAAGTATGGCGCGAAAATATCACACGTTATTTTCAATTATCAATTTATAGATTAGGCTTAACGCGTGAAAGTATTTAAGGAATTTAAATTGCAAACCATACACGTTGACGTACACGTTTATCGGTCAGTTCCTTAAAATAATTTCAATTAAAGTTTACTACGGAAACTGATTTGTTTATTAATTGTTTTGTATGAATATCAATGGAAAATAAAAGCTGCTTGACCACGATAATAAAATTTTAACATGAAAATAAATTGGAAAATTCGCTGACTGTAAAGTTTGTTTAATCCTAATCGTTAAACTTCGATTAAGTTTATCAAAGATAGAGACGCCTTTATAAACAGTTTAATCATGAAGTTTCTGCAACAATCTCATTGATACGGTTCATATCAGTTCAATGTACGTACACAGCGTTATCAAATCATACTAAAAGTATAAACACGTCTCCTGATCGAGTTTTTGCTCTTTTTCAGACGAAGTCAGTTTGCTAACTCTGCAGGGATCTTATCCTGGTCAAGATGGTTAAAGCCTGGTATCTTAACGAATCCGAAGAGCCACTTAGTTACGTGGATGAAAATACTTTGAAGGAAGTATCAGGGGTAGTCCTATTCAAGGTAACCTTAACAACATTGAAATTTTTATTAAATGTTTCCATTTGAAATTATTGCCGAAATGCAATATAAAAAATGATAAGGATAGCAAATACCACTGTAAGTTACCGAGTATCGTAATATTTTACCCTGGTGATTTACAAAAATGTTCTATGGAATTTAGCTCTAATAGCTACAGTTTTCAAGATGTGATTGGCGTGTTCTTTGAACATAAAAAAGAACACATTAGAAATAGGGATTAGTTCAAAAATTTCAATCAAATTGTAATCATAATCACGATCTCGTTGAACAGATTAATGTCGACGAGAAACATGATCAAAATCTGGAGGAAATCATAAAGGCGAGAGGTTACACGTACATCGACCAAGTCGAGTTGACCAAAGAAAAGATTCCTAATTTGGAAAATATGGTACTACATTTCATTATCCTTTAAACGCGATAAATTATATCACAAGATACTTGCATTATTTACTACCTTGTGATTCTTTTCATCTAATGAGATACTTTCGATTAAATAATATATTAAACATTTAAATAGCTAGAGAAATTTTTCCAAGAGCATCAACACTCTGAGGAAGAAATTAGACTAATTTTGGAAGGAGGGGGGTATTTTGACGTCAGAGATAATGATGACAAATGGATCAGAGTGCACACTGTTAAAGGAGATCTAATAGTTCTACCGTCGGGAATATTTCACAGATTTAAAATGGACAAACAGGTATGAACGTTGTTCTTTTATATATAGAAAAGAAACAAGTTGGTAAAACCAAAATATTACCTCTCCGAGTCGAGACAAGAACTATCTACCTACTTATTTACTGTTGATACTTTTGATAAGCAACTGCATGTAATAAATTTGGCAACTGCGAACGTGCTAACAGACACACAGACAGACAGACATGTCCAGTGTAATACTTCTTCGTGAAGTCATCATCACTCGGAGAGGTAAAAGTAATAGTACTATTAATGGTGTTTTTTTGTTTTTCGTGTAGGAATATACCAAGTACAAGAGAATGTTTATAAGCAGCCCGATATGGAAGGCAACAAACAGAGACGAGATTAAAAACTAATCTAATCATTTATAAAAAAACTATCGAGGAAATTAATAGCATTAGCATAACCTTCTGACATTATTCCTTTATTGCTAAACTTATTTTCAAACATTATATCATATCGGTCATTTTTCTCGTGTATAATTTCAGTAAGTTTGTAATTCAAAAAATTAATTCGTAAAAATAAGATCTGTCCACACAATTTGAAGTTATCTTTTCTATGTTACCACAAGTTCATAAGATATGTTTGTCACTGCATGGTTACTGAGAACTTGTCAGGAAGTGATGTAGGTCATAGATTCGAGGTAAAGCGACGCCTGGTTAGGCTCTGTCAATGCCTTAGTACAGACAAAATAGGAAGATAGACTGTAAAACCGAGGGCAGTCAATTCTCGCTTGTCGTTCTCGAACTAGCTCTCATTAAGTCTCTAGCATTACGAAGTATAGGAAGTTTCATACTTATGGAACATATCGTATAAACTTATGATGTTACTTAAAATAATGTATCACTATCTAGCTGTTTCACTCTTACAACTTAGCACTTCTGAATAAAGAAAAATGACCTTCATTTATATATGTACTTCAATGGAAGTTGAATTTGTAAAATATATAACGAAAAATTCCACACACAAAAAAACTATGCACGTTTCATAAGTGCGACACTTCAGGATTTAATGGGATACAACGAGAAGCTAATATTTAGTATACCGGTTCCCTAAATAATAAAGACGGTCCTTATTGCTTTTGGGCGTCGATTTTTCGCCATCTTTAAAAATGGCGGCCCTAAAACTTAAAACCAAAATGAACCCAAGGTCTGACGGGCAACGTCGAGGTGCCTTTGCTACTGGAAGCAAATAAATTTATTTTCTATGCTGGTATGATATTCCAGGTAAGCTAGTCCACGAATAACACCTTCGGTAACCTTTGACTAACTTAGGGAAAATATATTATAATTTTATTACAATATCGTTAAACTGTAGTTCCTTAATAAGGATGTTAAACGTATATTTTTTTTACCAGTCTCTGCTTAAGTGTATAATAGCAAATAAAAAAGCGTTGATAATTGATTGCCTCCTTACTGGAGCACTGAGAAGAAGGAAAAAAAAAAAAAAAGAATTTAATAGTTGAAAATCCCATAAGCGTCTTTCAATCTGGGTTTCCACTTTGCGTGACCCTGGCTCCGTAGAAAACCGTTAAAAAAATCTCTAGGGGATTCGTTTCGTGTCTTTGTTTTTTTTTCAAACATCAAGGTTCTTCAACTCTCTTATACGAATATCTTAAAGGGATAGTTGCGTGCGATAGATGCTTTTCAAAGATCAGGGGTAAAATAAAGTCCTGTATGTGGACAACAAAAGATGTTAGACTTCTCTTCAAACCAATGGACTTAGGTGGACTGGGATCTTTGAAGCACTTGTCTATAGTCTTTGGGTTCACATACCGGATGTTCCGTTTTAATCCTATACTAATCAGATGATACTGCGGCTTCCCTTTTTGAAGAAGGTCTTTTTCGAGCAGCGTAAGGTTTCGGTGTTTTTAGATAAAAGTCTAAGTCTTGACTGACTGACTGAAAATCAACGAACAGCCCAAACCGCTTTACCTAGAATACTGAAATTTTGCAGGGACATAACTCCTAAGTAGTAGAAACGAATTGCGAAAGATTTTTCCAATGTGCCGCCATCTTGAAAAATGGTGGCCAGGAATGTAACCAAAACCACATTTATAGAATAACGTCCGTGCATTTCAACCCAATTCACTAATATTTAGTTTACTGGTCACCTATATCATATAGATGGGCCTAATTTTGGCTTATGGGTGTTCATTTTCCGTCATCTTTTAAAATGGCGGCCAGAAAAGTAATTAAAATGCTCCGACGGGATGACGGGCAATGCTACTAATTTCATATTAAAGTATAAGAGATAAATATACCAAAGCCGCGTTGTTTTTTTATTATAAATTTTCTAGCTCAAATTTTTTGATCGACTATATGCTACTATCCCTAAAGTGGGAAGATGGAATGACTGAATGGCCAAGAACTATTTCGAAAAACTATCTCTGGTGAATAAAATGAAGCACTTAGTTTGTGTTTGCTTATTTATGTCAAAATCGTTTGTTTGCCGTGCAAAATGTATTTAGTTTATATCTTATGATCTGAACAGCTTCATTGGACGAATGAATTTTCATTTCAACACAAAAGTTTCCGTCCGAGAATGAACAACTTTATCAACTTTCGTGTAAACCTTGCGCGGAGAATTATTATTGCACCACGGAAAGAGTTTCAAGCACATAGCTTTAATGACGACGACATTACGTGCTTAAAAAGTTCCCTTTCATAAAACAGACTTACAACATTATACAGTTGAGACGAGGAGATAATTAACTAGAAGTTAAGGTCTTTAATTGTTTTGGTTACTTTATAGTACACGCAAGGGTTCAAACGTACGAAAGTTAATCCGCAATAAAAGTGTTTTAATCGTTTGAACAAAATTGCAGGTATATTTTACGTCAGAGAACGGAATTGCAGGCATTTTTGCCGTGCTTTAAATATATGCTCATGACTTATAAGTGACAAGCTGAGGCGGACGCGTCACGTCTGAACTTCTTCCGTGTCAAAAGCCTTAGAATCATTTAGGGTATAGGAATTAAAGATCGCGCGTAAGGAACCACCCACTCGAAATGCCTTACCGCCTTTCGGATAAAATTCAGAGATATTTCAATCTGATTGAAAAATGGTTTCAAGATGTGCAGAAATATTTTTCTCGCTTAGTTGAAAATTAACGCGTTTAAAAATAATCATTTCAATGAATACCATCCATCCATGAAATGTAAAAATCATAATTCCAAATATTTATTTATGATATAGGCTAGGTTAAAGGGTCTGTAAAGAAGGCATGGGGGCTGTTCAAATTATTTGAAATACGTCACACATGTCACATGACGCCATGATACGAAGGCTCCACTTGAAGTGGGACTGGACACGTAGACCTTTTTGTTCGCTAGACCTCGGTGCCAATTTCCTTAAATGGTAGTTCTCGAAAGTAAACCAAGTTCATGCCTCTGACGTATTTCAAATACTTTTTACCCACCCGCCAATGCCTTGTTTACAGTTACTTTAATGAGGATTTGTTTCTATAGATGTGCAGGTGACCAAAAAATATGAGATCTGAAATTAAGGTTGTTGTGCTGAGGTCTCAAAACTTCCATATTTCAATATTGTCGGTTACCTCACGCGTCACCTATGTATTAGCAAACCTATAACGACAAAGTGCAAAAGTATCAATCAGGTCATGAAAAACTAATAAGGCTAGCGTACGTTTTCAGGTCTAATTACTCTTAACTGTCTTGAACTAAACCAGCACATCGAAAGGAACGATACGAGTGAGGTTGATCACTTGACTGAAGGCCCAGATATTAAATTTATTTTTAATAAAAACTGAAGACGTCCTTAAGAAAACAACGTTCCATTACCCAATTGCATTGAATAAAACTTATTTTACTGGTAATCGATATATTTTCTCAATTATTGGAAAAATAATGCGGGTTATTACCATTTTAAAAGTATCTTTACAAGGCCAACATTGCGAACCTTTCATACACAAGAAAAGTCTTTAGTATCTTGATTTTCGATTAAGTCGTCAATAAGAAATTTATAACAATACAAAGAGCTGAAAATTCCCCTTCGTATATATTAAACGAATCTCTGAACACTTCCATATGCAAAACACTCTTTTAATTTCAGTGTCTAATGCGAATTAGTTACGACAATTGAAGAAAAAATTTTTAGTTAAAGGAAAATTCTATTTCGGAATTTCTTCTACCTTTAAATTACTAAGCTTATACAAAATTAAAAAATAAACTATCTAGAAATTTATAGTTCGAAAAATATACGAGTAATTAAGTTTTCCTACAGAACCCTACGTGTTAGATGACGACAGATGGCCATGAAATTATATTGGACGATTAATATCACGTGAGCATTAGTCCAATAGAGTTTTGTAGTCTTCTGTCTTCATCTTCTCAGAGAAGCCAACCTCTAAGGTACCTGTATGCAAATATTATTGGACGGATCTTCATTAATATTGTAAATTTATGCATGGTTCCAATTTCATACATTCTTTCCAAAAAATAAGAAAGATAATTAAAATACGAGACTGGATCTTTCCTTTAAATTCCCCATATACTTGCACCCAAGATGTGAGGGCATTAGCACAAGGTCCATCATTATCAGATTCAACCATGTTCGCCAACAGTAAGGTTCCATTCTGCCGGAAAGCGGAGAAAATCTGTTAATCGTATTAAATTTCTTTTACCAACACAAACAAGAGACTTGAGGCTTATGAAAGGGCGAAAACGAGGGGCCCTGAAGAAGAAATCACATTTTATTTAATATCCGAAAAAAAAAATGTGGCAAAATGCATTTTTTTCCTATGCCTATGCCGACCGAGTCGCGGGTGGACGAAATTTAGGAGGTGGTACCCTAAAAGTTCCAAAGTTTTTCTTCGTGAAGCGATTTCGCGTGGGTCGAATGATACATGTAGTCTTATTACAAAAGTGAATGCTTCGAATTTCACACTCCGAAACCCTAGGAAGAGTTGAGCCTAGTCGGTAGCCGGCTCTTCCCTTAAACATTGTGCCTGGTTCTACATGATCAACAACAATCAGTGACTATAACCACGTATGATATCGTCGCGCTAAGTCACATCTTTCTTGAACTATAAAGTTACCTACGGATATGTCCGGTGGTACTGTTAGTAGTGATAGTTCGTATTTAAGGTTTATAGTCTTAGCGGTATGTCTTAGCATTTGTCTAACGAGAATTGAAGCTCAGGATTACCCAGAACCTAATGGTTACGGTGAGTATCGTGAGTTTTTCATGAGTTAAGTTTCACCGGATTTAGAGTGACTTTGACGTGGCTTAGGATGCCAGAATATGTCCCCAAAACAGTTAATTAGTAAAGTAAATGGATTAGCAATAGGAAACTAAACACTTTGAATGGGACAAATCAAGCCACCGTGGTTAGGGAACGCGTAGAGTTAAGTCACATTTTCAATGTCTCTTCTCTTCAAAAAAGGACTAAACTGCAGCTGCTCACATTATGTCTAGTTTTGAATTCTCACTAAAAAGGGTTATGATCTTGGTGTTTAGTGGACGACCTCTTAAATATAAGTTAGTAAGCGATGAGTTTTGTACTTTCAGTATTTACTCTCGATAAACGGTAGTGCATTGCAGGAAAATAGAGAAGCATGGAGTTCTTGTGGTTTGGGACTGGGATTAGCTTTTATTCCTATGTTGGCGTAATGGTGGCCGGGTTCGAATCCAATAAATAGAGCCCAAAAAACTACATGTTTTATTGGGTTTTACCCACCGTTAAAAGACTCACCAAAAGCCCACTTAATAAAACCCTAAAATTTTCAATTTTCATTAATTTAAATATTAAAATATTTTTTTAAGATAGTTCAAGAAATTTATTGTTTCAACTTAAAAAGCATTATTTAGTAATATTTTTTACGAAACAATTTAAGATATTTTTAATTAAGCAGTAACGTTTGAATGGCAATTACTACAATTCACGCAATTGCTAAATATAAAAACCCAATAAAACCCGCCAGGACGGGTTTTTTTTTAAATTAAACCAATGTTTTTTCGAACTCTAAACTGTGGACAAACTGTTCACTGAGTTATTAGAGGCGTTTCATCCTTACGTCTTACCCACTGAGGGATAAAGTTACCTTGTGTATAGCTTCAATATTTTCCTCCTTGAGGTTAATGCATCTATATTCATTATTTACTTACCAGGGATAGATAGACTTTTTTAAGACGGAATGGGTAACAGGGTTATTCGGGTGCGCGTCCTAGTCCACGACCCCCTTACCCGTGACGGGGGGGGTATGAAAGAAGAGGCGGGTCTTATTTTCATTATGGCGTTGTATGTATATCCGGGTCAAATAAACGTCGTCTGCCAAGTTGGAATGGATTGGGCTCCGATTGTAATTTTTGAAAGAACATTGTTTAAAAATGGAAGTAACACAAGACATAGGGCTTGAAATCAAAACACATTTTGAAATACGATTTATTTCTCTTTGATGAAGTTGTAGTGATGCTTTAAAAGCCTTCATAGATATTACAACACGAACAGGTTTTAACAAAACACTAAGCTCACAAAACTCCTGGCCATTCACTAAGCCTTGGTTAACTTCATCAAATTCGCTTACAAAATTATGAGGATAGTAGACATGATTGGCTTTAGAAAGAATTAGCGAACACTTTTCACCCTTTACAGATGTACTCCAAATCCAAAACACCGGCAATAAATTCCCTACCTCTTAATTGCTATTAAAAACAATTCCCGAATAATTTCCGTGCCCTTGCTTTTAGACAGCTTCATTTTGAACCCCTGTAAAGATGCTTTTCTGTACAACCATAGCCCACTCGATCACGCGCATCACGACGTAAGCTGCTCGCGCTATATAGCGCGAGCAGCGCAGCGTCCGGGAGCGCGGATCGAGTGGGCTCTGGTACAACGCAAGAGGGGTCGTAGTCATAGCGACAGATGTAAACAGGAATTACGTATTATTGGCCCTCCTTGTCAGCAACGTCACCAATACGTAGTTTTAGTGAGCCAATAAGAAAATTTAATTTTTTGGTTACGTGTTGAAGGAAGGGGCTATGTACTCGTCTATGAGTCGGACTGAAGTAAATATTAACCGTTGGGAATTCCGTCTTAAAAAAGTCTATCTATCCCTGACTTACATTTGCTAGATAATTTAGAGACAGAAAGATTAGCAATTAGCTGGGATATAGTATCATTTAAAGACAAAACTATGTCGCTTTTCATTATGAATCAGAGGACAGTACGACGTGTTTATTCGAGGGAATTAAGTACGTGGACGGGGAAGACTGGAGTCCCGACGCTTGCACTTCTTGCAAGTGTCTCTTAGGGAACACGATATGTGACACCGAAGAATGTCAAGACGTGGTGTGTCAAACCCAAAAATATGTACCTCTTGGAAAATGTTGCCCTGTTTGCGCAGGTAAATATACTTCATCATAGAAAACCCAAACATAAGTAAACCTAAGCCATACTGTTACACTTTAGATGATGAAAGGGGTCCAACAATTAATCGACCATCAGTAAGCACCACCTATTATGAATTTATAGTACTTAATTGAAAGTGTCATGATAGAACGTTTTTTCGACGGAGCGTATAAAATAATGAATATTTCAAGGAACCTCGTGTCTATCTGCAAGTCTGAGAGTTAAGCCCATTGAAATTGAGAGAGATTTTCGTGTGAAATTAGGGAAATCGCGGAGCCCCATCAAGATAGCCCTACAGGTGGCCTGGGCCCCCTAGAGGTTACGGACCCCGGGAAAACTGAGCGAATTGCCCCTCTCCCTCGACGGCCCTGATTAGGCCACCTCATAGTTCAGTTTGAAATAATTTTTTAATTTGTACGCTCCTTCGAGTTGAATAAGTAAATTCGATCGTGACCCTTTGCTTTAGAATTAGCAACAATTGTTAATTATTAAATCACTAGATTCCACCTGATGTGGCACCGGCTGAACCAGGGTATACAGTTGTAACGGTACCAGGTGAAAGGGTTTGTAACTTGATTATACTACCATAACTTGAAGACTGACGTTTCATAAAATTTAGACTATAATTAAAGGGATGGTCGAACGTATCTTTAGGGAATAAAATGATTGATATTATCGTGTTGGGACACTAAGATGATCAGAAAACGTAAAAACGAAAGATAATTTAACTAGACTGCTTAATTTATGCTAAAAATATGCATTTGTGAAACAAGTACTCCTCACACACAGTTAAATTTTTCGCATAGTTTCGAAAATTCCGACTAATTGCACAGAAATATTCTGGAATCCGAATTATTAGAGTTAATTTCCGAGAAAACTAGCTACTATTTTGTTCCACAACCTTATGCTTCGTTCATTAGAATATAATTTCGCCTACTAGACAAATTATCATTAACGTACGACTATCCTGAGTCTAACCATCTTATGAAACACAAGTTACTAATTTATGATATTACTTTCATGCAAATCAAAACCTTGATTTTATATCAATTTAGATATTTCATTTGAATTAATTTTAAATCTAACGAAGTATTTTAACAGGGTAATGAGGGTGACCCAGGACCACCTGGACGACCTGGATTAAGAGTCAGTAATAAACAAAGTTAATGCACGCGTACGATTTAATGACGAACTGTTCTTGTGCATAGGGATCAGCGGGTGAACCTGGACTTCATGGAATCCCTGGTAATCCAGGACCACCAGGTCCACCTGGAGATGTAAGAGATTTTAATGCTACTATATATGTATTAATATAAACTAATAACGAAACCTTTAATTTTGTAATTAGATGTCATCATGGTTTCAACAACTTGCATTACAACAAGGAGTTGGAGGAGACAAAGGACCACCCCCAGATGCCTTTCAATTCATGCAAGCTTCAGTGGTATACTATTAATCCATCCATAATCCCATAATACTCTTCATAAATATAAGTCTGCCATGAGGACTTATAGTATCGTAATTGTCCATGCGAAACAAAATTGAAGAGACGCCCGTGCCACCTATATTTAAATGTTTTTCCATCAAACCGAAACAGTTTAGAGACATGACCTACTGTTATTTTCATCCCTTGATCGAATCTGAGATGAAGATCACAGTAGATGATGGTTTTTGTCCTTACATAAAGGATACGTGCTAGTAGCAACCGTCTTCAACCCATTCTTAGAGAGAATATTATCAAAATCAACTCATTCCTATTTAGTGATCTGAGGAATCATTAGACATTTTAAACAGTGCTTCAAATTGAAAATATTAGTTAATAAATAAATGTACAAGTATTGTTTTGCGCCATAGGGACCTGTGGGACCAAGAGGAACCCCAGGCTCTCCAGGTGTCTCGGTAAGAAATATTTACCATGTGCATAATTTATATGAATAGGTAAAAATAAACTATTGTAAATTATACAGGGACCTCAAGGTTTTCAAGGGGTTAGGGGAGAACCAGGTGAACAAGGCCCACCGGTAAGTTAATTTAAAAAGTACTTATCTATATTATGTCTTGGTTGTAAATTAAATGAAAATAAAAATTATAATAGGGTGCACCTGGACCGCAAGGTGAAAGAGGACTAACTGGACCCCCTGGAAAGGATGTAAGTGCATCATAAGTACACTATCATCATAATAAAGTAACCATAATTTTCTCCACTCTTATGGTTAAGGGCGAACCAGGCGAGGATGGACGAGCAGGAGCTTCAGGACCCGCTGGTCCACCGGTAAACTATCAACTTGATTAGTTAGTAATAAAGGCTTTAATTGGTTTGATGATACTTAGGGTCCTCGTGGTCTCCCAGGAATGCCCGGTATTCCAGGACCAAAAGGACACAGGGTATGGTTTAAAGTTATACTCTTTACGAGACACAAATATTAAATTACCGAAATGCGATTTACAGGGTTTCCCTGGCTTAGATGGTTCGAAAGGCGAACAAGGAGCAACTGGTGAAAAGGTATAATTTGAAAATGAAATGGTTTCATTCCATGACCACTAACAATTGTCCCAACAGGGTTCACAAGGACAAATGGGAAAACATGGGCCAGTAGGTCCGCCAGTAAGTATTTTTTAACTATTAAGTTAATATTTTCTATTCAATAATTAAGCAAATACTTGGCACTGCAAGGCGAGGGGAGATTTCTTAAAGTAAGACCTAAATAAAAATGATTAAATTATATTTAAATCTTTCTGAACTTATGGAACATTAGCTACAGACTTATACTTTTTCTTCAATCAACGTTTTCATTTTTAGAATATAAAATAGCTAATCGTGATTTTTGATTGATGATTAGGGTGCTGCCGGACCAAGAGGTGAAAGAGGACGCGAAGGGCCACCTGGACCACCAGTATGTGGATTATTAATAACTTCTAAAATCGCAATGGCTTCCAAATTGCTAATTAATCCTGGAAATATAGGGATTAAGAGGAATAGATGGTTTATCAGGTTCTCCTGGATCGCCAGGGCCTATTGGTAGGCCGGGACCACCTGGCTTTCCGGGTTCACCAGGAGCCAAAGTAAGCACGGATTCATTACGTATTTCCAGAGACATATCTTTAAAAGACATTTATGATTTCCGCTAGGGAGACCAGGGAGGAATTGGGCCTAAAGGCAGCCAAGGATTACAAGGACCTAGAGGGGAAGCAGGCAAACCAGGAATTCCGGGTGACGTCGGTATTCAGGTACGAATACTTATCCCCAACGAAGGAAAACCCTTAGAAAAGAGCCATAACTCAACCTTTTGTCAAAATTTAGGGTCCTCCTGGAAAGGATGGAGTTCCTGGTGAAAAGGGATCAACAGTAAGATTATCATTCATATTTAACACTTTAAGTTAGATCATTGAACTGATATTTAAATCATCCAGGGTGAACGAGGACCAGTTGGTGTTCCTGGATTTCCCGGTGCAAGAGGACCACCTGGATTAACCGGTAGCCCAGGACCCGCTGGACCAAAAGGCAGCCCGGTAATTATTTAGATCTATTTGAGAGCTGCAAACTGAGCCAAATCTTATAGACAAATATGTTCGATTTTAGGGAATTCCTGGTGAAACAGGGCTAAAAGGAGAATCTGGAAGGAAGGGTGACACAGGAGCTACTGGACAAAGAGGACTTGCAGGAGCTACTGGTAGTCCAGGGAAAAGAGTAAGAAAACTCAGTCATGTATATCAACGCTATTTACTAAAAAGTTGTTTGTAGGGAAAAACTGGTGGCGTTGGACCATCTGGGCCACCGGGAGCACCTGGTGAAAGGGTGAGTTGCTGGAAATAACTATATTTCAACCATAAAGGCATATTTAATTACAGGGAGTTATGGGACCACGTGGTTTACCCGGGCCAGACGGACCCGCAGGTATGAAAGGTATGCAGGGAGACAGAGGATCACTAGGACCACCGGGACCAAAGGGCTCAGGGGTAAAAAATTTAAATATGATTTTGATTATAAATCCCGATCATTGATGGAACATCTAAAATTTTGAACTAAAGGGTGAACCAGGACGACCAGGACCACCCGGTTTACAAGGGCTTAGAGTAAGTTGTACTTAATACTATTTTCGTAAAATAAATTCCAAAACTATATGTTTTTTTAATTGATTAGGGAGTACCAGGTAGACCTGGTTTGAATGGTAAAGACGGTATACCGGGAGAAAGGGTACGTAAGACTTCGTAGAAATTATCACGAGAAAATTTCAATTTGCAATCTTCACATATTCTTTAGGGAGCTCCCGGTGCGGATGGAAAAGCTGGCGAACAAGGGCCACAAGGAATTCAAGGACTACCCGGGTTGATTGGCTCGCCAGGAGCAAAAGGCGAGAGGGTAATTGTTTAAGAACTAAAAAATCCAGATTAGATTAAAAATTTTCAAAACGCTACTAGGGTGAAGCTGGAAATGATGGTCAACCTGGACAACAAGGTCCACCAGGTCCAAGAGGAGATTCTGGTAAAGAAGGACCAGCGGGACCACAAGGAGTTACAGGACCTCCTGGTGAACCTGGAGAAAGAGGGCCGCCGGGTGCTATTGGCGCAAGAGGCTTCCAAGTATGTGTTAATTATGTCAGTACTGAACGACGACTAACATTGAAACGCATTGTTATTGTTAGGGACTTCCTGGATTACCAGGAAATGCAGGACAGCCCGGAAAGGATGGTGAACCCGGAATACCAGGACCACCGGGTTTACCAGGTGCAGCTGGTGAGAGAGGCGAAAGAGGATTTCCAGGGGGTAGAGGTGAAGTTGGACCTCAAGGTCTAGCAGGCGCTAGAGGAGAAACTGGACCACCTGGAGCTGATGGATTAAGAGTGAGTTGGAAATTCAAATGACACACGCGGAAATGAACTTGTATTTAAACTATTTTCGATAGGGTGGACCAGGTGAAAAGGGATCAAAAGGACATCAAGGACCAGCTGGTTTAGTGGTACGTAATCTAATTATATGTGTGAGTAAAATAAAAAACTTTGAATCTAACAGTGAAAGGAATAATTATAGGGACTGCCAGGACGAAGAGGTGATACCGGTCCACATGGACCTAAAGGCGATAGAGGAGACCATGGAGCGATTGGACCGGAAGGACCACAAGGAAGACCAGGAGAACAGGGTATTCAAGGACCGGTTGGAAATATGGGACCACCAGGCGAGGCTGGAGAAAAGGTAAAACTTCAAAAATTTTTCATACGATTAGTTTATAATTGAAGATGCAATCACACTAAAAGGGAGAAGTTGGACCACCAGGACCGATTGGGCAACCAGGAGCACAAGGCGCACCTGGTGAAAGAGGACCAGCTGGTCCACAAGGCTCTCAAGGTTTTCCAGGACCAATTGGTGCACCAGGTGCACAAGGTTTAAAAGGAGCTCAGGGACTTCCAGGACAAAAAGTACATAACATTTTAAGAAGCCGAGAGTATTCAACCAACTAAATGTTTCTTACAGGGCAGGCAAGGTGATGTTGGTGTCGCAGGACCACCGGGAGAAGCAGGACCGATGGTAATGTTAATAAATGTTCCTCATTAACAGGTCAAGTTCATAACGTGCATTTAACAGGGATTACGAGGCCTTCCTGGATCAAAAGGACCAAGAGGAGAAATTGGCAAAAAGGGTGACACTGGCTTCCCAGGTGTGCCTGGAAGGCCAGGAGAACCAGGACTACCTGTAAGTATTTGCATTGATTTATTGTTCAAGGATGTATATCAAAATATTTTCAGGGCACACCCGGTAGCAGTGGTCCCCCCGGAACACCAGGAACTCCTGGAATAAAGGGAGCACCAGGAGACACGGGTAAAATTGGATCACCAGGATCTCCGGGAAGCCCTGGAATTCCCGGTGCGCCAGGAATTAAGGGCGAAGCTGGATCAGAAGGAGCTACAGTAAGATTTCTCTTAATATTTCTAGTTCGGAATTTTCAGTTTTACAAAATTATAATCCTTTGTTTATAAGGGACCACCAGGGCCTGCTGGACCACAGGGACAAGCCGGTGAAAGAGGTTTAGCTGGTTTACCAGGCGTCCAGGGATCAATTGGACCTTCAGGCCCAAGAGGACCACAGGGAGAACGAGGTCAAGAAGGTAAAAGAGGATCTGATGGACCACCAGGACCTCAAGGCTTGCAAGGATCCCCTGGACCCGTTGGACAACCAGGAGAACCTGGACCACAAGTATTTCAAAATTTAATATCTTCTCTTAACTGAAATACTAAAAGAAAATTGACATTAAGGGTCAAACTGGAAAAGAAGGTCAACCAGGAATACCAGGAAGACCTGGTGACAAAGGACCACAAGGAACTGCAGGACCCCCTGGACAGCCTGGCATCCAAGGCATACAGGTAAAACTTTTCAAGCATCAGACATTTTGATAAGTGTAATACATTCCATTTCTTTCATTAGGGACCACCTGGGGCAGCCGGACCGCCTGGTTTACCAGGTGAAAGAGGTGAACGCGGAGAGACTGGACCTAGAGGAATAGCAGGAGCTCAAGGACCAAGAGGTCTAACAGGACCAATTGGAGCTCAAGGACCAAAGGGAGATAGA